>NW_020799097.1:98708275-98765852 GCF_003259725.1 Athene cunicularia | reverse complement strand
TGTTGTTCCAGTTTTAAAAATAGGAATAACCAAGAGTGGCTCAGTACCTAAGAGGAGATGACTTGGACCTGATTTTTTGGAGTACTTAACATTTTATAGCATGTTACAATTTCACAGAACAGCTTCTACTGTCTCAGCTGCCTTTCTGAGAGCTCAGCACTTCCAAAAGTCAGACCCCAGGTGTCTTGAACTGGGTGCTCAAATCTGAGGAAAACACAATCAGTGACCACCTGTGAAAGTGCTGTGTGTAATTTGCTCACCACTGCCAACAGCTCACTAGCAGAGCAAGGGACTGAATTCAGTTCACCAGCGTGGTAAATTGCTCTCTAAAGCACAAGATTTTCCATCTTCTTTCTAAATATCCACCTCACCTTTGGCTTTATCACGTCATGGGAAGGAGTATTTTTTCATAGATGGCTTGTAAACATTGATGGTCACTTCTGCTAAATACTACAAATTCAGTGTAGCTTTTCTATGTGATATTAGACAGAACACATTCTGCAAGATGCTGAGTGCTTTTTGCAAGATACCAGTCATGTTCACTTACCACTGAGCCTGACCTGTTGACTACAGTCTCAGTTGTTCTGACTGCAACTTTGCAATTTTAAAGGAAAATCCAAGCCCTACATTTTACTGTCACCAAGATTAAAGGAAGACATGTGGAAAGCACAAGGCAAAAACAAAAATAAGAAGTATAATTGTCTGACGTTTCCTCTGTAACACACCATTATAATTTAATATTACGGGAAGTCAGCCTTTGTTAAAATACTATACAAATACTGGCATGAAGCTTAAAAGCAGAGGTAGAAGACAAATTCTGAAAACAGAGGTGACACATGCCATATCCTATGCCTAAGCCCAAGGAAACCTGATGAAAAAAGCACTATAAATTCAAAAGCTACATTAGAAGTATTTATATGTCTTTCTTTTGGGAAAAAGTAATAAAAATACATGTGCAAAGAGCTATTAGGAGAGAGTTTAAAGTTTGTGTTGCTATTTTATTTTATTTTATTTTATTTTATTTTATTTTATTTTATTTTATTTTATTTTATTTTATTTTATTTTATTTTATAGTATTGTATCAATAAAATAGTATTGCTTCTGTCATCCTTATTATTCAGACATCAAATTATTACCTCATAAAGCCATCACACTTATATTGTCATGCAATGTACTTCAGAATTGTTTTTAATTTATTAGAACTGACAATTCCTGCATTTGAACCTTGTTCAAATAAACTTGATACCCACTTTAAAGCCACTTTGTCTAAAGCCTGTATTTTCCCCAACGATGTAAAATCTCTGACCTTAGCAATACTCATGCACACAGAGCTGCCCTGTGACTTCAGGTCTCTACCACCAGTAAAACCCAATCTACCCAAGACAAGAAGCAACAGTCTTCTGTTGTGGTGATTGTTTGGGTGCCCCTCCAGAATTCCCATATCCATGGCCAATATTGATTCTACTGATTTCCAGTCCGAAAAGCGCTTTGGCCCCATCAAAGAGCCATTGACTTATCCATTGCCTAAACAAATGCAGATACTGCAAAATCAGAGCACCATCAGCTTGTGGAGCTGGCTGCAAAGCAACCTGCTCCCACAGCGGGGAAGAGTGGGAACACTGCTTTCGGTGACAGCCCACAGTTAGGCGGGCTTAGCCAATTGTGAAACCACAGAGTAAGTCTCCCTTTCTTCACTCCTAGCTAGGCCAGCCCAAAGCACAAAACCCCAAACCTTTACTAACAATATATTATAGCTGGGAACTGAAGCATGCACAGAAGTGTGTGTGTACACAGATACTGGCATTTTCTCAGCTAGGAACTTCACACAAGCCACCGAGGAAAAGCGTAGCTGCCTTTTCATAGCTATTCCTGCCACAGAAGTAGTTCCTTGTTTCATTCAGAATGAATTGTCATATGTGTTACAATAAGAAAATGCAGAAAATATTTTTTAAAGTTGAAAAAGGTAAAAAAGTTAAACCTACAAATGCTGTGAGTATAAAACATTTCAACATTTCTGATTGTCTTTGCAAACACTCAGCTCAGCATTTTGTTTTCTTTATTAGACTGAGTTGCATGTGGAAGGGGACCCATTTTTTTAAACCTCAAAACTTACTGCATGATGAGAGAAAGGGAAGAAGAAATGGTTTCCTGCCCAGCTCTAGTCAGTCCCTTTCCTGACTGCGCTTGGTTTTCTCTGCCCAGATTTGCGCGGTCAGCATGGGACCAAAACCACATAGAGGTTGGCTCTCCCAGCAGGACTTACCAAACCACTGCCATAGCATGCACCTGATGTCCCCTCACGCATGCGTCTCCTCTGGTGGAAGTCCAACGATCTTATGGTCTGCTACGACCACTTGTCATGGAAGGAAAGATCCTTCCTATATGAGCTTTGGTGTGAAGAATTTATATCACTTTATAACAGTCACTTCCTTTAGTCTCATTACAGCCCTGGGAATTGCATCGGACTATGATCATTTCTCAGAAGGGAAAATTAAGTTATTTAGTTTTGGCATGCCAAAAATTCTAGCAAGAGCCAGTAATGACACCCTACATTCCCTGCTCCAAAACATGAACTCATGCCCATTCATGCTGCTGCCCTGCTTTACCCAGTTCTTTTCTACTTTTTAAAAGATATAAATAATTGGCCAGTATTATATATCCCAAGATATATAATCCACTGTCCACTTGAATGTATGACTCCCTTTCAATTATTGATACTTGTGAATACTTTAAATATTTTACAGTGTAAATAAATTATTGTTAGTGTAAATAATAAAATAGCGCTTCCAGTTAATCCAGAGGTTTTTATCTATCTAAATCCACTAAGACTATACTTGAAGTTCTCCCATATCTGTGACAGCACTGCTCAATTAATGCTAAAAATGTACTGCAACCTAAAAGATACAAACTTTTATGCATTCTCTTCTGACTCAGTTTTTCAGCTGTCTGGCTGAGTACTGGTAAGACTGAGAAGACAACAAAGCTGTGAAGAATTGAAGTTATGAGCACCACCTTATGACAGATTGCATTTCAGTAGGAAATGCTTCACTCTCATCAAGAAGAAAATCTTTGGATATTTATAATATTGAACATATTATAGTACATAAAGAGACAACAATCATAGGTGTTATTATATATGTGATCTAACTAATAAAAACATATTTGTTATTTATGAAGTGTTAAAATAAATAACTCTTCCCTGAGGTGATGTTTTATTTAAGAGGTAAACTTATAAAGCCACCTATGTAACCATATAATTGCTTTATAAGAAACCTAAGGGCTTCTACTCTGACAAGTTTTTCATGCAGCCTTTTTGTTTGCAAACATTTGCTTCCTCCTTATACAAAGTCAGATCCTTTCTATCAGTAATAGCAAAAGAGCTTCAGGGGTCGGAATGATGGCAAGAACTGGTTTCTGAAGACTGAAAAGTACTGCCTACCTCCACTGGTCACAGTTCTCCCCGTTACAGAGGATACTTAGTACCTTCTGAGTCAGCTGTGTATCACAGGGTGCCCCGTGTTTCATTCTCACTTATTCTTTCCAAATTCTTAGCCAAATCTGGATTCTGTGAATAAAATACTTATTCTGCAGTGCCTTAGACGATGTGTGGATAATACTTTTGTGAATAGCTGAGCAATCTAAACTAAAATCTTTTCAACTGTAAAATCAGGAAAAAAAATGTTAAAGACCGCTTGTAAGTATAATTTGAAATATCTTGAAATAGCACTATGGATCTTCTGTGCACATAGCTGAGAGGAAAAGAGAGTTTTCTCTTCAGACACAAAGGAGAGACAGAGGTATTTACTTACAACATTACACGGCCTTGTCTGTGCCCAATTTGTTACCCTTATACCACAGGACACTTGACAGCATAATGATATAAAATTATGCAAAATGTAAAGGAAAGCAAACACCTATTTTGAAGAAATACCCACTTAGCACTCAGTTCAAGTGCCTGCATCTCTGAGCTTAGCAATAACAAATTATTTCAGAACAAAGTATACATTCTGCTGGAAGGGTGGAAGGGCCATGATATATATTTCTATCACATTACATGCCTACCATCATGAATCTTAATCTTCACATTAAAGTCACAAGGGCTACTATTGTTCATATCCTTTCCATTTTCATCCCCCATCTGAATACACTCTTCCATTTGAAAAAATAATAAAAAAAGGCCTTGACACATGCCTGGATACAGTGAGTTTAAAAGAAAGAAGTTTGCTTGCTATTCCTTCCAGTTGTGAAACAGGAATTACTTTTCTATGAAGCTGGGTCTAACAGAGTGAGACTAAACATTTATAAAATCGAGTAGGGATTGAAATATAGCATTGTGGTTACTAACATTTTGCAGCAGCATATCAAGTTTCACGTTTCATCAGCTGAATAGAGTCTGTGTGCTGAGCTATTGTGGTTCAGTAGCTGACAGCAGTCAAGTAAGTGCTGCTCTCTTCCTGGCTTAATCATTTCTATTACACTCAGTGTCAAAACAATAATGTCAGTGAAATGGGCTTGCTGACATTATAGATTATAATTGAGTGATTCTGAATGTCCTGTGACTGAATTGCATTTTATTTCTAGAAAAATACATATTACAATTGCAAATTAAAGAGCTTAGATCTCAACAGACTGTATCAACAAATATGGAACTGTGGACTCCAAGCTGCCAGGGAGATGATTCGTCATGAAATTCATGAGGTTTAATGTATATAACAAGAGAACAACTGCTGAAATATTTGGCCATGTGTTTGGAGAGGATCTGAAGAACAATCAGTTTTGTTAGGAAGGATTAATTCAGATGTACAAGAGGTAATAATCTCTGGGGTAATCTCAGAGATTTAAACGATGTTCCAGAAATACAAAACAAAAAAATTTCCTTGATTTTCTTTCTTCCATCTGCCAGCCACCACAATTTATGAAGACACATCTCAATTTGGAGAGCAGCCACAGTAGCAGGCTGCAGAATTTCTGAGTGACTGACAGCTACCAAATGACAAGAAGTAGCATTTAATGACTGCAGTCATCGGGACACTTACTGAGAAAGAGCAGGGCATTTCTGCCATCTGCCCTTTAGATGGCATGGAAAGCAACTGTGTCTCAGAGTATTCTTTCACTCTAGTCTTATAATAAACAAGTTTAAAACACATTTTCCAGAATATGAAAAGCTTTGAAAGACAAGTGATATACTTCCTCTTTGTGTTTTCCTAGAAAATCAGCAAATCAGAAATCACTCTGGAATTTGTAAAATAGTCTGAGGTTGCTCACAAACAACAAGACCAAGATTATAAAACTCCTGCAGTCAGTTACCTTTTAGGGAGAATAGCCCAATCCAAATTTTTGTCTTGTTTTAAAGAAAAAAAAGGGTGCTGCCAAAAAATGGTATTTGTTTCTTTTAAAACAAGAAGAGAACTAGAAGGCCTATGTCAGGAACTCGTGTCTAAAGAACAGTTCCTTTTAGGAAAGAAAATCTGCAACAGCAGATTTGTAAATCAGAAAAAGACAGTGCTGATATGATTGCTAGAAGAATCATCTACTCTTTAATCGCAGGCTAAACTGTGTGTTCATGAAGGAATCATATTGCATTTCATGTTTTCACATGGCTTCTTCAAGCTTTGAATCCAGGTGGGCAGAGATAAGGGTAAGATGAAGATTTTCCATTCCTTCCCCTCTGGGAGATGTGAATACGTGCTAGGGAATAAGTGAAGTCTTAGCATATTTTGTTGTTTGTGTTTTTCTTTTGTAATTCAAGTGTTTCCTTTTGCATCTTCTTCTCTCCTCCTTCTCTTCTGTCTTCCTCCAGCCCCACCCTGGCTCTTCTTTCCCAACCGATCATACCTGTACAGTTTAAATATAACTTTCTTGTCCCCTCTTTTATCTTCTAAAGCTGAACAAAAAAATAAATACATGCAAATGTATACAAACACAGATGGAAATAACATTACCTATTTGAGATTTTTTGATCAGAGCAATGGGTCACTTTTGTTCCCCTCAGTACCTTTTAACCTCCCAAAAATACCCTTTGTGAATATATGCAGCTTTTCAGACGACTAAAGAAGCAATTTTCCAGTTACACCAATTCTCTTGTTCTTACTTGCTTTTTTTCTTTTCCTTTAGTAACCATTCTTTACCTGTGCAGTCATAATTAGAAGATGAATCCCCAGTGGCTGGTGTTCGAACAGCTAAGGCATAACAAACATTAGATGGGTTTGCATATTTGTTTTTAGATATATTCTTCTGAATGAAAAAGTACATTAATCTTTTCTGAGCAGTAGGAGTTGAAATTTATTCACAGCTTGCAAAAGTTTGTATGAATTCAGAATATCATTTGCAAGAGCTGCCATACAAGGAGAAAATGTAATCATATTATTCATACATGGGACTGTTTACTTCCAGAAACCAAAGTAATAGGCTATCACTTTCAAAGCTCTCTGAAAGTCCATTTAATCAATCACCAGAAATAATGCCACCAAACAAATAATAAACAACAATTCCCAAAACAAAAACTAAAGAGAAGTTTACAAGTAAGGAAAAATAAGCAGGAAACATTTAATCTTAATACAGTTTGTAAATTACTAAAAATATCTACCAGATACTAATATGCCAATGTCTTGTGAGTAATGTGGAAACAAAGAAGACATTATATTTGTGGAATAAATCAGTAGTCATCAATATCATGACAAGGTAACATTTATGAGGAACAATGAAAGAGAGCTGGGGAACAGAGCAAGACTCCATTAATTTATATCATTCATCGTATTAAAAAAATTAGTATTAAAAGCAAGTCATCTGTGCCGCATGATAGAACTTAGATATCTAAGTTTTC
This sequence comes from Athene cunicularia, assembly GCF_003259725.1. Lineage (NCBI taxonomy): Eukaryota > Metazoa > Chordata > Aves > Strigiformes > Strigidae > Athene > Athene cunicularia. The sequence goes on along the minus strand of NW_020799097.1, from coordinate 98,759,029 downwards.
AGTTAATTCTCAGTGTTATTACTCTGAACCAGAGTTCAAAAGGCATAAGTCAGTCAGGAAAAACCATGAGGTTATTTTTAAAAATGCTAACATTTTTACACTCTCTTCATCTACTGATCGTGTTTGGGCAAATAGGGTAGGGGGATATATTTTCAATATTTTCTCTGCAATCAGTCATCAAGGCCAGGTACAGTTTTTAAAAAATCAGAGTTTAGGTTAATCTACAAATCCAAGATAAGATTTTCTTTTAAATTCTTTTTTTTTGTGAAATTCATGATGTAACTGGTAGAACAAGGAATTCTAGTTTTCTCCTGAAGATGTAAGAGCCAGCTTCAGTCCCACGTACATAAGGAAATACGTTAGTAACAGAAGATGCTGACACATTTGCCAACTGTGTTTTGATATGATTTTTGCAAAATCTTCATTACTTTTTCTCAATGAATGATTACTGAGAAGTCACAGCTTTACCCAGTTATGTGTCTGGCAACCTCCTTTGTGTAACTGAATGAGAAAGTGTGTCCTCATTTCATATTTAGCAGAAAGTCAGTCATGCACATAATAAAGGTATGAGCTTTAGCACGGAATAAAGGGTGCCAGGAATATAAATGCATGTTATGTATAATCACAGTACATCTGTTGCTCTCTCCCCTTGGGTGGTCCAGCTCCAAAATATCCCCAGCTTTTGCACCTTTTGCTATGCAACCTAGATAAAGTAACACCATACTGTATCTTGATCAGTGCTGCTTGCCATTTTCCATAGCTAATACTGTTTTTCTGGGTGAACCTACTGTAGAGGTCTAATAATAAAAACAATTGCCTGAAGTCAAAAAGAGAAATTGCAGGAGTATATATGGATAAAAATAAACAACTTATCCTCCACAGTTAATTTTGATTAATTTATTTTTATAGTTACAAATATGCCCTCTGTTTTTTTCTGTCACTCTTTTCCCTGTCGAAGAAGCAATTCTTTTCTTCCTACTTTGAACTGTAGAGGTGGTGGTTCTTTGGATCACAGAGTTAAACTGTTTGACTCCACAAAAGTAAGTATGATATGATCTTTCAAATGGTCAGTTATGGCGCTTTAGCCTTAACTCTGCATTTCCTCTGTCTCTGCCTTTCTCTCTCCCATGTCTCCCCCCGCCCCTCTCTTCCACATTCCCAGAGTAGAAGGTGACTCTTCTCACACGGCAGAGCACTAAAGCTTTCTCCAGATGCTTCAGTCACACCATTCCTTGTGGGTATCTCTGCAGAAATGCAATGGAAGGACATTTCTTTGTAAGGAATGATCTCAGTATTAAGCCTTTATTAATGTGAAGTGGTTCTTTTCAAGTGACTATGGCAGCCTCAGTATTAAGAATGATAACAATGATGAACCTGAACTAATAAGCTACGAAAACACTTGTTTGCAGACTATAAACTGGGACACTATTATGTTATGGGGATGGGAAACAAGGGACTCCTGCCAGATCTCTTGAAATCTAAAGTGCCTGGATGCAGATGTGCAGAGTGACTGACTATATGTATTTTCAGCAAAGATCTACAAAACCTTCAAGCTTTCCTCAAATGTGTCTTTGCCCATGTGGTCAGCTTTGCTTTCTTCCTACCCCCAAAGGTCAGCCAGTCCCTTCCACCTGTCTGCCCCCATCTTCATCATTTTTCCCCAAAGAACAGACTCAGTAACACCAATAGGCACCTTGAGTAACTTCAGCATTAAAGCAGATTTTCTTCCAGTGTCACTTCAGACAGAGAGAAGTAGGGAGACTGGAAACACATTAAGGAGCTTGGGTTTTCCAGATTTTGGTACACCCAAAAGAAATGTAAAAGGCAGCTTTGATTTCCTCTGCCCCCTGCCCACTCCCTGCTCATTTCATTTCCATGGGGTGGGAGGTATGGCTTGGGTGGGGGGCAGTATCCTACCCACTCCTTGGCCAGCCCATGGCTATCACACTCACTGCTCAGCCCACACCCTCACTCAACACTCTGCTCGGGGCTGCTCACCAAAATGGCCAGCCAGCCCTACATGGCACAGAGGTCAACACCACGTCCCTGTGGCTGTTTGGTGCCCCACTAGGTCACAGCTTGGCTCACAAGGTACTGCTGAACAGTCACACAACTGTTGACCTTAGGAAGTGTTTTTATGACGGGACTGTTGCCTTGGGACTGTCACCTTGGGACCAAGAACATCTTCAAGGCCACCAGTTTTCAAAACAAGCTCCTACTCTCCCATGAGGCACAGATCCACATACTAAACAACAGTCAGGTTTTAAATGAGAATGCTAGGAAATCCATAATTTTTCCAGTCATTTATGTGAAAAAATATAAGGCTTTCTTTTTTAATGAAGTATTATAACTAAGTTAATTTAAAAAAAAATAGAATAAAAAGAACAATGTTCTTTCTGGAAAGCCCTAATTAAGTCCAGGTATGTGATCTAGGAAATACAGAACTGTGTAACCTGATGGAAATGATCATTTTCAATTGTCAGGACACTTCTGCTTCTTTTCACCCCAGTTTCAAGTACATCTGTTTTCCACCTGCTGTACATAAAATTGGTTCCTCCCTTTTTTAAATATGAGCATCATGCTTTCTGGTTTTGTCCGTGACTCTCCAGTGGCATTTAACACAAAAAAAAAGTCAGCTCCACCTGGAATACGGATGCAGCAAAATGGGAAGGAGATGGGTTACAGAAAATTTATTCTAGTCATGAAGGAACAGCACAAACTTCAAAAGGGGAAGTTTAGTTGGCACATGAATACACCAAACCTCTCTGATTCAAAACTCAATCTGCCTTAAACAGTTTTAAGAACTGGATTTATATTTGATTAATGCCCTCCAAAAATCTGATTTGGCTGGTGGCCTTAAACTTTCAGATCTTCTGCACAAGTTTTGCACTCTGTCCTGACAGTATACATCACATGTGACCTGAAATCTTCCAGGGACAAAACATACCTTCTGTCTCCATGACTATCTCCTAGGGGCTCTTCCATTTGCCACCAGGAGTGGCATTTATTGAGGATGACTATGAGTTTTTGAGACCTATTAAAAATATGAAGAGCATTTCAATTAGCCCTCAAAATGGTACAAAATGACATCAGTCTTAAATTCAATATCCAGAACTGAAGCTGGAATAAGGGAATTTCTCCTTAGGTGTAATGAAAAGATTATTTAGCATGAGGATAATCAGACACTGGGAGAGGAGTTCAGAGAGTCTGTGAAGCCTCTGTCTTTATGGCTACATGAAACTCAACTGGAAATAAAATCCTGAGCACCCTAAACTTTATGTAGGAGTGGACTACAGATCTCCAGAGGTCTCTTCCCACATACACTGTTCTGTGATCTGATTTCCAGAGTGGTTTTTGTTCTATTAAACAAATCTGTAACTACAAGGCAGACTTTGTTATGAGGATATAAAGGTCAAGAATTTTTGGTTGGTCATTTGCTTCCACCTGTGGCAGAAAGGTCTCCCTCCCCACAGCAGTCTGCAGAAGTAAGTCAGATAGGCACAGCATTTTTAAAAAACAAACTGCAGATTCATCAATGTACTTCAGCATCATGACACTCAGTACTGTAAGGCTCAAGAAACAAGACAGTCACCCATCAGATGTCATATGCAGGACACGTATTTTGCCCTGTTCAAGAATGGAAGTTTTACATATCTGGTTCCTTCAGGGAAAAATAGGGGCTATTAGCAATGCTAAAGGAGAAGAAGCCACCCTCTAAGTATCATTTGGTAACGTGGAAGCCCCCGGAAAAAATCTTTTTCTGCTTAATACTGATATGATTGGGCTGATTAAGGAAATCCATGTTTTCCCAAGGCAGCTGTGATGATGCAACCACTGAAGTGGGCAAAGTTCTGCTGCTTTCAAAATATAGCTTATTCCCTTATTTCCTGAAGTACAAGATAGTCCTAGAATAATTGTCTATATCACAGTTGTATGTGATGCAGCTTTACAGTGTTACAAATACAGGTAAAGTGCTACTACATCTTTGTGCAGATTGCTCTACAGGTGTGTTTGCAAATCTTGGCTATGAGGATCACGCATAGAGGATTTTTTTAAAAAGACATTTCCTCATTTTATTTTCACTGTTCAGAGCATGATCTGTGCACACTAACCAGAGTCTGGCTTGAATAAAAAGCATTTTCAAGGCTGCCCATGCAGGCGCAACACCAAGCAAGCTGAAATGGGTTTAGTTTCACAAAACCTGATGAAGCTGTAAGGACAGCAGCAGCTGCAGCTTGTGTGCAGCACTGGCTGAGGAAGGGGCTGATACCATGAGGACACCCATCATCTGTCCAGGGGTGAGCACAGGCTCCTTCTCAGCCCTCACATTAGCCACACAATAGAACTGGCAGAGGTGCCAAGAACCAGCTGCAACCGACTTGTCCAAGGCCAGGTAGGATGCCTGAAGAAAGAAACAGAACCCAAATCTTTCAATTTTTAATCCAGTACTTGGACGTATCTTTCTATTTCCGCAGACTCCCCGCTTGCTCTTTAGCCACTGTGCACATTTACAGCAAATGAGGCAGTTCTGCCATGGCGTGAATGAGACAGTCTGGAAGAGAAAAATACCTTGTACTCCCGTAAGTAAAAACCATATTGCAAAGGTGATGCATAAAAGGGTACAGTTAGCTTGCAGGCTGAACAAAGCCAGTTTCCAGCATAGGAGTGATACTCCTGCCAAATTTCAAGTTTCCATTACCTTTTGCAGAGGTGCTAGAGCCATTAAAAAAAAATCTTAAAATCTCTTACATCATAAAAAAATTTTTATCACTTTTTCCTAACCTATAAGCTATTCAACCTTCCCTAACTTAAATACAGGGAGAAAGTTACACTTCGTCTAGTAGAAAGCATAGATCTGTACAGGTAAAGCTTGGAGAAAAATTTAAATGATTTAAAGTAATTGGATGATAGCAACACTTTGCATATTAAGCAAATGACCCAGATAGAACCTCTCAGAGTGTTATAAATGTTGTTTTCAAAGACCCACATCACGGGCATCAGCTGGTACCTCTACGTTATTTTAGTTCTGATCAGGGCTATTTTTGAAGAGAAGAGTTGCCCCCAGTTACTGTGCTTTTGTTCACATCCTAGAGTAGCCTTGGCATGCATAAACTGGGTTTCTTGAGTTTCTCTTCAAAGATGTGCTGTAGGAGTGCACCTAATTTGCTCCAGCCAAGGCTGGTCTTTTAGTCAATGGGAGCAGGCTGAAGTTAATGTGAAGTACCTTGCAACATGTATAGCTTGGATGTCAAGTCCTTGGTATCTGTTGTTTTGCTCTACACATCTGCTCCTATTGGTCCTTACTGCTTGCTAACATAGAAATAGCCAATACTGCTAATAAGTAATACATGCATGATTATTGCTGATAATGCTGCATACAACATGATGGTGTTATTTAAAATGACATGTTTGGTATTATTTAAAAAAGATAAATTACAACCACCTGAGTTCCCTTTGTAGCAGTGCTCAATGTGAATGTACAGGAATGATGAGTTTTTCCACATGAATGAAGGAGTCAGGAAGAAGATTTGTCTGGTTTGGTCATCCTCAGATGACCTAGTGTGAGGAGCCAGATTCTGAAGTCATTGCTTACAGAAACCAATTTACTATCTAATTAGGCTGTTTCAAAGCACATGAAATCTCTCAAGAAGAGTAAGAACTGCAAACTGACTTTGCATACTAGTAACTCAAAAGCAAGAGCAGATGGAAAGTGTTGTATAGGGACTTCGAACACAGCCTTTGGGATGCTTTCACCAGCATCCTCTGGCTGCGGTTCCACAACAGCTGATGCTGGATGTTGGACACTCTTCGATCGCTGCACGACAGATCTGACTCACATCAGAAACAGGCAAACAATCACATTTCTCTTGAAGTAACAAAAGTTGAAAATTATGCCAACTTTATGCTTTTATTTGGGCTGCACAAGGACATGGAATATCCGATCTGTGTAGTCTGCTATTGTGAAGTTAATCCATCAAAAGTTAGTGAACAAATTTGAAACAGCAAAGTGAGTTTACATGGGATCAGCTATTTGCACTGTATGGCTGTGGTATCTTTGTTCCAGTGTTAGAAGTAAGGGACTTATTATACCATGACTCTCCGGAGAATTTAGACTATTCAGAAAAATGTGCCCTCTACTGAACCAACAGAAACCTCTGATTCACATCTGTTGTAGCAAATAGTTTTATGACATTATCACTCTTCCTTCTGCCACCCATGTTCCTCAGAGGTCTGCTCCATTTTCTGCCAAGTGCAGACACCAGTGGCAGAGACAGCAGAAGAGGAGATCCTGCACCTCAGGAGCCGCTATCCCCCTGTGATGCTTGGTGTGGTGGCAAAGTCCACCATGGGGCAGCTGAGGGTTGGCTGGGTGCAGCCAGGCACACACAAGGACAAATTGCCAACATGCCACACTGCAGCAGCTGTAGGAGGATGACAGACAGACCACAGAGGACTGATAACATCCCCCACTCCTTTGCCTCGCATGAAGGACTGTGATTTGGTGGCCAGTCTACTTTATGAAGAACTTCATGCTAGTGCCATGCAAATACCTACAACATGTCCCACAAGCATTCACATAAATAAAAAAGGAAATTATATTTGCTGTCACTAAACACTCGTTTACCACAAATATTCCAGGTAACTAGATTACTGGCCAAAGTAATTTGGAGAATATTTTTTGAAAAACAAATATATTCTAGAAAACCACAGGCTTTCTGTGGACAGTTCCCCCATGGACATGGGATGAAGATTGCCAAGTAAATCACTGCAAATTATTTGTTCATTCAGCTTTCTGCCATTTATGAAGAAGGAGACAGGAGGGAGTATGGGATATTTTTACTTTCTCTTTACATCAGGTTTCAGGGTAGAGGAAAAGAAACTTGTTGACAAGATTTTATGTTTATTTGGTGAGAACCAAATTGAAAGCACACTTAAAAAACCCAACAAAACCAGCAACAACAAAAATAAGGCAAAATCAATCCAGCAATTGCAATTGGAAAAATAAGTCATAATATGCTCCAGGACCTTTGTTGTTTCCACAGCTTGTCTGTAGATACACGAGCAGTCACACACAGAGGAAAGATCTAACACCCTAAATAATGGGCCATTGCTTCATTTTTCATTCACATGTATGAAAATAATTGTTCCTTCATAAGACAGGACATTTGCTCAGAATTAGCTGAGTCCTGTAAATCAGCATCACCTGGAATGTGCCATTCCTCTACCTGGTCTGGTCAAGGGCTGTCTCTGCACAGGATGGCTGTGTGAGCATCTCTTCAGTCCTGAGATGGATGTGTGATGTATTTATACTCCATGCTGTCTTTGTATTTGTCATGATGACTGTTCTGGGTCAGTTAATGACTGCTGTTATAAAAAGAACAGGTTTATTTCCATTACTATGACAATCCCACGGCAATAATTAATTGTAGGAGGAACTATATGTAAATAGCTCCATAAAAGCCATTCTATAGCATGCCAGCAACCAAGGCATATTCTGGATAAGAGGCAAATTTTATGAAAGAGGCTGCCAAAACAGTGTGGAGTACATGAAAAGAATTACTTTAATTTACTGGGGAATGCAAGTGCCATTTTAAATGCAGAGAAATGCTTAACTGAGTGTTTATTATTAATTAGAACTGACCTAATGATTAACTTTTATAAATAGAGCAAATCGTCCTCAGAGGCAAGCAGTATTACTTAAAAATTCTCAAATGCACTTTCCTCTTACCCTTCTTGCTGTGACTGAAACTAAATATTTACATCACATTTGGGGCCTCTTCTTGGCCTGGTCTGTTATTTCTGTCATTGTTATGTTCTGCTCTTGGGGTGGGTCAGCTGGTGCTACAGAAGATAGCTGGTAAATCCAAAATCCAGGTGGTGCAGGTGAATATCATACACAAAGAATTGAAGCTAACCCAGGCAATGAATTTAACTCAAATACAGTTAGTTCATGATGGTCAAATTGGTATTTATACCATCAGCTCTTTGGCTGGCATCCTTGGGTCCAAGAGAAAGTTAAAAGAGGAATGACAGAAGGTATAACACTGTGTAATAAAAACTGTGATAAAAGCATTTCCCTCCACAGGAAGCTCTAAATTTCTGTGTCAACAGAAGTAAGCAAATAGATATTGTGCAATTATTTGGCACTTCTGTTTGATGATTTAAAAGATCTCATAAGATCAGGTGAATAATTACCCTTCCCAAATAGACAGGTTGTAGATAATAATTTCAAAAAATACCTCAATGCTTCAGAAAATCTTAGAAGTGACAGACAGTGCTTAAAAACACAAACTCAATTTTACAGCAAAATCTCTGTGAACATTAAGAGAATGAAGTTCTAGTAGAGCCTTGAAACAGGAGTTTCAAGTGGGGCGGGCGGAATGAGCTGGAAAGAGAGAGGAAAATGACCCAGCTACACTGAAAATGCAGATGATGAAAAAAAATATATAAGGTATGATAGAAAGTCAAATACAGTTCCTAAGTACCAAAAATGAGGAACTTCTGAAAACCTTATACTCATTGTCTTCTTAGGGTCAGACATGCAGGTAGTAGCCACAACAGAAAAAAAAAAAAAAAAAATGATGGCAAAGTACAGGCTTAAAATGCTTATTCATTGTACATGTCTTACTACTGGAAGCCAAGGTATTTGAAGTGTTTGTTTTGACCACATATGTCACTACTTCGATCAATGCCTGGTTTAGGCAAAAAAATAAAGCGTAAGAGTTGTGAAGATCTAGAATTAAATGTGTATTTCTGTTGGCACTCTTTTACTTCTCAGGTTCATTGACAGTAACATGCTTTGAGACACTCAAGCATCCTTTTATCTTTAGGCATTGTGAAGAACCAGAGCATCTGACATTGGAAACTCAAACTTGGCTGCATGTTTCATCTACAAATGACCTTTTCTTGCAAAATAGTTCTTTCAGAGCTACTGAAGTCACTGGCATGGGGAAGACACAATCTACTCTGGAGGTTATGGAGCCTTCATGCCTTTAAGACTAGGCTGGAGAAACATCCCCTGAGAATGATGTTGGTGTAACTGATATGACCTCTGGGAAGCAGAATAACTAAGATGTACCAGGTTCCCTCCAACCACATCATCTTTGATGCTACTTAGCATTTTTAACTGGAAGTCATGCAAGGTAAAAACCAAAACATCTAATTCAGTGTTTCATGACCTCTGTTGCTTGATGAATGAAACTGTCATAGTTTTTACCTCAAAGCTGTTACTTTTTTGTTGCTTCAATGTGCTGAAAACCTGCTTCATATTGCAACAAAACTCATAAATCACGTGTTTTCAATTCAGGCAAAAGTCATTGTCACTCAGCTAGCAGTGCACACCTTTCTCCTTTTATCGCAGTTTTAGTCTATTTTTGTTTTGTTTAGTTTTTAAAGGCAGCAGCACAGATAACCCAGCTCTGGCCTGTCTCGGGGGGGGAAGCAGGGGCTGTCGGCCGCCCCCCGTGCTTTGCCGCGGGGTGTAACGGGGGGGCGGCGGGGCCAGGCCATGGGACACAGCCCCACGGCAGAGGGCTGAGAACCGCCCGGGGCTCGCCAGCTCCCCGCTCCCAAACCAGAACGAGGATCCGGGCCCGGGGCTCGGGAGGCATTTGGGAACGGGAAAGGAAATCGGGCTTCCCATCCGCCTGCCGGCCCCGGCGGGTTTAGCCGGGGAGCTGTTGCCATCTAATGGCGGAGAGCGGGCAGCAGCGCGACACCTTCAAGGGTTTGAAGCCAAACGGGTCCCCGGGAGGGCTGAACCCCTGAGGAACCCACGGAGACTCCCCGTTCCTTCTTTAAGACAGAAGTCTGAGCTGGCAGCCACCGAAGGACCTGGGAGCCCTTCCTTAAGTTCGAATAATTATGTTTTAACAGAGCAAAGCTCCTCTGAAGTGGGTTGTACCAGTCAGATCAGACCACCTTATAGCCCAGCACATACACGGTGGGCAGGAACAGTCGTAGGGAAAGACTGCAAGAGTACAGTAGTTTAGGGACTTTCAAGCTTAGAGGCAGCATCCAGGAAACTCTTACCAGGCCTTCAGTGAGGACAAAGATTTTCTAAAGTTACACTAATGAGTGTGAAACTCCACATGGTTTTTAGTGGGGGGTTTCATTTCTAGATAAGCTCCTCTTGCAAAAAAACCCAGAAGAACAGTAACAAAAGACACTCTACAAATTAAAAAGTCTGGCTCTTTTGGTCACCCTCTGGGAAGTGATAAACACAAAGATCACATTACATAATATTGTTATTTAAAGCTCTGAAAAATCAATCAATCAGAAGTTGAAGAACTTCAAACTCTGATAAGAATATTAAATGAGACCAGTTCTCAAGACCAATGTGTCAAACAGAAGACAAAAGGATCCTTTCACTGATAGCTGCCATATGTGCTAGAAACCAAAATCCACTTCTGGTATTGCTGGGCAAAACACAGAACTGTGTCGAAACTGTAAAGGGAGAGATTAGAAAAACAACATAAACACCCCGACCTGCCAGCATATTCAGTCCAGATTGATATTTAGATCTATGGATTTATATCTATTTATAGACTTGTATCTATTATCTTTGGGTTTTTTTTCTTATTGCAGCAGTTATACTGGGAGTCAGCCTGACACCAGTCTCCAAGCATGGAGGAGCTGGGAATGACCCAGGAACCCCCACCCTGCCACTATAAAACCTTTCCATGTGTGCACATGGTGAGAACAGCCTCTCTGCGTGGCAGGTACAGAACTTCTGCTACAGAAGGTCGTGATGGCAGGTATGGTTGCCATCTGAAAAAAAGAGATTCAGTAGCTGGTATCTCTTGTCCTCTGGGTCACTGCCAGCAACCCCGGCCAGATGACTGCCTGGACACGCGTGCCTTGGTGCCTGCATGCCGGCCGGATTACGTGGACACACATTACTTGGAACTTGCAAGTATGTGGGTGACAGAGTGTGAGTGAGTGAAAACAGTTTTGGTTTAGGTCAGATTCCTCTTTCCCACTTGCAGAGTCTAATGGTTCACCCTTCCATATTGCTACTATAATCCTGTAATACTAATTGCTACACAGGTAGCGTATTTGAGCTCATATCCTGAACGGCAAAGACATAATCTAACATGCCACGAGACTCCTGAATAGAAAAAAAAGGGGGGGAAAAAAAAGGGATATGACTTTGTTCTGTTCTTTTGCCAGCATGAAACAAAGGAGGGAAGTTTCTTCGATACTTTATCTTTAGATGCTACTTGTGGGTGAGATACCAGCTCACTATGAAAATAATAAAATAAAAAGTATTGTCTAACAATTAGCCAAGAATGAGCCTTGAGCCCAGCCATTAATCCAGAGAGGGGTGAAGCACCTGAAATAGGTAACAGTTCAATTGTTCTCTATGCAAACAGCTTGCTGGCCCTCAGGATATCAATAAAAGTACTTCTGTCTAAACATATGCAAACACACAAGAAAAGAATCTGTAGTTTAATTGTTGTTCCCAGGAACTCAGTTACACATTGATTTAAATTTAAAATTCTAGGCTGCAGGTAACCCAAAATTACATGTAAGAACTGCCAGATAGTTTACAGAAAACTCAGCTGAATATAAAAGAAACATTAAATTTTCAAGAAAATTCTTAAATGTCCTGTAGCTTTCCACAGCAATGCTGAAATTTGTTAGGATTACACAAGAGATTGGCAGACTTCAGCACACAGCATTTTGGTTGAGTAACTATAAATTTGGGGTGCTGAGCGCTCCACATATTATCCTGAGTGATCAGTGCCAAGTCACGCTAGCAAGTGTCTCCAGCAAGCCCCCACCAGGACAACGGCACCACACACATCTTGTGGGACCTTTAAAAGGGCAAACGCAGGGGAAAACTCTAGGCCTCTGATTATATCACGGTTATCAATCCATATTCAAAGAAAAATCCTGCATTTTGAATTTCAGGTTTGAGGCCCTCTCTCTCTGAGGTTGACAGCCCCAGGGAAAGCTGAGCTGGTGGGGGAGGCATCCCCCATCAGCCTGTGGCTGCTGGGACCTGACTTTGGAGTGCAGTAGTATGGGGTGATGGCAGAGCAGAAATAGTAGGGAAGAGCAGGACGAGGTGCTTGTGCAGCGACCATCCTTGGTCTGTGTGCACCACAGGCAGGGATGCAAGGAGAGAGGCTGCCCGCCCCAGAACGGTGGGTGACTGACCACTCTGCGTCCAGCAAAACCCCAAGGCTCCCTTAGAAAACCTGCCACTGGTAACTCAGCCCACTGACTTGAGGTTTAAAAAGTTAATGATATAAAGAATATTATCGTCTCCTATTTTTGTTGTAACCTGTACTAGGACCCTTCCACTGTTCATTTCAAAAGCCAGTATGTCGGGACAGGTAACAATTTAAACTTTCATCTGTGTTTCCTGTTATCTGTAAGTCTTTAAGTGAAGGCTATATCTGCAAACCCACATCGCAGGCAGTGCTATACGTACCAATACATAAAGTGTAAACTGTCTGCACTCTTTGTTTAGGGCTTTTTGCAAATCGTGAATCCTATGAAACCACCTCAGCTTGCTGGAGAACATAGACTTGCTGTGATGAATACCACATCCTCTGAGTGACCTGGGATGTTTGTTTTTGTTGGCTGGATGACAATACATGGGAGATAATGAATACTGACCACACTGTATAATGATTTGGTCCAACTACAAGGTTCTCTTTTTTCTCTTCAGGAGAAGCAGGAAAAAGTTTTTAGACCTTTCACTTTATTGCAAAGTCTGTCTCAGTTCAAACTGAGGAGTCATCATAAATTCAGTGAGATGACTCTCTTTTCTTCATCCCATCGGTATACTTGAAATATGGTAGAGGGGAGAAAATATGTAAAGAACACACAATCTTTTGAAGACAATTATCTTTTAGACCGTTTAAAAAATGTTTTTCATTAAAAATCATTGGGGTGTTTTTGTGATTCCTCCCCATTTTGAATTACATCTTTGATACTAACCCCTGCTGGGGTATAGCTCTTTTTCATGCAATAACCTAAGATGAAATTTATTCTAAAATGACATCCATGAATGTTATATCCTCTTTGCTATTATTTCATAGTTTACTCTTATCTAATCTGAAAGGTATCAATAAATGAAACTTGCTGAATGAAGTCCATTCAATTATGCTTAATAGATACTATTTTGTACTTTAAATAGCATTCCACTTGCATAAAAAGCAGTGTGTCTATCATCTTTATCTGTTTGTCTAGTTCACTTCAATATGTTGAGACATTTACTAAATCTTTCTTGTGAAAAATTCTTGCTCTCTGGATAATGTGATCTGCCTGTGGGTACTGTTATATATTATTTTTCTATTACAACAATAGTCAAAATGTACTAGGTATTTTTCTGAATGTATCACAGCAATGATTTCTGCCCCCAAAACCTGCAAGTTTGGGAAAGTTAATTTGATATCCAAAATGCAATGCATGCTTGGCAAATAGGACATACCAATCACATAAGGGGGTACCCTTGCATTTACAACTTCAGGACCCTGTTATCCACTTCTGTCAGCAAATTAATCTGCTGGATATTGATAAGAGGCTACCTCAAACCAGCACAAAGTCCACCTTCAAATTCACAGACTCTCATTCTTCTGAAATACGAATTAGTCATCTCAGTTTTAATAACTCCTCACGAATCTGTAGTGTCCTGCACAGAGAAGCAAAGTTAAGTACACAGCACAGGCAAAGGTGGTGACATCAGTGTATCTGTTTTAGAAGATCTCACAGGAGCAATAGATGTTGGTTTAAGAGAATTTTCTTGGACCATAAGTCTGGAAAAAAATGGGACACGTCAGTTGCTGGCACATTTATAGTTGGGCGCAAGTGGACAAGGCAAAACAGTGATAGAAGCAAAGTCACAGCACTAGAAGAAAAGCCATGAGCAGGAAGGATACCCTACAATGCAAAGCTGATCCCTATTGCTAGTGTGTAACTGAAATAAGAAAGGAAAAAGCTACTATCAATTGTAATATTCCTGCTTTGAAATATGTATTACCAAAGTAAATACACACTGAAAGCACAGTGGAGGAGTGAGGAGCCAAAGGATGGAGGAAAATTTTAAGGATTCTTCAAGGAGACAGGGAACACGGTGCAGGAGACGTAATTATTTGTGCTCCTGGAAAAGTTCCTTTTGTCCTAAGATGGAGGCTGAATGAGAGACAAGGTGAACTGTCAGAAGACCAGCAGAAAGGATACACTTCCCCATCACTGAAGGTGATGAAGTAAATTTCTTGACAATGTAGAGCAGAGATTAAATAAATAAGTGACATTTTTTACTACCTGCAAGAAGTAACACCCTAGGAGAGACAGCTTATGCCCAGTATTTTTCCTATGTCTGGCAGATGCCATGGGAAAATGGAGCACTGACATAGATTCAAGACCTATCTCTGAAGAGGCCCCACTTTCTCAATCTGTTGCTTGGCTGTGTTTTGCACTCAATGTGTTTCACCAGAAACTAGCATTTACTCCTAGTGGTACAGAGAATAGAAAGGAGTACACAGTGACTGCCTTGATTCTCAGCAGCCAGCACAAAGTACAACCAGACATAAACAATTTATAGCTATGATCAAAAGGAGTTGGGTATGTACCTTTCAGACAGTGCAGTTTTAGCTACAAATCCTTAATTTGCAAGTTAAATATAAAGGTATGGACATGCAGGTCAGGCGATTAGGTTCTTACCTTCCATTTGTGCTCCTCTTTTCCCCATTCATCCCTACCTAACCGTCAAGGGAGTCAAAGCAATATAGCTGGGCAAACTTATGTGTACTTGCCCATGAAGATATATGGGATAACAAAACAAATTCCATCCCATCCCTTACACATTATTAAGGAGATTTATATCAGCTAGAAAACTCCAGTTATGCTTGCCCTAAATCTACACTGCCTTGCACAAGAAAAAGTCTATGTTTTCCCTAAATTGCTTTACTTGCCTGTGCACTTGGAAAATGGACTGGTAGGGGAAGTCCCAATTTATCACCACTTTGTAGTTCACAAAGATGGTGTTGACAGGTTTTTCCCCTGCTGGAATGAGCTGAGCAGTCTGCGTACCCTGCCCAGCAAGGCTTTGTGCATTTTAAACCATGTCTCTGCTGTGGAGCACCCACAAAAAAGAGATCTCATTCTTTGACTGAAAGGAGTATAACTGACTGGCACCCAATGTGCTGCTCCGTGTCTGCATAAAAATAAAATTGTAAGAAAGAAAGTTAATGCATGTGGTCAGACGAAGCAAATGTCCAGGCCTCCACTACCTTTTCTTCATACCCCTCATTCACATATGTGCACGTTCAAACATGAGACATATCTCCCTCTATCTATCTATCTATCTATCTATCTATCTATCTATCTATCTATCTGTTGATCTCTCTGTCTATTTACACATACCTAATTAAACACATCAATTTAACATGGTCTGTTGATCTGAGGCACACTGGGAATTCTTGTGGACATTAAAGGGCTACCAACAGATAGGATCCATCCTTTAAAGTTTAGACTTTGGAAAAAAAAAAAAAAAAAAGTTATTCTTTGATAGATTTCTGACTTTTAATTCTCTGAGACCTATGTCTGAGGAATTATTGTTTCCAGAACTTTGTGCTATTACTTTCCAGAGACTTTGTCCAGGCAAATATAGTGCACCATCATAAAAAAATCATAACAGAATAATAAAATATTCTAGACATGTATAAATACATCAGAAAATCTCATTACATTGTCTAGTACACCGGAGATACTTAATATAATCTAATTTCAGTACCTATTGCATTAAAATATCAACTGTTCTTGATTAACAAAAAGCTAATTACTGTAAAAAAACCCAAATCCTCATCCAATGTATTTT
This sequence comes from Athene cunicularia, assembly GCF_003259725.1. Classification (NCBI taxonomy): domain Eukaryota; kingdom Metazoa; phylum Chordata; class Aves; order Strigiformes; family Strigidae; genus Athene; species Athene cunicularia. The sequence goes on along the minus strand of NW_020799097.1, from coordinate 98,743,194 downwards.
AAGCGTGGAGCATGGATGGAGAAGTCAGAGAAGTTCAGACAGAAGTTTTGTAGGATCAAACAAACCATTTGCTGATCCAGTAGCCCTGTGGCTACATCACACCATGTTCTCCACATGACAATACTGTAGCAGCTTTCCTTAAAACACAGCTTAAAAATGCTTCTTTTGTTATGAATGATGTGAGAAGGCAAAAGGGGAGAGGGGGTATAATACAGCCTGAGGCAGAACAACTTTTTCTGACCAGAGTACAATGAGTGCTCCATGCTTTCAGGTTGGTGAAAAGGGGATAAAAAATGATAAATCAGGACTGTTGTCCTTACAGGGTTTTTTTTTTGACTTTGAAAGAAAGATGGCAAGTTGCATTACAAATAAGTTTTAAAATATTGCTTGCATTCCCCTACCCTCCCAGAGAATGACTGGAATAACATATCACACTGGTGATTTACAGGATAATAACTGTAATAATTTTTAATCTGTGTTAATAAATAGGCTGCCTGTATTCAAGTTAACAAAGTATGAGCAGTAATAGCTTTGATTTACCAACATTATTCTTAGGACCATGCACCCTGAGTATAGAGCTTTTTTAATATTGCCTTGAAAATGATGCACCCACCTAAGGAAAGAAATAATTTTATTTTTAGCTGGTTAGGAGGACATTATAGAATAACTGTGTCCTTAGAAAAGCTTTTGATGATGTATTAAATAAATTTTAAAATATTATAGTGGAATTGTTGTATTGGCAGTGAACAGATGAGTGAAATATTACTTTAAAATAGTAATTAGCCATTGTCCACTCTTAAAAATATGGAATTGTTCAAGCATTATCTACCCAGGCCCAGTTTTCTTCAAAAGTTAATGTTTGGATATTGGACTTGAGTACTATATTCTGAAAGGTACAACAAAACCTTTTGAAGGATTAAATTGGAATTCAAAGGATCTTGAAAAGTTGGAGAAATGGTCTAAAATCTGAAGGAAACAGTACAGGTAGATGCACATGAGGTTCATGGTGGATTATGGATTAAATGTGAGTCAGCAATGTGAGGCTATAGCGAACAGCAAAGTTATATGCAAGCTATGGGACATGATTATTATACTCTCCTCACTGTTGGTCAGATCTGAGCTGGTGCTTTTGGCACTTCATTTGAAAGAGATGGAGATAACTGGGGAAGGACCCCAAGGAGAGCAGCACATATAGAGAGGGTTTAATGTGCATATTAATGAGATGGAAAAGCTGAAGGTCCTCTACCATGTCTATTCTAAAAGAGGAGATTGAAAGGAGGTAAACTGACAACTTTCCAGTGAGGGATGGCACATGCTCAGTTGTTCCTCCTGAACACAATAGAAAGAAAAAGAGGTCTGCTGAATTTGCATCAAAAGCCATCCAAATTAGACAGTAGGAAGAGTCTGTCTGCCTGCAAAAATAATGAAAAATATGGGACGTCATGGAATTTCCCTTTTAAAAATGTTTTCAGTAGATATTAAAGCATCACTGACAGATGTCTGTCCTTGTCAGTTTGAATTTATCCTTCTGCAGAAGTATAGACCATATGACCTCTAGAGGTCTTTTCCAGTTCTTAATTTCTGTGAAGCTATAGGGAGCTCTCAACTAGCAGGCAAAGGAAACAGCAAGAGCTACTGAGTAACAGCTCACTTCGCTGAGATATTTTTTCATCCCTGCCACTGGCATACATCCATGTTCTGAATTTACACACTGCTGAATTGCATCCAAATAAGTGTCTACACATAGTTACAAATATGTCTTGTAAGCCAAAATAATTGTTTCTTTTAATATGAATCATCTTGAAAAGCATTTTATTATTATAAATGAGAAAGTTTCTAAAAATATATTATGCCCTATTTGGCATGGTATTATAAAAATACGATGGTACTGGATTTGAAAATGACCCCTCCATGCCAAGTCTTACCCAAGTTGATTGGTGTATCTGAGGGCAGAATTTGGCCTACTGTAATTCAATCCAAACGTTGCATCAGAGTTCGACTAGTGCAAGACCTTGATTTTTGGTGTAAAGACAGTGGAAATTTCTGTAGTCCTTATTTCAGTGTTTCTGGGCTGCAACAGACCTTCCATAGGTTTTAATCATATGATGGACACAATTCAAAGCATGAAAGAATAATCATGGGTCAGTGGGATTAGAAAGACAGAATTTCCAGCTAGAACTGACCTTTACCTCCGTACTTCCTGCTCTCCATGTTTAGAAAGAACAGACCATGATGGTAGCTGATACACCTGAAATGTGTTGATAATGCCTAATATGAATTCTGAATCACCACATGTGGGTTCATCCACAAGTGCTTATACATTTCTTGGATGTTACTCTAAAGGTAATTGCAGACCTTACAGCAGCTTGCTGTAGGAACACACAGGGCTGGATTCTCCATCTGCTAAATTAATTTTGCGAGCCTTACAGATTTCATAATAGAATTTTCTTTGGGAACTTCATCCCATGCTTTTGGAAATTTTTTGGTGTAACACTGGTAGAAGGCTGGTGTGGGATAATTACTCAATGTTAGTTAGAAAGAGATTTTTTTTATTAGCATTACAAGAAGATAAGTAGGTGGAGTAAGAAAAGAAGGGCAGGAAAGAGATAAAGATATGTGAAGGTAACAATGAAAAGAAAATTTGAAAGAGTGAAGCTCCACTCTATTACAGTCCCCACTTTGAGCTAGTTTGAAGTCCCAAAAATCTCTGCCATTTAAACTTGAAGCATAATACAGTAAATTAGAATAAGGGATGTCTTTCCTCTTGAGTGTCTTCATGCTTGAAAAGAAGTCTCCTTTTCAGGATTTAACAGGGCAAACTTACACTGAGTACAAAGAGAAGGACAGACCCCTTCCATTGTATTATATTTATTTGTTCCATCAGGGGGGTTGAATCTGCTGAGTGAATGAGGAAATGATCCCTGGGGACCATAGGACTTCTCATCAGAAGTTATATCCTAACATCTGCTTGGCATGGTTTTCCCATGGGCTGTGTCATTGCCCTTATTGGGGAGTTTTCCACAACCCTGTGGAGAATAAGAATAGGCTTGGTGATGTTTGGTTGAAAGTATACTCCCAGCCCTGCCATGGCTTGGGCTTGGCTCAAAAGAGTATGTTTCCATGGGACTGACTTTTGAAAACTGCATCTTTATGTTTGGAAAAGTATATCTGGAGGCATTATCCAAGTACTTTTTTTTCATGGAGGATAGCTGTTGGCAGCAAGTGGGCCCATGACATGGTTCTGTTGACTTCCAAAGCCACTTTCCTCAGAACCCAGTATGGGTAGCAAATCAGGTAGAAGACTGTGGGATAAAGGCTGTAAAAGTGATAACATTTAGTCCACTGTGAGATAGAATTTCATAAAGGAATATTATAGAAATTGTTCTTCAAGCTGAAAACCAGATTCTGCTTTCAAAATAGGTGTCAGTTTGACATTCAAGTGAGCAGCAAACATGACTGTAAATACACAGCAACTGTGAAGACAATCAAAGTCATGAGCTAAATGATAAACAGAGACTATTCACAAAAATTTCTATGGTACATGCCAATTTTCAAACCAGGTCTAGAACTTTATTATAATTCATTTTCATAGTCTGGGGAAAAAAAAAAAAAAAAAGGTTTAGCAAGCCAATTAGTGTATCATTCACCTTGTATACGGTAAAAATGGTAACTCGGTCACATTGGAATGGAATGGAATGGAATGGAATGGATAGAATAGAATAGAATAGAATAGAATAGAATAGAATAGAATAGAATAGAATAGAATAGAATAGAATAGAATAGAGAATATTTCAGTTGGAAGGGACCTACAATGATCATCTAGTAAACTGCAAAATCTGACTAAATTCAAAGGCAGCTATTCAAAGTGTTTGCCTTTTCCTGGATCACGTCTATGTTTCAGAAACAATCCAGATCATAAAACTTATTTCAAATTTTGCCTGTTTTGTCACTGTTGTATGAAAAATATCTAGACATAGCAGAACTAATGTTGTCGGCCTGCGATATTATTAGATGTACTCATTCATAACAAAGAGAAGTAAAAAAGTTAAATGATATTGTATGTTCCTGTTTCTATTCTGTATTGTTTATGAGAAGGCCAAGTCCTCATTCAAAAAATTTATCTCAAAAGAGCTGATAGACAAAAGTCAACAGGTAAAAAAAGGCTGTGTGGGAAACAAATGAGGCACACTAACAGACTGTTAAATCCTTAAACAGAGACTGATATCAGAAACTGTTAAAAGAATCTGGCTAGTAGTACAAATACAGCACCACTTGCAGAATTCAAAAGAATTCCTGAATCCCCTGGATATATGTAAAAGGATATGCCAGGCAATGTAGGGTGTCCATGTCCTATACATTGAACTATGAGTGCTAGAAAATCGAAGGAGAGGGGAAGTGGAGGAGGATGAGAAGATTCAGCAGTAGATTACATTAAGACTTGGAAAGATGCTTCTTCTAAGCCATATTAAATACAGAAAAGGTCAAAATTTTTGGCATTCAGGACAAACATAAATGAGAAGGGTTCAGTACTGTGCAACCCCTGTAATATTCTGTCAGCTCTTTAGCAGCTAGCGAAGATGTTATCAGTAGAGGCAAGAATGTAGAAGAATGTTCTTGGAGGCTTAGGGCAGATAAAAGCAAGGAATAAGATGTCACTTTTTTTTTTTTTCTCTCCTGAGGTCAAAAAAATCTAGCAAATACACAAATTTTATAAAATAGGTGCCAGAACAGAATATTTTATTCTGAAAAAGAAAACCAAAAGATATCATTTGAAATAGCTAGTCAGTCCATCAAAACTATTTCTCTCTTGATCTTTTAGTCAGGATGCCAGTGATGTGCAGCATTAATTGGTATAAACACACAACTGGCCATGTGATATTCAGATACAATAGTCTAGTCATAGTAAACTGAGGGGTGTAAAGAAGACACAGAAGAACATAAGACAGAATTAACCAAGCCCTGCAGATTTATCCTTCTGTGTAGACTTAAATGAAAATCATATATTTAAACGCCACCCTTGTGCCAGCCTGGAGATATAAGGCAAATGTTAACACTGTCAGACTAAATCCTTTAGCAGAGCATGTGGAAGTGTCTTGGTTCACAGTAACTAAACAAGGCTCACTGAAAGAAGCAATTAACAGCTGCTTTACTAGGATAATAATCATCCTAATTACAGGGGGAAAAAAAAAAAAAGTATTTTTATATTGTCTAGTTAGCACAAAAGTGGCTCAGAGTCTGGAACTATACTTCAGCCACTGCCCTTAAATGGACTGCATAGTAGGTTACAACAGCTAAACCTTTGCTTCTATTTTATTGCCTCAGTCACAAGGTTTTAAGCTCTATTTATACAAGTGGTTTCAGTTATAAAACACACATTATTACTTATAAGTAATTGAAAATAGCCTCCCAGACAAACAGAGATCTGGCCACCTGAACTGTAAGTTTGCCTAGCAAAACTATAATTTGATAGGTGTGCGACAAATGGTAGATATCCGGCACTAATTCTTCTGCATGTCATTTGATACAAAGATGTAAGGAAAACAGTAGCAGAGTATACACAGTTATTTCGAGTTTAAGTCACTAGGAAAATTATTGGGAAATTGCAAATGTCTCCCATTAACTTTTTAACTTTATTAGTATGTTTTCAATTTAGCTGACAAGCTCCTCCTTTGCAGGTCCTCCAGGAATGTGTAGAAAAATAAGGTACTTGATAAAATGTTTCCATGCAGAATTTGGTTTCAGCTATGAAGTAAAATGTACACACTCGAGGGTAGACTTTAGGCTTTTTCCTCTTTAGGCTGATGAAAGCTGGAAAAGTTAGAGAAAAAATGCTTTGTTCTCCTAAAGATAGGCTTTTTTTAGCAATGTCCCTTACATACCTAAAGAGAAGTATGGAAGCTAAAATTTTCAAGAAAGAAAAATATTCACATTAAAAGGGGTAAAGAAATTTCTGAGTCTTCTACTGACAAATGACACAGGACTTAATCCTGCTGCCGATGAAGTAAAGCAAGTTGTTTAAATCAAATTGGACGTCCTTCTAGTGCAAGAATAAGGGCAAGTACATCTGGAGTAACTCAAATAAAACATATCCCAAAAGTGTAGAATTTTCTGTGGCTACAGAGGACTGCGGCCAACTTTAAGTCATCTTTTGTTTCTGGTAAGCCTGGATAAAATTCTCAAAGTCAACTGAGTGTCCTTGAAGTCTCACTCCTTGAAGAGACTTAGGCACTTCAGAAACTTTTACTCCATACCTCTTTCCAAACCACTTTTGTATGTTTGCCTCCAACATATGCCCTTTAAATTGATGCCATGAGTGCACTTTGTACTGGAATGCAGCCGGCAGTATAAATAGCTGCTCTGCTTAATTACAAAAGGATCATTGCTTTCTTTTAGACTCCTAGCATCAATATAAAAATCCCATTTCAGAAAATTTCAAATCTGAGCTTTAGGTGTTCATGCCTTTCAGATAGGTATTCTAGGAGATGACGTATGAATTTAAGTTAAATGTCAAAAAAACAGTATTTCTGTTTTCTTTTCTGTAGGGAGTGGTTTTCAGCAAAAACTAGGATGATTGGTCTAAATTTCCATAATCAGCATGATTCCATGTCATGCTAGCAATTGTTTTAAGTGGAACTTCCCTTCAACTCCAAAGGAAAAGCCTGCTTTGAAGTTTTTATCATGATATTGCTCTACTCCAGTTAATACTGCCCACCACAAGTATTGCAAGCTGTGCTATAGAAGGCAACCAGCTAAGCCTTAGAACAGCCTGTAAGGGAAATGCTGCTGTTATGACTTTACAGATGGCTGAACGGAGTCAGAGGACAAGCTATATCCCTTTATGCTCTCCATTAGATCATACTGAACACCACAGAGGTGACTGTTTTGCTCTGGGTAACAGAATTTTGTGTATATGTGCACACAGCCCATGACCCCTTAAAACCTAATTAAGATGCTTCAGTCATTGTAAATAAACATTTTAGGTTTTGACCATCCTAAGCATTTCTCAGGCTATGGAACAATTAAGAATTGAGCAGCGTTTGGCCAAGCAAGAACAGTTGGCACTAACATCAACTTTATTCTACCCTGTGGCAACAGATTAACACGGTATCCACATACCACTAACATCAAGCAGATCTGGGGGTGACAGCCTGTTGTGTGGAGCATTTCTTGGGCTGAAACATCCATCCTGTTTGGAAGTGTTGAGGGCCAAATCTTGCAGCCCTTGATGAGGCACTGCTCCAGCTGGCTTCATCAGTGGCGTTGCCTGAGTCAGGGCTGCTGGGGTGTTCTTGTTCATGGGAGCATTACCGCTAGCCCTCGCCCACTGGAGCCCCCAGTAGGGAAATGTCTGTGGTCTTCAGGACCATCTAGGGGGCTCGGTGACAGGCACTGTTGCAACATGTGTTACATGCTGCTTTTAATTAGTTGCAGGCAGACTTCTTCAAACAGAATGGGGTGAAATTTTCCCTATTGGAAAAAATGCTCTAAAGTTTAACATTTCAAAAACTCTTTGGAACCTCACTGAACTTCGGCAGAGCCCAAGTTTGAAAGGTGAGGTTTTCCTTCAGCAGTGCAAACATCTGAGACAAGAAGGCACTGAAGCTTGATTTCCAGACCAGTTATTTCCCAATAAGCATCTGAATGTGTTAGTTGAACAAACTTGTTTAGCCTTTTAAGGTTTGCCCACCCATCCCTCAACTGATCTGCTCTTTAAAGTTCCATGGTTATTTAACAGTAGCATTCTGAAATCAGGCCAGTGAAGCAGGGCAGGATGGCTTAGTCACCACTTGGTGACCAAAACTGTACTGCGTATGAAGGAACACAGACCAGAACCATATTTTCTATTTAGGGTATTCTGCTTCAGAAATCAAACTGTGTCTTTGAGCTCAGTCTCCTATCATCAGTACCTAAACTTAAGAAGACTACTAAATGGTCTGGACAGCTCTGAAGATCAGAGATGGGGTTACACCATGCTATGCAGCCAGCACCTGGGGACATGTGCAGCCAGGGCAAGTGGCAACAGAGATATGGAGTTGAAGTCCTTCACCAAGTTCTAGACCTTTTTCACTGGTAAGAGAGAGCATAATTTGGATCCTCTGGAGATTAGTTGTCCAGGACATGTTTTTTCTAGCCCAAATCACAGACCATTTTGCAGATGTTGTATCTGAGCTAACAATCTGCATTCTCTTTGTAGTTAATAGAGAAAAGAGGAACTTTAGCATGATTTGTCTATGATTTACTTTACATGACTACTTCATGGGGGCGTTATCCATGCCCTCAGACTATCTCTTCTCCTGTACTGACTATAAAGTCCATGACTAGGTCGTATGTTGACAAATAGGAAGCAGTTTTGTGAAGTTATGAGTGAAGAATACATCCTCTCTGAGAAATTGTTTGAGAATGCCCCATTAAGGAGGCTGACCAGCTTAGAGATTGACACCTCCAGTGAAGACATCTATGTTTAGCCAGATTAATCTGTTCCATGTTCGGCCACATTCACCGCTTTTCCTTATCATTCACACCCTTGCAGCTTCTTCTCCCAGATTTTTTCCCCATGTCAAAACTCCACCTCCGGCTTAGGAAGCACAGACTACATATGCACATGATATATTCCTTGCTGTTGTTGTCAAAACCTCTTCCTTTCCTCCTCTGTCAGATATGTACCTCAGCTGATCTCTGAATTTAACAAAAGCTCTCCAAGACTTCATCTTTTGTCAGTCTCAATCCCCATGGAGTACCATTACTTCTAACACTTCAGACTACTTTGGACTGTCATTAGCAAGCATTTTCTAGCTATTCAAAATATTCACACACTCACTGGGACAAGTCACTTCTGACAGGAGAATAAAGTACCTTGTTTTTATGTTATCAGCTCTCAGAGTATACAACCACAGTTTATGCAAACTGATGCTTATGCATGGCTGCCACAAAGAATCACACTACGTAAGTTTTGATGCCTGCTGAAGGCTATTCAGACCAAAAAAAAATAAATCTCATTTTCTAGTCTTTTGACTAGAAGCAGTTTTGTCGCTACCTGTGGTACTTGGAGCTAGAAGAGATATATTTGATCCTTTGAGCCCTACGAGGACAGATCTTCTTTGAGTAAATATTCAATAGGACACTGAGGACAGAAAAAAGAGCTCTGACAGAAGACCAAAAAAAAAAAAAAAAAAACTACTAACAGACAAGTACTAATTTTTCACTTATGGTTCCTCTCAGTTCAGGGAATGGACACAGCCTGTCAGGAACGGGGAACAGAAAGGCCACTTTGAGTACCACTGTCAGTCTCAGGATGAGTCACAGAGATGGAAAGAAACATCATCAGAGTGTGGTGGGGCAACCTGGGCCCCAGATCCTACCACAGCAGTTAGAGGATCTGCTTTTTTACTTTAAAGAAAGGTACTGCTTTTAGTGGGGTGAGGAGGACAAACCCCACTCCCTCCCCCTCCGAAAAATAGAATGTCAATGGCCAGAACTAATACAGCTTTTCTGGCTGTAAGGTAACTACAAATGGAGAAAGAAGGAATGATGCTGCTTATATTCATGCCATTATGTCAAATGACTTTATCATACTCCCTTTATACAATGCATTACAAAAGGCTGCTGAGTAGCTTTTTGCAAATGTTATGCTGTAGAGGAAGTTACAATGACTACAATAAAACCAGGAAAGATTTCTGTGGAGAAAGGTGAGGTATTTGTAAATAATAAGAGAAAATAAAATCATGCTTACAATGAGAACCGGAACTTGGAAATAAGAGGTGTAGACACCTTCATCTAAAAGATCAAGTCAAAGTATTTCTGACATTTTAGAAAGCCTAGATAATGTAATTACACTTATTATTGCCTATCCTGACATTTTAAAATTCTGGTGTGTTAGGGAAGTGAGAAAATACCACAAAAGAGCTTATATCCTAATTTTTCTGGCTGATTGTGATCAGGGAAATACCAAAAATATCATGGGTCATTTTTCTTACATTTGCAAACTAAAAATGTTAAAAAAAGCAGCCTAACTTCTGCAGCTAGTCCTGAGTTAATACTGCGATCTGAGGTTTCTTAGAGTTAAGCAGACAATTTCCTGTTATTATTAATACAGAAAATGCAGATGAGAAATGGAAGATCTAACAGTAAAACGCCAGGGACTGTAAAACAGAAAGTCTGGGTTACTCTTCTTTTCCATCATTGTCTTGCTCTGTGACCTTGTAAAAGGGCACTTTCTCTCTTCAGTTAGCTCTCCCTTTGTGAAACAGGGACAATAACACTTTCCCACTCAACACAATGAATGTTGTCGCATGTAATGTACATCTTTTCATCAAATATGAGGATACTTACAAATATTTTGATGAGTAAAAGATAATTAATCTTCTTGACCCAACTCTTGGATCATTTTGTTATTTGATTTGATGGCATTTTTTATGTAAGAAGCATTTGTTTTCAAATTGGACAGATTCAGTCATCCTATATGTTTATTGCTTCTGTAGTCACTTATCCCTGACTTTAATTACTGATATTGTCTCAAATATAAAATTTTAATAATAAATGCATGAGAAAATAACTGATTTTAACCTAAATTCAGCACAATAGGTATTTTTAATACAAGAATGTCTTTGCTAAAATCTCTCAGTGTATAATATTTGTATTCAGAGAACCTAGAGTCCCAGAGCCAAAATAACCTACCATTTGAGATGCAGCAGTCCAGGCTCGTTACTCAGAGAAACAACCACAAGGTGGAGATGTTAGAAGCTTTTACTAGCAAATATAAAGCATAGCACCTAATACTAATTTTTCCAGGTTTTATCTAGGAAAATAGGATCGTATTTTAAATTAAAATTGTCTGGTTAACAATTATAGTGCAATAAAATTAAAGGAAGTCTGTGATAGCAAAATAATTAAAAGGAAGGCCATATCTATTTTGACCTTTAAATTAGTTCCTTATATTTTATAAAATTTAATGATACTAACTTGAATATTTCTTTCTATGAAGGAACATGATTTATGATAGTGAAGTAAATTGTGTGTTTGCTAATTATATAGATAGACTGCAAGTCAGATATGCACAGTCATCCAAATATCCCTTAAGATCTTCAGAGGGCCACTGTAGGATGGAGAGTAGCAGAGAGAGAGAGTGAGAGCAGAAGCTGGAGTGTGCTGTATACATCTGTACAAGTGAATGCCACCACCTCTTGCCATATCCGCACCATAGGAAGCGTGGGTAAGAATCACATCAAGCTCAGGAAATATTCCAAAGAAGTAAAAGGCAAGATTCACAATCCATCACATCTGCAATGGTAAGGAAGAGAAAGAAATAATCCTGGCATGTTTATATTCTCTACCCAGTAGTCAGAGCACTATGTAGGCAAGGAAAATGTGCATTCAACTCCTTTCCTGAAAACTTTAAAGTAGAAATTTGAGTATGACATCCTGACCATCTGACCAGTTAGGAAATATTCTTACAAACTGAAGATACAGATTCCAAACTCTTCTTTGAATAAATGAGGAAGGCTTTCTAATTATTCTACTGGAATAGTTATAAAGGAGCAACCACCACCTTCTCCTGATCCACATGATTTTTAACTGCTCTTGTGAAGTTAGATCCCAAATTTTAAATGAATCATCTGTATAATTTTCAGAAAAAATGATCTTTCATTGCTCACATTTTTGGTAGTACAAATAATCAGAAAAGGTTTCTAAGATCGCTCTAGAGCACTGGAGTTTCTAGGAATTAAAGGGTTTTGATACTCATAGAGTAGTCTACCAATTTCTTTCCTCTTTTCCTCAATTTTCTAAATCCCTGCTTTTTCTATAGGCTATGGGGACCACCACCATCTCCTGGCAAGTCCAGCAAGACATTTCAAATTGCAACATACTCCTGTTGCCAGCAATCTCAAGGTTTACAAATGCAATAAATGCTTTCGATAGGAGTGAAACTTAATCTGACTTGGAAAAGTATGACCTATCATCCTGGTTTTTACACCACTATCTTGAGACAATTAAGTTGTATGAGGTATTTTGAGACATGAAAAAAATCTTTGGGGAGTAGTACTGGTGTTATCTACATCTGTTAAATTTTAAACTTCAAAGTAATTTAAACTTAGGCATAAGTCATCTGTTCTTTTCCCAGAGATACAATCTGATACAGAAGGAACTAAAAAGTTCAAGAATCATCATAGTTCTACATCTCCATAAAACATGTTACAATGCTATATAACTGTTGGCTAAAAGTTGTGTATATGTTACATATTCATTGGTAAGAGTTGTAAATTTATGTACAGCTATAACTTCTGGAGCCAACTTCTATCAAGCTCATCCTTCAAACTAGCAAAAAATATCCCTGTGGAGTTCTCATATTACAGAAATATTATAGCTATGTGTTATGGGAAGTAAAGAAATGGAAATTAAAAGAAATTTGCTCCTGTGTTTCACATATACTATTTGTGCCTCTCCATGTTCTTCCTCTGTAGTAATTAGGTGATTCTGAATTAGGATAATGTAGCTGTGTGATTTTTATTAGATGTATATATTTATCTATATAAAAAGTTATTTCCCTGATTCATTTTTCAAAACAACTTTGTCATTCTTAGGATGTAAGCATCTTTATGTTATAAAGCTTATGGTTCCCCTAACAGTAGTAGTATGTTACCACTGACAGTGTTAAAGCTTAGAAATCCCCCAGACTCACTGACTTCTAATTTAAAATGCTAGATTCTTACTCCTCCTTTATGGTCCTATTGTATACATTGGTTTGACTTTACAAACTGGATAATGAAGATAGAAGAATTGCACAATACCAAAACCAGGCTGTAAAATATTTACTTTAGGTGAAACACCCTTCCAGAAGCCAGAAGACAACTCATATATTGCTTAAGTGTATGGGCTGCAGCTGGCACTGCACACAAACTCTCTATCAAGGCCCAGAATTAAGTACTTAGGGCTGATCCAGACAAGTAAGGGATGGAAATAAGAAGAGGGTTACTGCAGGAGGAAGAAGCATATTTGCTTTTTCTTCATTATGTTTTCTGCCGGTCCCCATATCCACAGCATTTGCAAACACAATGGACCTAGTGGTGTCAATTTTTTCTTATTATCAGTACATAAACCCACAATTACGCATTCATTATGAGCCACTACACACTTTTGCATGAATAACTGTAGATAGACGTTGTTCTCTGAAAACTGAAAAATGTACCCACAGCTATTTCTGGCCCAGTTAAGGAGGCCCACCGAATATACGTCTATGTGAGTTTAGATCAGCAAAGACCCTTACAAGGCAGCAAATCCTTAAAATCAACAAAAGTGTGAGCTGGTAGCTACTGTAATTACTAGCAGTGAGTCATGTTAACAGAGAAATGGTGAAATATGGCCTGTTTTATTATTATTATGAGGGGCTATAGCTAAATTCAACTGAAGAATATAGGGCTCATGGGAAGCCTCATAAACACTGACATAATCAAGTATTGGTTTTAATACAAATTCATAAATTTTTATAGGTGTCGAGTTGTCAGGCAGATAATATATGACCAAACTCTGGATAAAGTATATGGAAAAAAAGCATTCCAGAAGGACTGCAAATATAACATGATACAGTGCAATGCCACTGAGGACTGCAGCTTTGTTGGGACCACAGCTGTGAGTGAAGGGGTACATAAAGCCTTCTAGCCGGTGCCTTTGGAGGGCTGGCCTGCCTCCTGAAAGCCTTCTGTGCTCAGGGAAAGATTCCCTGAAACTGTTAACATAAGCTAGCAGAGAAACATAAGCAGTAAACGTACTGAGTGTATTATTCACAGAATTTCTTCTTTTACTAAAGGCAACATTTCCCTTATAAAGAAATAAGAATAGGGATGGATGGGTTGGAAGAGTTGCTGAAGGGAGAGATGGGGCCTTTCTCCACTAAGTCAGAAAGCTGGACTTGGTCCAGGGAAGTAGTGTTTTGTGTGGAGCTACTAGCTGTGTTTCCCCAGTCACCAGTGATGTATCACACACCGTGTGTGAAACACGCCTTGTAAAAGATGTCAGCAGAAGGAGCACAGATCACCTACCTCTCAGCTTTAGGAACAGGCTCTCTAGCTCCACAGTCAACACATGCAATGAGTTGGAGGAAGATTCAAACTGCTGCAGCTCACACTGGATAATGACTGGAGAAAAAAAAAAAAGAGCCTGAATGGCCATTGTGGCAGCCAGTTTTACCATTGCAGAGTACATAAAGTACGTAAGAGCACAGATGGCTGCAGCTTCTCCCTGACTCTCACATAGAAGAATGCAAGACAGGGGCCCCTTTCCTCCTCTCTCCATCGCTGCTCCGCTTCCCTTGTAACCCCTCCCGGATACTGCAGCTTGCTGGCCATTAGCCACTCGTTGCTTCCCTATGGGCAACTACAACTGTAGTTGCAGGATGGGGGGTGTCTTGCCAATTGTGAAATATTATATTCTGACATAATATAATCTCTCCATGTAAAATAAAAATGCATGCAATCAGCAAGCTGAGTGGCTAGTAAAATGAAAAGATGCAGGGGAGGGAGTCTAAGGAGAGAGAAATTCTAGCCTTGTTCAGATCAATGGCAGAATTCCCACTCTTTTCAGCGAGCCAAAATATCACCCTAGATATTCATAAACCTTTTTAGCTACATTTTAGATAGCTAGTTTGGCAAATTACACAGTGCTTCATGCTGTGTGTATAACTTCAGGATATTCAAGATTAGGTTTGGAGCACTTTTACTTTGGTCACATATCAATTTAGCTTAAAATTATTAATGCATGTGACAAATTAGAGTTTTTCCTAAGAAATACCATCTTCTTGGTGCTTAGAAGAGGTAACATAGGTTTTGGGATGGCTACAAACAGTTTAAGATGTTGGTACTCCAGGCTCATCATGAACTTCACACAACTAAGGGCTTCTGTCTTGTTGATTGCCCTATGCCTGTCCCAGAGCAACTCAGTGTAGTGGGTCCCTGACATGCCGACACCTTGGATGCTACAAAGCAGCATCCACTCCAGTCTTCAGCCTTTGCTGCCTTTTCTTCTGAATGCACTGTAAAGAACCATTTAAACACAGAAGTGATGCTGTAACTTCCCTCTGACAACTATTTTACATTTTGATCAATGTCAAAGTTCATCTGCCAGAGTGACCTGCCCATACACAAACCTCATGATGCACTGTGACAGTTCAGTGCATCCACCACGTTGAGCTCTGCTGGTGCTCAAGGACATCAATAGATACATTTCAGGACAGCACACAGAGAGGGGGGGCAGGGATCTCTCGAAGTTATTTGGTTCTATACAAATCCCATACTGTATTAAGTTAAAAGGAACTCAACTTTTAGAGAAAATGGTGCTTTCCACTCTTAGGAAGTTTGGTTGGAAAAAAAATGAGTCAAGTTACCGGATCCATTCTGCAATACATGACATGCCATGGTGCTGTCTTCAGTACAAAATTACCCTTCATCTCAGACTGGGAATGGTTAGCAGCAGCCTTTGGAAAAACTGAGGAGCAAATAATTCATATATAAGTTTGTGTTCTTTTAATAACTGAGTTTGTTTGATGAATTTGTCTACTTTGGACAGTGCTTTAATCATTTTTTGTTTCAGACTCTCTCTGAAACAACTTTATATTTTATACTCTTAAGGAGAGACAACCTTATAATTTATATCGGTTAAAAATATATTACAGTACCTTATAGCTAACATAAGTCCTTTGTTTTCTCTCAGAACATTATAGCAATCCATATTATGAATCAATAAAATCTGTTGCCTTTTCCCCTTGTTCAACTGTATTCACTTGGGGCCTGGGGCAGTGCCAAAAAAAATCAATACATACCAATGGAGGTCATAAAGAAAAAAATCTTGACATCTTCTCCTGCCACTCATTTTACCATAGTCTGGCTGGATGTATAATTTACTTTTCAGATAATGTGCTAGTTGATTACTATTGCTTACCTCTCAGCAGATATTTGGGTCAAATTTCCCAGCTCTCTCAGCCAATACTTCTATTGTGTGAATATTTGTGCTACAAAACCTTTCTTATAAAAAGGGCATTTTTTCCATTCTTAATTTGACCAAGAGTGAGAATTATGTACTCTGAACCCATTCTTCAGGGAAAACAGGGAAAAAAAAGGCAAAAGAAAAATCCATCAATCAAAAGTTTTAACCCTTCAGGGATTTCTTATTGAAAGGTCACAAGAAATAGCATCGTTTAGTTTAGGACTAAAGGAAAATCACTCACACAAAACATATGTTCCATGCCTAAACTGCAGCATTTATTAAATGTTGCCAACCATAGTTCATAATGTATGTGCTTATTTTTATGGAGCACCACTTCTTCACACAAGGCTGTATTTTTGTAAGCAGACTGTCAACACGAGGAGAATATTCACTTCTGAGTTTCATTTTCTAGACTGTTTATACTATGACTCCTCAGAAATTAACCAACTCTGTTCATGTTGGAGACGGTAACAAACATTGTATTTTCAACAGAAGCTGTTTGAAGGCTTAGCCAAGGTGAAAAACTGTCAAGAAAGCTGGATCTGATCTGAGACTGATTCCTGCATTTCAACACTTCACAAGAAAACACTGAAGTTTCAATGATTGGCCAAAGTGACTGATTTAACATCCCCTGAAGTCAGAGTCTTACTCTTGATTCAATAGCATTGGACTCAGCTCATATGCCCTAATTCATAACTGCATTTCTAATTAGAAAAAAAACATGGAAAAATAAGTTTAAATAGTACTCTGGAAAGGCAGGCACTAACATACATCTCTAAATGCTCTTTTGTATCACAGCTATGATAAGCAACCATATGAAGCAATATAGGAAACATGATTATAATTCTAATGTAATTCACAAATTTACAGTTTGGGGTATTTCTTTTGGGAAAATAAAGCATTATAAATTATCAAACCCAGAAACTTCAAAAAAATCTTCTTCCAACAACAGCCTAACAGGGTACTGTAGTTATAATGTCTGATTTATAGATCTGATTCTGCAACAGAGCTACTACACAGCTGCTCACATCATGGAGAAGTTATAGATGACCTTACTAAGCACAGTTCCTCTGTCACCTTGCCAGCACTTGCTGTATTTTTCTGTGGGTTCAGACCAGTCCTGTCATTGCGATACTCCTCCCATTGACTTTAACAACATTGGAACTGCTCCATGCTAACAGAAAAAGTACAACCAGAAGCGAGCCTTATGTTTGTAATACATTTCATCAATATTTCCTTTAAAAAACAAACCCTCATGAAAATGCAGAAAAAGTTATTTTGATATGGTATGAAATATCAATAGAATAACTTCATTGCTTCCATTTGTAAATGTGGTTTGGTGGGTATTTTTAGACTGTAGTTACACAAACAGTCCAGGTAGAGGTGGGTGAACAATTTGTTATAATTTCATTCCCTCCCACTTCCCTTTTGTTAATTTTTCCAGTTGTTTCCATTCCACTGAAGTAGCTACAAATGGGTGCATCCTTCTTCTTTTGGGACTGGACGCAGGCCCTTGAAGCGGGAACCAATAAGGACACAGAAAGCCCTGAGCATACAAATAAACTGTTTTCTGACTAAATGACAGTGAGCTGCTCACCTTGACAATTCAAAAGGTTGTTTAGAACATGTTGCGTTTTTCCTCTTTGCATTTTGTAATGCTGGTACACAAGAATATATGAGAAGCCACAGATGTGGTGCAGCCCTTCTCCAGCCAAGCAGCAGGGGTCCATCTGGGTGCAGGGCTCCTTGTGAAGAGCTGCCTTCACCGCAGCAGGCATGGGGAGCGACATCCCTGAGTCGATGAAGGCAGGTCCTTTGTCACTTCTGCAGCCTCCATGAGACCGACAACCTCTTCCAGGAAAGCTCTTCATGTTTAAAACCTGCAAAAACAATACCATTGCGAGAAGGAGTAAATGTACTTTTTTTTTTTCCCCCAGAAGAGCCAAATGTAGGATTTTAGCAGCTAGAGCGACGGCTGTTGGTCTATACAACTGTGCGAAGCGTGCCTTACTGATCTTTTTGCAAGACGATATTTAGTTAACATACACCTCAGGATATCGATCATGGCACCGTGATTACTTAGGAGCTGGCATCACACTACTCATTTCACACATGCTTATCCTGGTGCACTCATTGGTCCTCAGACCATGCAGCTCCCTCAAGGATATCACTGTTTTGATAAAAGGCATCTGGTAAGAGGGCAATGGCAGGGACTAACCAGGCCAGGATTCTTCTGCACTGAGAACACCAGCAGATGCCAAAAGCATCTTGGGTTTTTTAATAAACCAGGACTCAAATGATCGCAAGAGATAATTTTCTAATTACACCTAATTCTTACTGCTGATAGAAACAATTCCCACTGAAGAAAGCACAATGTACAAGTGGATATCGAGAAGTAATTTATCTCCCAATCTTGCCTCTTCTCATTAAATAAATCATTTTTTCATTAATTAGTCAATGTAGGCTTTTGAATAACAAGTCTCTACATGTATTTGCCATTCTAAATTTGCTGCACCTCATTAAAAAGGTTGAAGAAGCATAGTCCTTTTCTTCCTCTCCAATTTTCTCTTCAATAGCTGTCAATCTTCAGAGCCTCCTGGCAGCTGGCTCTTAGCCACACAAGTACCAGCTGCAGTTAAACTAAACGAAATGTTGCCTTCAAATGAGGGAACAGAAACTGTAGAAAAACCTACTTTGACTTTTGAAAGCTGTGTTTCAAAGAGTTTTGTCTTTGTTTTAAAGAGACAAAAAATTCTTGGTTTATTTCAAAAAGTAACAAATTCTGAATTTGTTTTTCTCCCATAATCAAGCATTTGGCCAAACAAATGTCATTAGTCCCACCAGGTTCCCCATGGTAGTCCCATGAAATGAGACATGTTTGGTATAATCCTTCAAGAGCAGGATCTCATTACAACTTTTTTTTTTTTTTTTCCCAGATCTTCCTCAGCTACAGCTTTATTGCCATAGGTAGCAATGAGAAAAGTTAATCTGATCCAAGGACGGGTTTTGAGCAATGTCCTTCTGCAAGCTGCCATTGCTGAAGGAAGCTGGGGACAGTCCTGGTAAAGGGAAGCTCACTCTGGGTGGCACAACAGCTCAAGTCAGCACGCCCAGATCCCCAGCTGCCCACTGTCTCCTTTTTTCCTCCCTGTCTCCAAGTGCCCAGCAGATCTGCTTCCCCTCCTTGTTCTCAGCCTGATGTGCTACTTCTTGCTCCGTTTCTGCAATTGATGCATTTTGGGGTTGCTGCAAAAGTCCAGGGAGACTTAAAACTCATAGCGATAAAAGTGGGCTGCTGCCTGTATGCAGGGCAGTATGCCACATATGTTCAAAACATTTACATTTGTCAGATTTCCAAATGTCATCAGTTCTAGGAAAGCACTGGCGTGTCTGCCCTCAGGTGGGCACACGAAATGTGTCTAATCAATGTTACCCTGCTGCCTTGCTGGTTTAGCACAGCCAGCCCACAATAACTGAGAATCTGCAGAAGCTACCCACCATCTGGTCCTGTGCACCTTGAAGCAAATTTGAGTATTGCCTTTTGCTATGTGGAAGAATTGGAACATTCAACCTTATTAATCATTCTTTAAAATAAATTTCTAGTGCCAGAAGGTCTTATGGTGGATAACAAAGAATTCATATTGAATAAAATGTATGTTTCCAAGAAGAATGAAAACATGTGTTCAGACAGGATAAGAAGTGTTCAGACAGGAGGAGAAATAGCATATTTTATTACTCACCCTAGCAAATAATTCAGTGCAAACCACTGAGAGAACTCTTGAAATGTATGTGAAACTTTTACCCCGCTGTAACTAAATGGCACTTCAGGACACAGTGCTTCTTGGTGCAGGATATCATTGTGATAGAAAATAAAGTCTGTTTTTCACCACTGATGAATGTAGGATATATTGGGCCACATTGCAATTCTTCATTTTCTCTGAACAGTACTATTTCGGTTAATCTTTTTTGCCAATTTCTCTGTTTTCCCTGAAGTCTCCTGTGTTGTAAAATCAGTTATCCATCTAATTGTAAATTGGTTGTTTAGAGGACTGGATTAATTGTGGAAAAGCAAGTGCTTTGCTTAATCTGTCAGTATAGGAAGAAGGCCCTGAAGATAAATGAGCTGTTGCAATTCCCCTGGGGCAAGATGGGACTCTTCCTTTCTCAGTTCTTTTCTTGATGTTTTTGGAAAGGGTGCAATTTGGGCATTGATTTGCACCACCTTATTGCAGCAGGCCTTTGGGGAAGAGGACTGGCAGGGGTGTGGCTGCAAGGATGTGCTTGCCAGATCCTGATGCATGGAGGTACAGACGTCTGCAGGTTGGATAATGCCTTGGTGTCCAGGAAGCAGCTCTGCTGTTATCCTGTAACCGCAAAAGGAGATATCTTGCCTCGCTTTCCTCTGTCAGAGCTAGTTCATACACAGAGATGGGAATCTGACTGCAACATTTCAGAAATCCTTAGAAATGAATGATCTTTCATTTTCTCATCTAGTGCAACAATTGTTCTTAAACATATGTGCCAGTCCTATTGTAAACGTTAACTCTTAAAAATTGATCAATTAACTTCAGCAAATTCTTTGTATAGACAGCTTATTGCAGTAATACTTGTGCTATTCTTTTAACACGACTATGGCCACACACCCTGCACAAAACATTGTGGTACTATTTTTATAAGCTCTTTCTTTTTCGCAGCCAAAGACATTGGCCCTGGTTTGCACAGATAGTTGCGTAGGGCAGAGTCAAAGAAAAATCCTGCCAAGAATCTGCCTGTTTTAGCTCCAAATTTATTTTCATGCCTTGTAAAGCTAAGGATCATTTGAAGACTATCTCCAAACTCTCAGGAGAAAAGAAAGTGCCTGGTGGCTTGTAAATATAGCCTAGTAAAATAGATGGGATTTTTTTTTTACACAGTGTAAACACGTGTACATTGTACTCAGTTTGCAAACATGCAGCTGCACACTCTCTTTCTTTAAATACTGGTGTTGGTTTAGACTGGAATAAGGCTGAGCAGTCAGATCTTCTATGTGGGCTGAAGTTTCTCCCAGAATCTGCTTTAAACCACACGACACAATTCCAGTGTGTCTGAGAGAACGGTACGGGTCATGTTGGCAGCAACACTGTGAGAATAGGAAAAAATGAATTCAAGACAATCCTGATGATAACAAGGATAAAGCTTTATAACAACAACCATAAGAGCCACTGGATAAAGTGTAACTGGCTGTAACCTCAGGCCCATGTCACGTTACTACAGCCAGAAAAAAAAATGATCATTTTGTTCCCAGTACTTCTGTGTGTCATAACATTATTAAAGACAGATTGCCTTACTTAAAAGGCACAGGATCCCTAAAAATCGAGCAAAAGGCAAGTCTTCTATCCGTGGGGTACCTACCACTCGCATCAGAGCTGTTTCTGCCTTTCAGTGGAAAGCTATGGGGCATAAATGTCCTTGCTGGGCAATCACAAAACAATCGCTTCAGAGACCAAATACATTTATTTAAAAATTTATTGCCCTACAGCAGTCTTTTTACTCTCAAGACCCATGTACTACCAACAAACCTGAGACTAACATAAAAGCCACCTCTATGCCTCAGGCTCGCTTTTTGGACAAAGTGCTGCACATGTCCTATGCCCAGTTTGGTCAACTGAAGAATGGACAAGCCTCACACCTTGCAATTCTCAGTGCTAAAGAAGTCTTTCTGGACAAACTGTGACTTTTCAATTAGATTTGCACCATCCTGCCCTTCGACCACCACAGCAGCTCCCAGTTCAGAGGCAACTATGACAAGCCCTCCTGAATACCACCTGGAACGATTTATTTCCTCTCCCGCAGGGTAGTATCACATTAACTTCAGCAGAAAACTCAGCATTTTTAAAAAAGTCACCGACCACATACACAATGGCCTTCCAAAGCTGCTTTATGTTACTTCTATAGGAACATAATAAGTCTCCACACTCTGCAGCTATTCGACGCTTTGCTATATGTAGGACCCACTGATACCCTTAGTTAAGACAACTTCATCGAAGCTTAATGGGACAGTTACCCCAGTTTTGTGAGTGCCAGCATCCTTCATTCGTGCCCTCTTATCAGTTCATGTCATTGTGCTTTGCTTAGTACTTGAGAAGCCCAGAAGGGCTGCTTGAGAGTTGGTTCTTGTTCATCTACTCTTGTACACCTTTTTCCTCTCTCTGAACTGCCAAAATGGAGATCTGGAAAGCAAATTGTTATTTTTATGCACTTGAAAATGAAGCACACATAGGAAATAATTTCTGGGGAAACAGTAATAGGCAAAAACTATCTGAAAGAATGCACCAGACCTCCTCCTGTTTTAAGTTTTTCCAGATGTTGGCCAGGTGTCCTTATCCATACATCACCAAGTGGATTAAAGCTCGATTCTGCATGCTAGATATTAAATCACTTGCAGATATCCTCTATATCACGCAGTGCTTCAATATCCACCTAGAAATTCCTTCCAGGAATGGATCTGAGTGCTGCTCACTTCAAGTGCACAGCAGGTTCTCACCCTTTTATCTTTCATTACTTTGTCCTTTCTTTAAGAATACCTTCATGAATATTGTGAAGAATTTTCCAAATGTGCATTTTCATTTGTCTTTCACCTTCTCCAGAAGTGACTCCTTTTGTGTTCAGAGAAGATTCATATTGGAAGGAACGGGAGGAAAAAATTTCTGCCCACATGTTCAGAAGGGGAATCGGTGTCTCTAGTATTGGAAGTGGCATGAGAATAAAGCAGAGCAGAGCAATGCTGTACAGAAGTCAAAGCTTTCTTGCTCTTTTGCCATTTTCCAATCATTGTCACGACCTACAATGGGAGCACTGAAGCTCCAGAAGGAGAACCAGAGCATTTGCAGGGAGTGTTCCAACATCTCATCGTGGTTTCTGCTTTTCAAGTTTGTTTCCTTACTTATTCTGATCTCTATACTAGCACATTATTGTAAATAGGCATCATACTAACTTCACCAAAGTTCACCCATCACCACCAGGTCATTGATTATCTTTCTCCCTTGCCCTGAACTTGGCTTCTTGCTGCAGTTGCTATGCCAGCTGGTTGAGTCAGAATGTTGCTGAAACCTTAATGTCTGTTTTGACTTCCGATCTGTTACACACCACAGAGGACTACCCAAATATCATGTTTACAAAAACTGTTACCTTGTTTATTGTATCTCTAGGTTTGAATTAGCTGATGCACCATTTGCTGTTCAGTAACTTCTACAAGTGTCATCCAGCAGAAAGCATGTAGCTTGAACAAAATTGGGGGGCAAAAAGAACAAAAATCTCATGGTGGCAATTTCACCTTTTGCCAGAAGAGTGGCCAGCTGTAAAATGGAGCTCTTCTTCCTTAGGAGAAAGTGTAGATTCAGATAGCCTAGAAAGGAACTGCCTTCAATCAGTTCAGGTTAAGTGGGGAAAAGTGGAACATAATTGCTGATGAACAGCTAAGGACAAATCCAGAGAAAAACTGATTTAAAGGGCATTTTTAATGACTTGATCATAATGACAGAAATGTCACAGAAAACTTGGAACTTTCCATGTTTTTCACAGACAGACTGTGAAACCCATCCATTTCTGTTTTGGCCATCATTATGATGAACCTCTCAGACTTTTCTGATGGGTTATTTCACCTGTACAATAGTTTCCAGGTCATTACAGGGTAAGTTTTGGGTGCTCCACAATGTGTTCTTAGAATTACATGATGATTGCTTTTGCTTCATTTGCAAGAGAAAAAAATCTCTTTTCACTAAGTTAAAATCCAGAAAGTTACCAATTTCTTCTTGCACAATGAGCTGCCATGTACTTGCACTCCAAATGACTTACTTTAGATAAAATGGAAGCATGTGAGAAAGGACAAATGTCAAAGACCCCAAGAGGGAGTTCATTTCACACATTTCTTCTGGGACAGACTGTCTCAGCTCTGTTGTGCAGCATATCAAACAAGATATTTCATTAAAGGGCTCACTGTAGACAAAACAAAAGATGACCAATGATGAACAAAGCCCCACTGTGTAAGCTATATCTTACACATTGAAAGAGATAAGAGACCTTGCCCCAGAGAGCTCACATTCACAAAATATGTGTAGTCACAGAAGTCTCCTTGTAGCACAAAACATTGCATGTTTTTCCAACAGAAAGGAGCAATTTTTCTCAAAAAATATCCTGTCTATAACAAAGTTTTCTACCCAGATGTTGTGTTAAAAAAAAAAAACCAGCCCAAAAAACAAAAAACCCAACAAAAAACGAAGAATGTAATCCAGACCTTGTGGAAGCAAATTCCATAAGGTGTTCAGCAGGCAAAAAAACTTCCAGTAACAGCAGTCTTCTGGTATCTGTAAATCATCTCTGGCATGTTATCCTCCTAAGCTCTTCGTGTTGTTAAATCAGCAGTAATGCCCTTATTCTGTCATTTTGTGAGATATGTTATCCCTTTCACACCTTTGAGCAATCTGTTCTCATATGAAATGTCCTTGTAGCTGTAGTAAACCACAGGTCAAGAAATATCTTAGTCTCTTTTCAGATCAAATGTTTGTATACTTGATTTATCAGTCATAATAGGTAGGTAGGTAGGTAGGTAGGTAGATAGATAGATAGATAGATAGATAGATAGATAGATAGATAGATAGATAGATAGATAGATAGATAGACAGATAGATAGATGGATGTATAAACATGATTTTTACAGATAACACTAACAAAGCAATGCTAAAACATTACTCTCAAAGTCAAGAAATGAAAATCTAAGGCTTGGAGAGCAACATCTTTTAATCTGTATTTTTCATTACTATCTTATTTTATTCTCTCATGCTGTGGGACTGTAGGGACATGTTTCAAGGTACTTCTCAGAGAAGCAGCAATTCAAAATGCCACCCTGTCCCATAAGAAGATTCTGCAAGAGTCACAGACATTTTATTCTCTGGATTAAAATTTGAAGTTAGTATGTTGTAGACTGCACAGGTGTTGGCTAAGGTTTGAAGTCTCTCAGGTAAAACAGCTTGCTTAAAAAAAGCATTTGGCACTGATTTGGAATTTATAAAAATATCCATCAAGTATTTTATGCAAGAATTCCACATGAATTTGGCTTCAGATAATGGAAAATTTTCTAAAAAGTCCAAAGTATCTGAAAATCGGTTAAAGGTACATGTCCTCAGCAATTCTTAAGTGGCCTATATTTCTATAGGATTTTACATCCTGAAAGAGTCCAAGGTAATTTTAGAAACAATTAGAAGTTGTTGACTGTTTGGCCATTGGACCCTTCTGCCAATGTTATTTAGCATTTAGTCTAGTCACATGCCTAAAGGAACCCCAGGTGAAACCGGACCATTTGTGAGGTGACACACATAGGAAAACTCAAGCTAATACAGGAATATCATGTCCTGTTGAATAACTAGGAAGAATACAATACTTAGAATACAATATTCCACATGGAAATTTGGGTAACACAATAAAATAATGATGACAATAAATTTTTTTCTTTAAATTGAAATTAAATTGATCTAAATGGATAGAATCTGGAGGTGCTGGCACTCCCTTTGCTGAATGTGCAGACAGGAAGACTGATTTGATACTGTAGAGGTGGCCATTAGGTCACTCTCCAACATTTCAGAGTCCTGGTAGACTAGTTTATTCAGGTCAGCTAAAAAAATGATACCCAAAGAAACTGCAAATCTGTTCAAACACTTCAGGTCAGGTTACACCAACTGCAAATGCTGAGTGCAGATTCTGTGTGGGATCATTAACCAAGAAGTTTACAAAATTTTCATTAAGCCAGAAAAAACTAAAGATTGACCTTGAGCTTCTGACAATGTTTCTTGGAGAAGTTGTTTTGAGTGTAGCTTTGTGACAACCAGACTGTGAAAATAACTTTGGATAACAGCAGTACTGCATCTACCAGTATTATGGTGGAAAAGCAGTCAACAGTTGCAGTTGGTCATGAGACAGTTCACTCTGCAAATCAAACCAAAGCACAGCCTGAACTCGATTAAATTTTAAAACGTAGAACATCAATTTGAAATTTTGCATGAAAGCAGATGTGATCACCCTTATATCACTTTTGCCATCAGAATCTGATGGAAAGTCTGTTTTCCTGTGCTCTCAAATAGGTATACGTAAAAAATTTGAAAAAAGGTCAAAACATATTTTCAGTTGGGGGTTTGGTTTTCCAGTTTAAGAATTTTCCCAAGGCTAGCACCAACCATCCTGCATGACAGTCTCAGCATAAGACTCTGTGTTAGCTCCAGCTACAAAATGTCTTGGGAACTGCTTCCCTTTAACACTGACTAGACACAGAGCCATGGGAGGCCCAACCTCCTTCCTCCCATAACTCCCTTTTCTGTCTCTTTCTGGCTCTATTCACTAGAGACTATACATGTATGAATGAATGAATGATGAATGATAGTTTTTATCCCACTATCAGATCCAGAGGTTATTAGGATCCTGCCTGCAACTAATGACTAAAAGGGTATTTTCTGAAAATGAAGAGGGCCTCGTGGCAGTGTCACAGTCTGGAGTCACAGCAGCAGGTACTGGAGCACAAGGGCTATCTTTTGCTGCTATGAAATGCTCTGGCCCATGCATACATACACTGCTACTATATACATTATTTTGTTGCTTTTCCTTCGCTTGTGAAACTCCACTCATTTTACAGCCATGCAAGCTGCAACAAAGTTCTGCTCATACAATAATCCAGCTGCATCCCACTATGACAGTAATCCAAAAATCTAAGACCTCAAAACTTCAGCAGCCTTTGCCAGATTTTCCCTCGCCCTTCCTGGGTTAGTACTGCAGCCAGTTAAAACCACATTGAAATTACCTTTTAAACATGCCTTTAGGCACAGAGCTAAAGCAAAGGTTTGGCAAAGCTCATCCCGTTTTTAATGCTCTAATGCCATATTATTACTACTCACTGAAAAGCTTAATGCATTTAAACTCAACCATCATGCCAAAATACACTGACGTTATTTAAGAGTTTGCCATATAATTTGAACTGATTGCATATTTATTGTTGAAAGTCTCAAACCGTAAAGCCTTCTGGTTTCCTCAGAAGCACTTATCCCTCTCATGCTTTGATAGTCTCTTCCTACACAATTGTTATTCACAGCAGGCTTCAGGGAATTCTTTATTTAATAAAGAATATTTACATTTCTTTTGCCTTTCATCAGTAAAGTTTTAAATCTGGGGTTCAGAGATTTTTCTGCTAAAAAAAGTAAGAACAGTCTGCTGCACCAAAAGATCTCAGATTCTTCTGCTTCAACACACTTCACCCCTGGCATGCCCCGAGGAGCAAAGGTGTCTGTACAACTGCATTTTGTGATGTGTCT
The DNA here is from genome assembly GCF_003259725.1 of Athene cunicularia. NCBI lineage: Eukaryota > Metazoa > Chordata > Aves > Strigiformes > Strigidae > Athene > Athene cunicularia. The sequence goes on along the minus strand of NW_020799097.1, from coordinate 98,715,892 downwards.
ATACAGGCACTGCTAAGGGATTATCCCATTTCTTTGTGAAAGCTGTTAAAAACAGTGTGAGCTGCAAGAACTATATTCTAGGGATATTTCTTTAATTCCTGATGCCATTTTTAATTTGAAAGATAGATACTGAGACATGGGATAACTATCAAAGGCTAGCCATTCTTTTAAAAAAGCCCACAACCCAGACATCTGAAATAGAAAGGTGCATGTTCACACAAGATGAGAATGTACAACAGAAGTCTCAGTATCAGTGTGAATAATATTTTTTTACAATTTCAGTTAAACTCCTCCTTGTCCTCATTTCGGTACACATTTTACACTTCTGTGACAAATTCACAGTTGCTAGCAGAGTGCAATCAAAGAAAGATATACTTCCTGCAGCAATTTTCCCCATCTACTTTCAGGAAAGGCTTCTTTCCACTAAATTATTCTACTAGCTAATTTACTTGAAATACCCCAAAGTAAGCTAACTTGAAATAACATTGAAACACAGCCGTGCCTTGTATCATGGACATGAAAATAACTCTAGTATGGCAAAACCAGACAGGTTCAATAATATCTCTTCGCTCACTCAGAAAGGCCTACATTTGGCTGTGTGTTTAAGGGGAGAGATAAGGTCTGCAGCCATCTAGAACAAGACCAGGTCTCAAGTGCCCACTGTCAGTTCACAAAGAGGTAAATGGCAGAAGGGAAAAGTGTGCTTTGTTACGCTAAAGCTCTCCAGCTGGCCTCCATGAAGGAAGAGCAAGAGAAGCATTTGACCCTTTGTGTATTTTACAGCATCTGTGCCAGGAAAAAAAAAAAAAAAAGAGCCCACACACAGACGACAAATTTATCAAGTAAGTTATCTTTCGAGAAGTTAGAAACAGTGAGTCTGTCTTGGGTGACAACTGTATTTGCATTGCAGATCATCTCCACAACAACATATGACAAGAATTTGCATTTGTTTTCATTTTTCATTTCCTTCCAGGCTTGTAGTTCTGTTTGTGCCCTGCAAATGGCCAGCTCACAAGCAGCTACCAAGGCACCAAATCAGGCTTTGCTAACTGAGTTTATTTTTCTTTAAAACTATTGAACAAGCAGACTACTAGCATGCAAAGCTCTTTATGATGTGCCTTGTGCAAAAGTGAGACTATGAGAGTTAAACACCAAGGCCTTTAATTTTTCTGGATATTCCACTAATGGTGAAGTAAAATACATCTGCAGGCTGGGAGGTACTTTTAGATTGGAAGAGGATAGCACTACTGAGGATAAGGGAGGCATGAAAAGAAACGAGACAGAAACCAAAACGTACTGAATCATGCTGGTCTATTAAAGAGTACAACACTGCCACCCAAATGGATGGGAGCTGGAATCCACAAAACTCTCAGCTTCCACCACATCCAAACAGGCGTATTTCACAATGAAAGCTTCTGTAGGGATCTGCAGTGAATCTGGAGCCACCCACGTATTGGGTATTTTGTTTGTTTTAAACTGACATGCTCCTTTCCTGGACTGATAAATGAATGGGAGATGGAAGTGACAGGGAATAAATAAATCTCACATGTAGAAATAAATACATTTTCTCTCTTCATAGCATCAGGAAGAGAGTCCTTGCCAAACTCTGAAAAGTAGGATGGCAACTGTGTGTCATTTTATCATCTCTAAAGCTGATGGAGATGACGTGAATTGGGAAAATAAATCAACTTTGTCACAAAGCCTCTTTCAGCTTGATTTCTTGGCACTATATTATCAATACAAATGAACTTATGGTATCAATGCTCAAAAGTCAGAGGCCAAAAGCTACAGCAATGGTCAAGAGATCGTATTTCTTTAATATCTGGAAGTAAGGAACTACGCTTTTTCTTGAATGGCTTTTGTCAGACAGAACTGTTACTTGTGTCCCTCTTCCCACTCAAATGCTCCACTCTGCTGAATGCCTCTAGTATTATTTAACTTTCTCTTAACTAATCTCCTTCTCCTTCACATTCACGAAGGGCTCACATCTTCCTGCTCTCAACAAGGCAAGAGGTAGCCATCTACCACTTAAAAGCACCACAGACATGGTTAAAACCAAACACTGGCAGGCAGCTCTTGGGGCATGTAGCTGGGAGTCTCAGCATCAACCATGCTTGGAAGGAGATTTTTACTGACTCAGTAAGGCAACTTTGTGCCTAGTGAAGAGATGTCATCCAAACAGCAACAGTGCATTGTGGCATTGTGGATGAGTCCTCACATGTGGGAAATGACCCATCTCCCTGGATCTTACAGCAGGAGCTAACAGCTCTGGTAAACCTGCTGCAATGAGCTCAACAAATTCTGTATTTTCCTTAACAGAGAGAGAAAATTACATTGGACAAGAATGTTAGTACATTTGATTTTAAATGGTTCATCTGTGAAAGTACTGAAGAAAAGACTATGGATTTGGACCATTTTCAGGATATTGTGATGATGACCTTATCATCATACTGTTTACTAAGCCATTTTCTGCACTCAGTGTGATTAATAAATTCCTCCCTCAGTGACTACCAATTCACATCCTATTTTTTAAGTTTCTTTTCCTTTGACAGATTTTCACAAAAAGCAAGTCATACCAACATTTCCCTGAGGTGATTTTTATTCCTGTTTCTTTACCTTCAGAACACTCTACACAGTGTTTTGAGTTTCAGCAAATCATAAGAAAAGGAAGGATGGGATCTGCCATCTGGAAATGATTATGAAAACTTATTGTACTGCATAAATATGCTGCTTTTTTTCCCTGCTAATTCTAACACAAAGCAGTGATACTGAAACAGATGCCAGACTAAACAGTGGAGAAAACAATGCAAACATGAACTTTGTCACCATCAACCTAAGTACTCAGCTTGATCACAAAGAAAAGCACAAGCTGGAGTGCATGAATATTCTGAGGTGGGTGAAATCGTCTGCTAGGGAAAGCAAAGTGAAGTTTAGGTAGGAATTTTTTTGTTAACATAAGCAAAATTTGATATCACTGAAAACTAGCTGTTCTTAAGCTGCTGAAGTGTGAAATCACAGCAGAAAGATTTAGTTTCTAAAAAGGCTCTAGGAAAACATGCATCTCTAGCACAGAGGAAGTCAGAAGGAAATCAGCTACAAAGAATGTCTGCTCTATTTCCTCTGAGACAAAGGTATTTCTATCTCCAGAAAAAGGGAAACAATCGCAGCTTGCCTTGGGCCCCAGCTCCCTCAGCCAGTTATTTTTGGGTTTTGTAATTTTCCTTCTTGTTGTTGGGTTTTGAGAGATCTGGCATCACTATCAGTCTCTTTCTTAAAATATTTTTTTTGTTCAAAGAATCACTGATTCTACATTTAACTGATAATATGGCATTGGATTGCTTGACATTATTGAAAGGTTCTCCTGTGTCCTGCAAATACAAGTAATGTTTTGTGTATATTTATCTTATTTCTTCTTGATTCAATCAAAAACAAGTTACCAAGAATATCAACACCCTTCTAATGCAAACCACACAGCAGCCTGAGTCACAGACCAGGATCCACAGCATTCGGTGCAAACAGGTGCTCACCAAAGACTGTAATCATTGCATGTAGATGGGAGTGCACTGAGAGGGTGGGGAGAGAACAGCTGGTCTAAACATCTACCCAGGGTACAATCAGTTCACCAGGTATGCACTTAAAAGCAAAGGGCTTTTAAACACTCCTTCCATTTGATACCTAGTTTTTGTTCACACAAAGTAAATGAATGTACCTTCATCTTACTGTCCCCTCTTACCAGTACAGAGATGTAGGCACAGCTGGCATGCAAAAGGCTGCAACTGTGCTTCTGATTTTCCCTTCAGCCTCTTTCTCCTCAGCCTCCATCTCCAGACACCTGCCCCTGCCCTGCACACTGCTCAGCCCTGTAACCCCAGGGGTCTTGCTGCTGCCCCAAAACTGTGGAGAGCCCTAGTAAAATAAGTTTATCACTATTAATTAACTGAGGCTGTGCTTCTAGCTGTGGCATACCTCATTTGTAATGCTGGCATACTTCTCCCATCACGATAATAATCTCCATAGTGGCACACCGGGTCTAAAGGGGAAGACCAAGCAACAGGCTCCTGTCCTGTTCAGTATCTGGTCCCCAGCATCAGGATGCAGCTGCTGTGTACCCCAGCAAACACAAGACCCCCTCCTACCCATTTTTGTGTGACAGCTACACAGCAGCCCTCTATAATCTCTTTTTCCTGTGTCCCATGGGACAGCCCACATACACAAGATCTCTAGGCTCTGTCCATGCCTTTCACATAATCAGAAGCCGGATCTGCAATTCTACCCGTTATATTCAGTTTTATGCACAGACTGAGGAGTTATTAACAACTCGTAGGTGTAGAGTACTCTAAGTCAGCTGACATAACAGCAATCTATAGATCATATGTATTAGGATACAGGATATCTTGTTTTTTAAGGTATGGATATTAATCACGTGCATGTTACAACTATCAGGTGGCTACTGACCTTATAAATCGTAAAAAATATGCCTCAGCTATTTATCACCTGAAATCCCTAGGATGTGATGTTATTCAATTTTATTTTATATGTTTCACTGAAATGCCAGCATGAGAGAATTATCTGAAAAGGTATAGAAAGTAGCAGATTATGAAAGCGTAAGAAGGCTCTGAACATAAAAATTGTCATTCTTGCTCTACTGCATTTTTCCAGTGTAGAAGGTAGCATCTAAACTTTGGAAATTGTTGTGGAAAGAGATGACACTGGTAAATAGACATGAAACAGCTCAGGAAATTGCTTGGCTAGGAGATGGCTATACGCTGATGTCACACAAGCTATACCCCAGGCTGTCTTTGTTAGCCATGGCCAAGCATGGCCTCAAGTCATTGGCCCAACCTGCCTTGAGTTCCTACGGCTTGGTTGGGGCATGGTTCAAGGTCAGGCTACTCCCCATGCGGGGCTTGATTTTTTCCTGCCTGAGAAAACACAGTTGCTTTGCCTGCAGCCAAGCCGAAACATGAGCCAATAACAGGAAGCAAGGATGGTGGGAGAGCTGGACTCAAGCCACCAGCCAACATGTAATTAGGCACAAATAGCGCCACGTCAGAAAGCACTGCTGAAACCAACATGTCAGCTCTGGCTTAAACCAACAGCCAGTTAGGTGTTATCAGGCAGTTATCTAGGCAGGTATTTTAACTGGAATCACATTATCATTTGACTTTTAATGCTGCATAAGGGAGGGGGTTGATTCCTTTTCTTTACAAATCTTTGGATATGTCTCAATAAGACCCAGGAATGAGCAGGTTCTCAGATGTTTCATCCTTAATATACTGACCCAAACCAGCAGGAACAGCTTGGAGGCAAGTTGCTTGATCTGGTCAGTCAAATATCCCCAAGTGCTGTATTGCTTTCATTGATCTGATCACAGAGAGGAGGTGGGAATTTTCAACAATTAAGTGCTCCAAAAAATATGTTTGGAAATTGCTATTCAGCCTCTCTAGATTTCCAGCAAAGTGCTGCAACTTGTCAACCGCCAAAACTTCTGCGTACATGCTTTTCTATTCCTGATGACTTGCGGATACCAATTCTGCTATTGGCATTGAGGTGCCTGAATGGCCCACTGTCCTGTTAATGTCTCAGAACTAGAGAGTATCTGGAGCTTCTGCCTTAAAGGGATGAATGAACTTTCAAACAAGAGCAAGCTAAGTACATGACTCTGAACAAGAAGGACAGATAGGCTTGGACAGACACCTCAGGCTGAGCCCAGTGCCATAGCTGAATGGGAAACAGAGAAAGAAAAAGAAAGACATACACTGAGCAACATGTGAAACAGAAGGAACACCTATGGGTGAGTAAGGAGGACAAAAAAGCAGAAAGCACAACGCAGAGAAGAAAATTAAATTGGGGCAAGAGGTCACCAATGTGTTTCCAAGAACACAACTGCCAAAGACAAAACCTAACCCCAGAAAGGGCAGAGCAAATCTGAAGGAAAAGGTGGATCAGCAGAAGTGAGGGAAAGCAAGCAAACTGAATTAAAGCTTATACAGCAAATTGTGGTCTTGTAGTCCAATGAACTGTAAGACAAACCTTGTCCCTGAACACTGCTGTCACTTGAAACAAGTTTTAAATGCCACCCCACAAAACCAAACAGAGCAGCTCCCCTAAATCAGACAGTAGTGAAGAACTCCTCCTGACTCCAAGCCCACAGTCTGCTGGTTCTGTTCAGTCCTAAAAAACCTTTGCCGAGCATATCGAACATCTGCTTTGAGCTATTCCAGGCAAAAGTAGCAGGTCTGAAGTGTAATCCAAAGTCTGTGGTCCCTTAGGAACAAGTGTTTCTCTGCAAGCCTCTCAATCAGTCCCCTTCAGGGCTCTCCAACGTAGGCAGTCCAAGCCTGGGCAGAAAGCTTTTCTGCTACATCCTGACTTTTAAATATGCAGCTTTATAATTCAAGCCCAGAAAACTGCTGCCAGCCTAGTCATGGCTGATGCTACTGTGAAGTGCAGCATCTGGTAAACAAATTCCAGCTCCTTAAGGGTATCTTGATAAGATTAGTGGCACCACACATGCCTGTCCTCCGGGGTCTGTACATTCACTGATTAGCAGAGGCAATTTCAAATGCATGTTGATAAATTAGAGAGGCTGCAAATGTGATCCAAGTGCTGAGGAAAACACTACAGTGAGAGCCAGTGAGTTCAATCTATACAGGTTATCAAACAAAAATGTGAAACACAAGCTCTTTGTCACATAAAAACTTTCAGAAAAGACACCACCAGGCATTCAAGGGCTCTTCACTTTAAACATCAGAATGACTGAAACCTGCATGCAGCCACTGGAGTCAGACAAAAATCAAATTAGATTGCTGGAGCACATTTTAATTGTGATGATGTGATTGTGATTAACTACTGTGGCAAAACGTCAAAGGAAGGGTGAATTCCCCACGTCTTGCTATTTGTCATATCAAGGGTAGATGCTTTTCTGGGGAAGATGATTTCAATAAGCAAATTAAAAATTCAGTGCAGGTTTGGGTGAAACTCTGCAGCCTGTGCTACACGGAAGATCAGGCTAGATGATCTAATGGTCCCTTTCGGCCTCGAAATTATCTGTCTGTGGACGTATGAATCCCTTCCCTCAGCTCCAGTCGCTCTGTGCACGAACAGAAGAGAAATCCCACTGCCTGCTGCAAATACCGGTGTTTGCACAGCGGCCCGGCCTCCGCTGCAGTCCAGCGGGCTCCTCGCACCCAGGGCAGCCGGTAACAGCGTGAACGCTGCCTACAGCCCCCCTTCCCCGGGGCGCCGGTAGGTGGGCGCGCCGCACGGCACCCGGCCCACAGGCAACTCCGGGGCCTGCGGGGGCCTACACCCAACGGGCCGTCACTGCAGGCCCGCCGGCCGCGCTGCGCGCCGAGAGAGAGCGCCGGCGGAGCGAGAGCGGGGGAAATGCACGTATGAAGCCCCCACATCGTCTCACGCCATGCCCCAGCACACGGACGGGGTAAAAACTGGACAGAGGTGGCTCCCAGCCCTGATCATTACCTGGTATCAATCTCTACTGATTTGTAAAAACAGGCTCTTTACACCTGAAAGCCACGAAGAGAGAACCGGTAGGATCGCCCCTTCCGGAAAAATATCCAGCCCGCTCCCGGCGGGAGCTCGGCCCACCTGAGG
>NW_020799097.1:98644067-98708225 GCF_003259725.1 Athene cunicularia | reverse complement strand
TCCCGCGCTGCTGGGAGGGCGCTGGAGGCGGTGGCTGGCGGGCGGGAGCGCGGCTGAGCGCTTTCTTCCTCGAGCAAAGTTCCTCAACGGCTGTGGGCAGAGTGCACACCTGTTTCTTCCCGCCATCGAGGCCTTAATTCGGAAACAAATATGAAAACAGTGATAGGAGGGAGGCAGTGAAGTTGTGTGCTCAGGAGGCGTTTAAAACCTCAACCTCAAATTCAACCGAAGAACTAAAACCTATCGTTTTTCCCCTGAAACGAGAGGCAGTGTAAGGCATGGGGTAGCAGAAGTCAACAAGGTGTCTCCGATTAACTCACACTTGTAGCATTTTAAAGTGATACAAGACATGAATGTGTTCGCTGTTGCTTTGTATTTGCACAGAGACGTACGTGAGGAAAGGCTCCTGTGAGGAACAACCGTGACGCACACCGAGATTTATGTTTGTGGAGAAGAATATCCATGGGGAAGCAAAAGTTGTAAATGTCTAATTCTTCAGTTTAGTAACTAGTATGTTTTAGGAATTTACTATCCTTGTAAACTCGGAGGATTTGGAGCTTTCGTAAAACAACTGTTTGGTGAGCCAGACCTGCTGTCTGTGTCACACTGAATTTACGTGCTAAGCGCCGTTTCTGATCCCATAAATGCCAGTTCCAGAGTGCTTGCAAAACTCTGTAACAGGACAGTGGTTTTGCTCTGTTCCCTCTGAACACGGAAAACGTGCTATTTTAGTGTAACATTAAATTTGGCCCTTATTTTTAGCGCATGCTGATAACTGGGCAGACATAGTGTGGCAATGAAAGTTTGCAGCAGAAACAGCCATTGCCTTCCAAAGTGCTCAGCTGATTTCCAGAATTTGTACGTGATATATGGCAACACTTCAAGACACAAGTGACATGACACAGTTGTGATGGAAACATCCTAATTGCTCAGAAGATGAAGTTTGGCTTCTCTATCTTTCTTCCCATGCTCTGAATTTTGTATTTAAGAGCAAGCTATCAGGAAATTAAATTTAAAATTACTGTGCACTCAATACCTATTACTGCAAAAACCGGTCTTCAGACTTCTTACTGTTCCCCAGCTAGGCAAAGTGAACTCTCTTTGACATTGCCATTTTTCTTGTGCAGTCAAATCCACACCTTCCTCCCTAAATCCTGCCTGGCTGTTTCTCCTACATTGGTAAAAAGCAGCAGGAGAATTGACTCAATTCTTTTGCCTTAAGGTCCCTTTTTTTCTTCAAATATGTTTATTCTTCATCCAAAAAGATACCACAAGAGTTGGACTACAATCTTCATGAGATAAGAATTGAGAAGATGTCTTGCTTCTAACTGCGTTTGCTTGTATTATGTCACTAAAGGTTAGTATTTTTAATGGAAGTTTATAGTCAACAAAATAATTATTTTAATGAATAGTTTCTGATCGATGACAAGTTACATTCCCTGTGCTTGAAAGGGAAATGACAGCAAATAATTATTTTTAGAAGATAAAGTTAATGCCTTTTTTTTTTTTTTTTTTTTTTTTTTTTTTTTTTTTTTTTTTTTTTTTTTTTTGAGATGTGTTGGTTATTTATTCCTTCTGGCTGCAGCTGATGTGGAATAAAGGACTACATACAATATTTTCTAAATGAGTGGCTTCTTTAGTTTTTCTGGTATCTATTGGAGATCCAACATCATGAATGAACAAAACAAAAACATCCTTTTATTTTAAACAGTGTGAAGGGCCCTTCAGACACTTACCTATTGCTGTTACCTACTCACTGTCCCTTTGATACTGAAACAGTTAAAAATGTCTGAAATAGATTGACTGGGCCAAATTTCTCTCTGGTGCAATTCCATAGAGTATATCAGGAATGAATTTAGCACCATTTCATCTGCATTATAAAAGCTACATTCAGTCATTAGCCAGTTGATAAATTATTCAGATTTTCTTCCATGCAGCCCATTAGGGACAAAGAAAATCCTTTTTCAATCAGTCATTGTCTCCACTTTATTTTTGGTACTAATTTAAGAAAACACACCGTGTGAGCAAGTGATTAATAACATAGGCAGGCAGTCACCAACTCGCTCATCTGTGTGCATGTGTAGGTGCAGCTAGAGCCTGTCCCATGTCCCACACCAAACACAAACAGCTCGGGGCTGAAAATCAGACAGCCTAGAATGTGCCCTCATTTACCAGCTCTGCTTGCCAGGAAAGTTCTGCCCCATGTAATCTGTGGAGTAGCCCCACGGTGCCCAGCTGCTCTGCCTCTGACTGCTCTCTCAGCTCTGGCAGCCTCTTTGGGGCTGCCAAGCGCTAATTAATGCCACTCGTGATGGGGAGCTCTGGTGAGCGCAGATGTCTGCAGCAGCAAATCTGCACATGCCAAAACCGATAACTTTCCGTTACTACTGACAGAGGCCAGGGCTAAAGATGTGCAATAAAAACAAAAACGATGGTTGCATCATTGTGCATCCATCCACTCGGCTACACCCCAGCCTGTCATTATACTGTTTATCAGTGCTCATGATGAACTTTTTTTATTACTGACACTGTGAAGTGATCGCGGGCACTGGACACTGAGCATGGCACACCTGGTTTTGTTGACAGTGAGGAGTGTGTGTGTCACTGCCACAGAATAACTTCACTAGTCACTATGGGCCATGCCTGTTAAAAGCACTCAGACATGCGGCTTTGACTTCAGGTGCCAAAATCCCACATTGCTGATTCTCCTGTTTCCCAAACTCTACAAACTTTTTATTCTCTTAGCACCAGTTTCTGGCTGCAGTGTCCCACAGAAGTACCCAAGGCCTGAATCCTTAGCTTGTTGAAGCCCTGTTACACATCCAAATGCCTTGGGGATTTCCCACTAGGACATTATGTCCGTTTCCTTGTTATGCATGTTCTGAGAATAGACAGTGAAGCAGTATACATCCGGGAGAGAAGGAGAGGGTGTTTTCCCCATTCTTCTCTCTTCAGACATCAGCTCTTGAATGATTACAGCAATCGGCTAAACTGTCAGAGATGCCAGCTAAAATTCCTCTTCCACCAGCTGTTTCAGAAGAGGACATCAAAATTCCATCTCCTATGGAAAACAGAAATGCCTCTCCCTTTTGTTTGCACAAAGTCTGTGGTGAACTAAACTCTTTGCTGAATAATTTTTTGGTTTGCAGACATTTTTTAGATACAAATCAGAAGATGGGCAGGGATTGAGGTCTCACAGCTGTAAGTCCTGAACACGGGGCTGTGGCCTTGTTGTCCTTCAACGTAAATAGTTACCTGTACTGAGAATCTACTATCAGACCCTACCATGAGCATCTGAAATGCATCCTAAGCAGACAAGAGGGAAAGAAGTATTCATCATAACCCAAGAACAATGGGATGAAGGTGGTTAAAGGTATTTTTCCATTTAACATCAAGAAAAAAACTCTGTAATCACAGAATTTTATCTGGATCATTTAAAATCAGGTCTGCCATATAAATTAATGTTGAATTGGTAAAATAGAATCGTACAATTTATCTTTTCCTTAGTTCTATTGTTTCATGGTGTCTCTAAAAAGGAATGGAAAGTTTCTATCTGCCTAGCAGGAATGTTGGGAAACTGATCTGCAGAAAATGGAAAAAAATCAAAACTATTCTGAGTTCAGAAGTGCAGCAACTTCTAGGTCAAACATTCACATCCACCTGACATTTTAGGAGAACTCTTACAAAATGTGGGGAAGAATTACAGACGTTTGTAACAGACATAGGGGGAAGTATGAACTGTACTAAAATTGTCTTTATAAAATGTCATTAGTTTTATCCCTACTTGAATTGTGTAATTCTTTTCATATAATCTCACCACAAGATGAATACCTGACCCATTGTCTCTTACAGGGAAAGAATAAGTAAAAGTTAGGATATGTCTGTCATACCAGTTTGGGCTCATTGCATCAGGGCCCAAAAGATAATGCTTAGCTCTGCAGCAAAATACTTGCTGCTCTGTCACGCGGGTGAAACTAATTCACATTAGGAGATAGAGTTACACACTCATAAAGCCAGTAACCATGCCAAAGCTTTGATGCGTTATATAAAAACTCAGTATCAGTTTTCACTCCCCTTCAGTTCTGCCTCACTTAAAAAATTCCCCACTCAGGTCTGTTTTTTCCAATCCAATCCAACACAAATTCTTTGCAATATAAGGGAGCACAGAGCACAGTCCTCTCCAAAACGAGATGATATTTAAATTAGCTTCATCTATTTGCTTATTTAAAGCAGCATGACAGCAGGGATAGCTGAGCTCCACCTTGATAGTATAATAAACTTGAACTTAGTGATATGTACAGGGGATTGATTTGTGCCGTTGACAGATTCTAGGCTTAACAATGACTGAGTTAGAGGGGATGTAAAAGCAAATGGCCACATGGTTTCCTGAAGAGGAGTGCTCCCATGGTCTTATACTAATCACTTCCACATTTAACTCTTATTTTTCTCTGTGTAAGCTCCCTAGTTTTCACCGAAAGGTTATGACCATCCAAACTGAATGCATTTATTCACCAGATCAAAGGCTTTTTGAGTAATAAGCACCAATTAAAAAAAAAAAAAACCCACAAAATTTCACTTTCAGATATATCCCTTGAAGGCACCTTCTAATATGTGTTAGACCACAACCCTGACTAAATGCAAACTGACATAGGGTAAAAATACATATAAAAAAGTCAAACTGTGTTGATATAGATAAATTTGTACTCTTTTTTCATAATCTCCAAAAAACTTCAATCGGAAACACAAAACTGTGATGACAACTTAAATTTTTGCCAAAAGGTAGCAATGGTTTTCCCCCTTGTTTCACCAGACTTTGTCTCTCTCCCTTTTCTCAAGAACCGCAGAACAATCTTTAGTGCCGGCTCTCAGACTGGCTTCCAGAGCGTGGGTGTTTTGCTGCTGGCTTGCATTGAGACCAAAAAGTCCCAGAGATGTTGTTACCTTTCCCCAGAATTCTTGCCTTGCTTAAAATAAAACACAGATTTGGAGTTATAGAAAACCTGTTAAAAGAAGGAGGAAGAGAGGAAATCCTGATCCCTTAGCATTATCATTGCCCATTGAAATATGACTCAGTTCTCATCAAGATAGCACAGGTATAGCCATGCTGACAGTGTGGTCGGAAATGCTCAGCTCCTTCAGCTTCCAAGAGCCTAACACAGCCACTTCACAGTGTACTGCATGCCACAGCGCACAGCTCCTTCCCAAAGCCTGTCTCATGCAAGCAGGCATCATCAGGGTTGGCCTTTTGGGGAAGGAAATGACCTTGCCTATGAAGGGGCAAGGTTGCAGGCAAACCAGCAGCTGAGGTTTTGCAGAGGAAGTACCAAGTACACAGCTGATGTTACCTTTTCTCTTCTTGATTCTTGCACCAAAAGAAACAGAAGCAAATCAAATTTAGAGGATTATCCTGGCCAGCAGTGAAGTAATTCTTGCAGTTTGAGCCTCTGCCACAGCTCCTGGCAACTTAAATGAAATTATAGACATGAAAGGCTTGACCTTGCGTGTAACCAATGTATGGTATTGTGAGAAAAAAAAAAAAAAAGTAATGAAGGACAGAGCTGTCCATACAACCCCAGCTTGGCAGGCAACAAATGCACATACCTGCTAGCTGATAACAGCCAGCAAGAGGTGCCCACAGTCTCCAACATAAGTTTATTTCCTTGTCTCTTTGTATTCAGCCTTACCTCTAGCCCTGTCCTGTTTCCTTGTACTCTGAAGGGATCGAGTGCAAATGCAAGGCTTTTCCCAGTTTCTCTGTGGAATCAGTGTTACAAATTTGTTGTTTGTCCAGGCTCTGCTCAGGAGCATTTTGTTGTCAGAATATAAAATACATCCTGAGCCCTGTTTGCCCTTGATCTTGAAACTGTTGGTGTTATTTTCAGTTTTGCCCTAGAGACACTTAAGCTGATGTGAGTTCTTCTGTTGTAGTGAAAGAAAGACAAAAAGAGATTAATGCTAGGACTGCAGAAAATGGAGTCTTAAAGAAAAAAAAAAAAAGTCACGACTTTCACAGTACTCTTGGTAAACCTGAGGGTGCTGCATGTCACGCTGCTGAGCTATGCAAAGACCCACATAAGCAAAGAGTTGGTTTAGCAACACCCAAATTAGAAAAAGTCAGCCTTCCAAAGCAAAACAGGAAGTCAGGTCTCTGTGCCCGCTACCTGACTCACAGCAGCGAAACCATTGGTAAAGTGCTGTCCAACACTCTGTCAGTGAAGACCCTCTCAGAAAAAAAGTATCGAAGACCCCCTAAAATCACTACTTTTTTCTTTATTCTTTTTGCATTATGTCCTGGTTTTATTATGTGGGACAGATTTACTTTCAAAGATTTTTATGGGCTATGGGGAAGTCTATTAAACCATTGCATTATACTTCCTAGTTCTTATGCATATCCCTTTATAAACCTGAAACCTCATAATGTTCTCAAAGCAGGCTCTCTATTTCTGTTTTAGAGAGAGGGAAGTAAATTGGGTTGCCCCAGCCATGGCTGGGAGTTGATGGCTGAGTCATGATTAGGACCCTGGACCTCAGTGTGTTGTTCAGCCCCAGACAGGGCGGATCTTTGATGGGCAGTGGTCCATCGTGGCAGACCTGGAGGGCAGCATTTCAGGCTTCAGGCAGAGGCTGCTGGCAAGGTGCAGTTCCCTATGCAACTGGGAGAAGGGTTCTAGGTTACCAAAAGCTAAACTAAAATCAAAGCTATAACCCAAATGGAGAGTAAAATCACAATTTCATTAACCTCGACTGTTTCTGAAAGACAGCATCAGCCTGGTGCTAGAGTATACCACAAGTTCAGTCACCTTAATAATGCCCAAAGAATTCACAGCTTGATCAGCTTTAGAATTTAAGGGACCGTTGCTTGTGCAAACTCTGCTCAGAAGTGTTTTTCTGTCAAAAGTTGGAAGATATCTGACAGACCAAAACTTCAGATGCTGTGTTCATTTGCGCAGAGCATATTCCTGGATACTCTTTATGTGAACCATCTTTTTGAAGCAGCATGTGCAATCATTCTGCCTGGAAAGCAAAGCAGAGTCACAGAGGATTAGGAGCTGGACAGTGTCAGAAGGGCAGGAAGTCAGTATCTGAACAACAGAATCACAGACACTGCACTTCAGTAATTAAATTGAAACAGCCAGCAGGAGTGCTCTCCTACCAGGAGCTCTTCATAATAGGCAAGAGAGATGAGTACAATACTTCAGATTTTATTCAGCTCTAGTGTTTCTTCTTCTTGTAACTTCAACAGCCTGATCAACACTCAAAACTGTGCATTCAGCTATTGTCACTATTGCAAAGTATCTCCAAGTTGTGAATGCTTTGTATTAAGACATTTAGCATAGTCTAATAATTCTTTGGCTAGAAAAAAAATCCTCCTTTTCTAGCATGCTGCATTCAGCTTAAATTACATTCCTCTTAACTCTTGTTCACTGCATCATAGCATAATGGTGGAAAAGGATATAAAGCACCTCTTGGTATTTCGACTTCTCACCATCCTTGCTGTAAATTTCAACGTGGATAGCCTGGACCCTAGCACATTGAGTACTGTGTTTTTAAAAATATCATATATCCTCACAGAAGAAGTTGCATATGCTCCAGAACAAAGAAATTAGTTGAATGCCCATGCCTACAGGGCTATCACTTTCCAAATATTTTTTATTTTATTTATGGCAATATCATACAGCTTCAGCAATTAATTACCTTGCTTAGCATTATACAATTGTTTTGACTTAGCAACTGTTTGTTCATATTCTGGTCACAGTAGAAACCCAAAAATAGGTACCCCTGGAAGAGACCAGGATTCCTGACCTTAACTGTAGGTGGCATTCTTCATCTGTGCGTCTGCGTTATTGCTCAAGGAACAGACAAGTGAATAATTTTCATGTACCCCTGATTAATATTATCAGCCCTCTCCTAACTTTAATTAAATTGTACTTTTAGTCAGAAGGAATGCAGGTTCATAAAATGTGAAGTTGCGTAACTATATTACCTGGAAAGATTAAAACAATTTTCTGCTGTTCTTGCCCTAGAAGCTGAGGAAATGACATGTGTTTGAGTGATTTGGAATGTTTCCAGAGAAATTCTTCCATCATGTGCTATGAAGAAGAAAAAAACGGTAATGCCCAGAGGTTTATCCATGGTCTAGAGACCATTTTCAATTACCTTGCAGCAATAGTGAGTAAGTCCAACTACATTTTAAATTATCAGTGTTATCTCTAGAGAAATCTCAAATAATTTCCTTTAGTAGAGGGATTTTGGCATGCTCAGAATTCCTCCTGTGTACTGGGTTATCTGAGACAACTCTGAACTCTTCCAGCAGAAAAAAAAAAATAAAAAAGAGGAAATTTTCCTCTTCAGCTTAGTGAAAAATTTAGTGAGCTCAAAAAAGAGAAGTAATCATGCTCAGCTAGATCCATATTGAACTACAAGCAAGCAAGTAAGTTACCTTTGAGTATCCCATGCAGCTCTTAAGTACATTTTGCTTTCTGAGTTTTTCCAGCCTTGATCCTTCTTCTGAAGCAATGCCATCAGTGGTATCAGACTGTGTGCACCCTTCACTGATGCAGGCAAACATCCACAAAGGAGTAGACTAAGGACACAGGGTTCATCTACACTTGTGACCTGAGAGAGTGCGCAGCTTCTAATCCTGCAAATAAATCTCCCAAATAGAAATGCAATTCAATTAAATTATTCATTTCCCTTCTCAGCTTAATCAAAGATTAAACTACAAGAAATACGTACTTGTGCCAGATAACTGAAAACAGATGGCTAAGATTAATTTTGTTCACAGAAATTGGTAGGTCAAAGATACTGAGTCCTTCAAATAGTAGGCTTTTTTCTTTTTTAAAAAAAGACTTAGTTTGTGAGTGACTCATTTTCTTTTAATGTTTTTATTTCTGTCATGACAGTGAGGTGCAGTCAAAATCGTGAAATGAACTGTTTATCCATGTGGCTGAGAGGATTACAGGAAACATTTCACAGGGATGTATTAATTTTTCCACATTTTTTATGTGTGAAATGTGTTACCAAAATGTTAATTTCAGCCTTCTATATGACTGAGTTAAAACCAAATATTTTAGTCTTATCAAAGGGGGAACAGTCAGATGAAACTTAGATATTCTGGAAAGTTTGATTTTTTCAGTGACAGTTTGGGGGTCAATGCAAACAAAACAAAATACTGAATTCAGCTGCAGAACTGACATTATTTTTGATCAGTTCTAAATGTTGTTGCTTTCTATTTCTACAGCACTTATCGGCAACAAACCTGAAAAAATATAAATTTTTCAGAACTTACAAAAGTTTAGCTGGATGGAAGTGCTCTTGCATTTCCTTTGTAGAAAAATAAGTGATTGAAAGACAAAAATGATTTGACAAAGCCCTGTCCAGGAGTTGTGCCTAGATTTTACTTTACCTTGTGTGGATTTTCTGAAGACAGTGAAAGGACACTAAGTGAACTGTACTTACCTCTTTCCCCTGTCTCACATCCTCGGTGCTTGGGTCAATGTGCCTTTATTGATACATGACAGAGAAGATGTGATGAATCTTCTCCTACCTATTCACAGTGTTGCTGGGTTCAGCTTTAGCTGATAAGATCAGAAGTACAGATCAGTCACCACGAGAAAACTGTGAAAGCTATTGTCATGGTTTAAACTTATGTGGTTGGCTGCCTGGGACCATAAGCAGAAGTATCTTTAATTAATGGGCAACTTTGCAGCTATTTGGACTCTACCTTGACTCTTTCCCATGAACTGTTAAACTCATGTTCACATAAATATGACCAAAGCAAAATCTAGCCTTACTGGGTATAGTTAAATCCCACCTCAGTCATATCCCTTGAAATTGTGGTGATAGATTCCCCAGGACAGTCAAATGGTTGTAAAACCTCCCCATTCTGCACATAATGAAATGGAAATAAGATGGTCATGGATCCTCCACAGCAGCCCAGGGACTGAACTAACACATCAGGGCAGCTGCACTTCATGTTCTGTGCCATTTGTTTCACAAATCCCTTTTCTTAGATTTAATAAAGGGGTTTGACTAAATCAAAGATCACCATATAAGCTGGAGAGAAACATTCAGAGAAATCCTCATCACATTATGGATTTAATGATCAGAAGCTTCAGGTGACCCACCTGGACCACATCTTTGCAAGCCTTGCAGTGCTTTTTCCAAACCAAATTCATTCAGTGCTTTGGAAGAGTGCCTTGGAAAATGAAGTCCATGATTCTTCTTGTTATCATGTGGACGTCACGTAGGCATTTTTTCCCATACCATAAGAACAGATAGCACATTTTCCCAGTCCTCTAGAAATTGAGTTAATGCAGAATGACTAATGCCTCTGTTTGGATGGTCAAAATGCTCATTGTAAACTTGATGCATCATTTAGCCTAAGTACATTGCAGCAAAGGATACAGTCCAAGGAACACAGTTTCTTTTCCCTTGATTAATAAAGTCTCGGAAATCATGCTTATGAGCATTCTGTGGTCCCTCAAGGTCAAGAAAAAGATGCAATACTTGGGAATTAGAAGTGGTTCACTAAGGCATTAAGTAGTACTTTAGCTCACCCTACATTGCTCAATAATTTACTTAAAAAACTTCCATGTGGCTTCATCTACCCTTCCCATCTTGTTCTGCAATGTTTTGTTTTGTTTTGATTCCCCATCAGGACGGATAGTGCAGACCTTAGGACTGACCACTTAGTCGTCATGCCATGGGCAGCAGTAGTTTGGCAGAGCTGTTCTTTCTCCTATAAAGTATCCACTGCATGGGAAATGTGCAGACCCCTGACAGAAATTAGGGCAACAACCCAAATTTATTAATCTTTTATGTATGATTTCTTGATTTTGGAATTTGCAACCAGATAATGCAAGCTGACTTTACAAGGTTGCTATAAAACATAAGGAAAGGTCAGGTTTTGTAGGAACTACAAGGTCAGGTTTTGTAGGAGCTATATGTAGCATCATCAAACATTTTCCTTACAGCCTCCTCAGTGATTTATTTCCAAAATAAACTTCAGTGATTGTGTCAGTACATAAACTATCATTCCCCTGACTCACCAGTGCTAAAAAACTTTCTAATACACAAGGAACAGAGGGTGTTCAGGCAAAGCTAATCAGTGTTTTCTGTCATAACACTGCTGAATAACAGCAAAGAGAAAGAAAACATTTATGAAGATATCAGACCAATGAGCATCACTCAGGACCAACCCAACTGATGTAGGTAACAAAAGGTGGAGCAAGGCTCATACACACAACTCATGGGGACACGGTGCTGTACCCAACAGCACTGGCAGAATTCAAAATTCTATACCTTCCTTATGCTGTTTGGTGTTTTAGCTATTTTACAGAAAGACAGTGATAGTATGGTTCAACAAAGTCTCGTGTATGTTTGTTTTCCATAACATCTTTTATATATATATATATATATATATATATATATAACTTAGTATAATACCTTTGAAGAACTTTGCTATAAATGCTTTGAAATGGTTTCTTCAAACAGCAATACACTGAAAGTACTATTTTTCTCCTGAGGGGAAAAAAAAAAAAAAAAAGTCTTTGAACAGCTTATATAATATGCAGCATTGAATGTCTTGATTAATGAAACCCCAAGGGATATAAAATAGAGCTCATATCACAGGAGCAGTTCTAAGGCCCAGAAGCCTATTATTTTGTAAGAATTACTATAGAAATACAAGCATTCATTGCAGCATGTTCATTAGGAGCATTTCTGTTTTATCATCTTTGGAATACTCTAATATCTGCTAGTCAACTCAGGAATGTGAGATTGCTACAGGAGGGAAACTATTTTTAAAGGATGGAAGATACTCATTTGTCTATCTCAGGAGCCAGTTTCAACATATCAGGATAATATTGCTGTCTAGAAAGAAAGATGTTTGGAGCACTAGAAAAAAGATGAATGGCAGCTTCATGTTTGTCAGCATAGCACCGTAAAATCATGTATTTCAAGTACTCTGAATGGAGTAAAGGTCTGTGTATCTCAGTTACCTTCTGTTCATCAATAGAAGAATTATTTTTTTTTAAATGGGGGAAGTGTTTTCACTGCAGTTATGAATTTGAAATATTGACTGACAGCAGTGCCAGTATATTTTTACTGCTCCTTCAGTAATTATCAATCAGCTTAAAAAGAAATTATAACCACAGCTGTGTGGTTAGAATAACAGCTGTAACTGAGAAATAGTAAGAAAAAGAGGTGTCAATAAATACATTAATTTCACATTATAACAGTTCACTCTTATTTCCAATATTTATTTATTGAAGCCCTAAGTTATCTAATTATATACAAATGAATCAAAAATAGAGACAGATAGTCTAACTATATCCAAAAAATATAAAGGCTGGCAACAGCAAAATACTATGATCAAGGTAAGGAGAAGAAACTGAAATACTGAAAAGTAAAGGAAGCTTTAGCAAAAGTATGCAGTGTAAAAGAATATAGGAAAGACAATTTCACGAAAAATACAGTGAAGGGGTATAGCTAAAACAAATGAAAAAGAAAAAAAAAAAACACCAAGGAAAATGCTGTTTAAAAAAACAGAGCATGAAATATAATATTCTACCTTCATTGAAAAGAAATCCAGTGTCTACTTCTTTTATGCATTGAAGCGTAAACACTGGCTAAAACATGCTGGCTTCCAAACAGCACTGCCAACATAAATACCACCAGGAAACACAAGCTGTGTGTAGTGCTTGCTCTGTAGTTAATTCTGTTGTTCTGACTTCTACAGGCATAAAACACTGCGCACGTTGTTCAGTAATGCTATACCTGAAAAATGTGCATTGAACAAAACACCACGGGTGCAGTCTCAGTGCGTGTGGGGGGTTGCTCAGCAAAGTGAGAGAAACACCCACCATGGGGCTCCTCCATGGTGCCCTGGGGGGCACTGGCCACAAACCCACAGGCTCCCTCATTACTGCTTGTTAAGTTGTTCAAATAACGTATCTTTCAAATTTAGCATTTCATCTTTGAAATGCAGAAAACCTACACTGCATCATATTTTACATAGGTGTCCCTCCACAGCTATGGATAATCTCATAGCTGGAATCTGTGCTCTGCTCTGCGCTAGCTGTGTGACCCACTTCCCTAGCATCTACCCACACGTGGTTACAACAAACTGCCTGTGATCAAGCTTCCCTACTGATTTCAATGGTTTATCGTAAAATACTAGAGTGTGAGAACCACTGGGAAATGTGAGGAATTTAAGCAGATCAGGTCAGTTAGAGGTGGCATGGTTGCTGAAGGTGGTGGACTACCTGAAAATCCTGCCCACTGGGGCACAGCTATCAGCATCTGCTGGGAGTGGACATGTCACCTACTGAAGGCTTTCTGACTCTGGCAGTATCCTTTTGTTTGGTGACTTCTGCCGCTTGCTAAGGGAAGAGGCAGAGTGGTGAACAAGTGGTTCTTACAGTTTATAGACTCTGCATAGGGCCCATAACATATGCCTAGCATACCACATACCTGTTCTTTCCGAGGCTGGCCTTATTCAGTGCTGGCATCAGTTTATTTGCCCTCACCTTGACGTGTGAGTGAGATCATGTCTTTGCAGCTGAAGAAGACCCAGGTTGAGACAGCCCTCAGCAGGCCTTCCCAAGGCTGGCATGTGCTTGGTGCCAACAGCCTGTCCAGCAGTGCCCATGGGCCAGTCCATGTCTGGCAGTACTGCTGGGACAAGATTAAGTAAATACAAGGTTGCTTTAGGTTTAGAATATCACTAAGCATGGATAAAAGTCATGTTTCTTTTCCCTTTCTGAAGAATTGCCGTGGCTCCCCAACACCCTTAAGACACTCAAAATTATTTGGGGAGGAAAAAATGAAATACTTTTATATCATGTTTTCACTGGTTTAAAGAAAAACTTACATGTCATGGCTGTGCCTTAACTATTCTTCCTTTGATGTAGGAAAGAAAGGTAACATCATCTTTGAAGTCTTTTAATGGATGGATGTAATATATACTGAATTTGTGTCAGGAACAAACATTTCTCCCCTACTTTCTTGCCGCACCAATTAATTTTGCAATGAAATGACAACATTGTCCTTATTAAAATTTCTGACTTTGTGGTACAGACTTATTTACGACTAAAAGTGTGAGTTAAAACAAACATATCTTGACTTAATCACTGTCTCCTATATATTTGAAAAGGTAGTCTATAAAGATACTCATTGAGCCAAAAATACATAGTGAGCCACAGATCTCAAAGTGATTTTTCCCATAGTCTAGAATCTGGAAATTGGTTCAAGCTAGGAAACTCTTAGATGCAGCATTTATATAGGTAGTAAGAACAACTCTCTCTAATGACCTTTTAAGGTTCACATACTGCTCAGTATTTTCTTACTCAAGAAACAATGTTCAGCTGTCTCAGCTCTTGCAATGAGGTAGCAAATTTCTATTGACAACTATGAGTGCACTTGCAACTCAGATTTCCCTGAAGTCCAAGTCTTGACCCAATGAAAATATGTCACGAGTGAATCAAGTAATTGATGTTAAATGTATAAAGGGAAGTGTTAGAATTTTTCAAAAATGCAAATGTGTTGTTAAGAAGCATTAAAGTATCAAGAAAAAACAGATAACAGCATGTTTCAACTCATCATTTCACAGAAACAAAGTTCAGCTAATGTTCGAAATGTTATGCAAACATTGCACATTGACTGCCTTTTAAAGCAGAAAACTAGGGGGTGAGGTGTCCTGCAGTTTTTCTTTGAGTAGACACCGGTGATTTTTATGGTGGAGAAGATAAACGGAAGACCTATCTCAGGTATCTCAGGAAGGAACTTGCCAACCTATTACTGAACAAAACTAGTGTCAAAGTGTTTTCCAGCATGATAGAATTATTTTCTTGTTTTTTCTGTATCCCATCTTGACAATGAACAACAGGCAACAGGAATGATATTTTTAAAACTGTCCAGTGCTAATGTTTTGAACATACTAAACTTCTGAATGTTAGAATTAAAAAGCATGCACGCATACATACATAGATGTTCTTAAATGTAAAAATAGAGCACAAAATCAATGCATGACACACTGTGCAGCCCCTGGGCAATTTTAGGAGAAAGGACATGAAGATCCCCGACTTTTTGACAATTATCCTAAAATATATGAACCACATTTCATTATTTTTTCTTCTGCTTACTTGGTTATTGTTGTTTTCTTTTACTAGTTTTATTTTCTTTAACTACATTTACATTTCATTCATTAATAGGTAAGCATTCTACATTTTTTCCTTTTTTTTTTTTTAAAGCTAGGCAATGTAGACTATCATCAAATTAAGAGCTATTTGAAAAGAAATACAAGCTGGTTTAAGTCAGAAACTCAAGAGAGTCAGAGTAATGGTCTCCAGGTAGCAAATTCCAAATCTTTCTGCCTGCCCTCTGTGAAAAGTTAGTTGTTGCTTCTTTCTCCTTTCCAAGAAGTCTGACAATAGGAAATTAGAACAGTGAAAATGCAGAGTAAATAGTCCTGAGAGTGCTTGATAGAAAACCAAGTTGTGTCTCTAATGGAAAGCTTAAAAATACATTTTTTAATGGCAGAGATTTTCCAAAAAGTTTGCTCTTATAAGCCAATGATTCAGTAGCATTTTCAAGATCAGGAAATCCTTTCTCTACAATGGCTACATTGTCATGCCAACAGACAGATCCAAAATTGCATTGTGACTCATTCATAAGGCATTCAAACATTTTTATTTTCTTCAAATGTCTGGAGTTTGAATCATCCAAATCTCCATCAAAAGCAGCAAGCAAGCACTTTCGCCTTTCAGAAGGGATGTTTTGAGGAGAGGCAATGCCTTTCGCTGGCCAGCGCGGACACATGTGGCACTCAAAGGTCAGTAACAGCAGTCAGCGGTGTGTGCAGTATCCCAGGCGCTAAAGGGCTGCTTACCAACTTGTCTCTACAGATTTTTTTCCTCTAATAGATCCTTTCAAAGAACAAAAGTACTTTGGCTGTGGCAAGGTATGTGTACATCATAATGACTTTGTACAAGCTATGTACCGTTGAAATTAATCTGTTTAGACAAGTTCCTCATCTGATTCACAGCTTAAGTAATATACCCTGAAAAGGTTTTCATGGGGTTTTATTAATTTCCTGTGTTGCTTCTATTCAAGTATTGCTTATGTAACATTTTTTAGATGAACACAAGAACAGCAAAATCTTCATCACTGACATTCATGGAACTCCACAAATTGCTTTCAAAAGTGATTTTATCCTCCAGAATATTCCAGAAAGCACCAATAATGAATTCACAGGGGGTTTAAAGAATTAGTGCACAGATATTTTAAGTCAATGTTCACTTCTGAAATCTTACGAATAATCTGTGAGGATTTTTTTAGTTCCTGAGAAAGTCTGTCACGTTTGTTTTGTTTCTCATCATTTGGATTATCTGCTGCACTGTTCACAGCTGAGCACTTTTCACTTCTGAGTAGCGGAAAATGGAGCCATAGGTGGAGAAAGGTAGTTTTGGTGTCTTCTCCCTTTTTCTTTTATCTGAGGGCGATAGGGTTTTAGTCATAAATTTAAGTAATTACTGCATACAGTGAATTTAAAATGCATATGAAAAGTACTACACAGGGTAAAGGAACAAAATTTTTGCCTTTTCAATCCAGTACAAACCATACTATGCCATTTGCTCATCGAGAACAAGTGCATCAGTCACAGGGAAAAACTAGTCAGCTCATACAGTTTGAACCAAATCGGTATTTGAAGAGGCTGATAGAATTATTAACACCACATAGTTAACCAGTGATTACTGAACTGTAGATCCAGGATCAATATTGATAATACAACAGATACCCCAATACCAGGCATTTATGAAATGTTAATAATTGTTAATAAACACCTGAAAATTTCTAAACACATTTCTAGTACATCTGTGGTTACTGCTGTGTCTACCCCAAGGTCTCAACACCAGCTACAAATCTTCGTGCTTCTTTATAGACCATCCACCTTTTCCAAAACTTATAGTAACTATTAGTAGTCAAGAACTCTGAAATATCTAGGTTCTTGCTTACAAGCCAAGAAAATTAACTACATTGTTATGATTTGTTCACTCAGCTGCCACTGAAACGAAATATAACACCTCAAATTTCAGACTGACCCTACAGGCTCCTACAAGCCCCTGTATGTCTGCCTAATTTTACCATGAGGGGCAGTTCCATTTGGTCACTGGCATAAAGAGAATAATGAGAGTAAAGCAAACATATGAATGTATGCTAGATCGATACTTTATGTCTTAAAAATTGGTATATTGAAACAAAGGTATTCAACACATTCATTTAAACCTGTTGATTACTTTGTCTTTATTTTAATGAAAATTCAATTTTTAGTCTCTTCATTGCAATAGTGGTTCAGCAGCTGTTTGCTACAAGCTTTACAAACTTTCAGATTATCTAGAATTACACCACAGGCATTTTTTTTTTATTTTTCAGAAAATAGGTCAAATATTTGACTAGAAACAAGTTGGTTCACAAAGTTTTAATGCACACAGAAAGATTAATGTGTAATGGGGAAATATAGAAAAACCCAGCTGCTCACACAGCCTGGAAGCTAGTATTTTCAAACTCAAAAACAGTGGCACAAAAAAGCATACTGGAGATTCCAAGCCTCAGCTTTTCAAGTTTTCCAAGCATTCAACCTTAAAAAGCCTTATGAATAAAAAGTACTCCGCATCCTCAATACCTGCTTCTGACTTTTTGCAAAAGCAGACACTCAAATGCTGTGAAGATTGGCATTCACAATCGTCAGTTAATTGAACACATATGCCATGGCACCTATACAATATATCTGTCTGTGTATTTCCACAAATGGAGTATATCTGGCTGTAGCAAGATTTTGGAGGTGCTAAATATGTAATTCCATATTTTGCAATCTAAAAATGGATAAAATTTTTGCTATTTCTGTCAGTTATAATGGACTTAAAAAACCCTTTAATCTCCACAGTGTAGTTCTATCACATCTGTTTCACCATCAGCTAAATCATTACAGAAAAATGCTCTACCTTTTTCTACATCAGACTATTAATCCAGCAGAATTACCTTCTCAGATTTAGAGATATACATGCAATAGAATATTTCCAGTCTTTGTTCACCTCTGTTCAGAGCTGGAACAAATCTATATAAGAACTGCCAACTGGAAAAGTACTGGTAGGACAACAGATTTGCCATGGGCTGGATTACACTATGAACCATAAAACCCCCAAGAGCATGTTTTAACCACTCTTTCTGGAATAATTTGTCCTTGTCTACTGTAGCAAGTCTTATTAAATATAGAGATAGTTCAACAGCAGCATTTACTGACACTCACCAGAAGCAGTAAGTGACATTTTAAGGTAGATCATGACTGTGAGCAAAATCCTGACCTCAGTCTCTCCCTCTGGAGCACTATTGACTCCAGTGGAGAGAAAGCAAAAGAAGGTTTGAATCTAATTGCTATTTTTGGGATAAAATTATATTTGAGAACTATTAAATGGCAAAGTAGATTGTCACTTTCACTTTAGATACTGGTGTCAACCAGTATCAGGCAGCGTTTTGACTTCCAAAGGAAAGTTACAGCCAGTGAATGTCACTACTACTTGCCACTACCTTGCAGAGAAAACTGGCCACTTCCACAGTATTATGTACTCAAATGCCATCAGGGTGGATGTTTTCCTAGTGTGCATTTGTAGCCCATACCTTTATGAATACTCATGCAATAGCAGATTGAACCATGGCTTATTGAACTGTAAAACACAAACTTCCCTGGAACAGGATATCCATTAATATACCAATCCATCTTAGAGAGTTTATGAATGGCTGTCAGTTTGAATAAGAAACAAATAACTTCTAAACACCCCTCCAGTGGAAGCCAACCATGAAGTCTACATAATAGTAAAGCGAACAAACAGAACCTACTGGGAAGGAGCTTAGGTTATCACACTAAGCCCTGTGGACCCATGAAAAAGAAAGAAAACATGATTAATGTCACTATGTACCAGATTGTCCTTCTGTGCGTGTCGCTTGCTAACATGTGCTGGATCTGAAGTCAGGATTATCTCAGCTATACCAAAAGAAAATCAACCATCCCACTGTAGGATGGAAGACTACAGTCTGCACTATCTCTGCTCATCCTCCCCTGTTCCTACCAGCTTAGTCAAGAAAAGTCTGGTACTAATAGGATATGCAATGCAGAAGATTCTTTATTTGAAGCAAAATGTGATGGAGTATAGCATAGTTCAAGACAAACACAGAGTCTAGGAGTATTACTACTAAAATGCTCCTCCAAGCGGGATTCTGCAGTTCTAAAATTAGTTATACACTGTATGAAAACCCACATGGTAATGACCAGGAAGCTAAGAGACTAACTTTTCAAGCTCTTTGCTCAGTAGGAAATGTTTAATGCAACACAGTTACATTTACTGTTTTTCTGCTAACAAGAGTGAGCTCTCTTCTGGGAGAAGACATTGGCAGTTTCTTTGGCCAAAAGACACATGGCAGAAATTTCCTTCAAGTACTCCAGACTGCACAGTGGTGCCCATTGACCTACCAGTCCTCCCAGCTTACTCAAAACAAACTTCTCTAGGGATGTAGAATGGGAGACAGGGAGTGAGTGTCCACCCAGACCCAGCACAAAGCACCTCTTCTAAGCTGATATGAGCATAGGCAACTGGCAAGAGGTTTCCTGGTTTAGAGAGAGTAAGAAGATAACCAGAGGACTTAGAAAAATCAAAAGCAATTACTCATAAACCTGTCATCAGTCATTTATGGAATGAGATGGCCATGTGAAAAGTTACCTTTTACTGTATGCCTGTTTTGACCAGACTCTTAGTTTAGAAGTCCTGTCAGACTGTTTCAGAAGTAGGCATGACATGAAGAGCAGCTCTGGCTCCTTACCCCCATGCACTTTGCCTGGGTAATTCAGGGGTGTCTGAAACACCCAGAGGCTGCTGACGCCTTTGTATCTGTGCACACATCCATGTCCGTTACAACACCAAGCAGTGCTTTCCTTTTGGGAAAGCAAAAAATACTCAGGTGGACATACTCAAGCCAGGAGAGAGGAGGTAGAACATTTTGAGCCTCACTTACTTTCCAGGTAGCCACTGCTGATTACTGGTGACCATAGGCCATCTCAAATCAACACATAGTTTCAAATGGTTTCATCTTCTTCTCAGACACAAGGCAACAGGTTAACAAGGGGCATATGAGAAACAGTGATAGGACTTCTTCAGAAACGTCCCTACCTAGGAAAAACCATGCTTTTTCACGCATTCTTTCTTTGCACCTTATTATGAGTGCTAAAACTATCTGCTCTGTGAGCATCAGTAACTGCAAAGCAAACATGTCATGTAATCATGCTCGATGGCTCTGTTTCCTCCATGAATCTCAAAGTACAATACAAAGGACAAGATATATTGCTATTCCTATTTAAAGTGGATGGTGTCTATTTCACAAATGTAGTTACCATACCACACAGTCCCCTCAGACAGCAGTAATGCTTCCTTGGTGTAGCTCTAGCAATAAAGAGAATCAGCCCAGTGATGCATTTGGACCAACACACACAAGAGAGATGAACACATGGCTTGAAGCATTGTATTTCAAAGTCTGCATCTCTAGAGGACATATGAAGATTAGAGAATATCTTTCTCACAGGCAGACAAGCCCAAACACCTGTATATTCTTTTGGGTTTATTGTATATAATGATTTTTCTTTCCATTCTGTTTTATTAGCACATCTTCCTGACAACTGGAAATGGTTAGAAAACAGCAGGAAAATGGGGGTGGGAGAGAAGCAGGGAAAAAAAGAGAATATTTACATGCTGCTTTAAATTTTTTCCAGATTTGAGGTTTCAGGGTGGTGGGAGGAAAAGAAGGGGCCTGTTTTTCTAAAAAGCATGTGAATGCAAAAGTCGAAATCTCTAAATTTCCAAATGCCAAAATTCAATGGCATTAAGTCAAAACAGATGTTTCATTTTGGTTTTGCATTTTAAAAATGGATGTAAGTTTGAATATTGTCATTTCATAACAGAACATTCTGTTTTTAAAAAGTGCTATAAAGAACTCCATTTTCCTTTTACTTGAGTTTTTTTGAAAGAGTTTTCCCCAGGGAAGTTTCAACAGGAAAAAAGAAGGGGCGTTCTGACCTCCTCTACCTCCAAGCTTGACTTTAATCTGCAATGAAAACAGCTTGCCTCATGGTCTTTATTATGCTGGAAAAAGACGACCAAAGAAGGTGTTAGAATATTCCCTACTGGACATTATGGTGATATAATGAATTATGGGCATTGCAGATACTACCTTTTACCACTTATAATTTATGGGGGAACAGTAGGATATAAAACTGAAGAAGAGGAGAGTACATTTTTCATTTTACAATGTAGAAATTGCAATGTATAATTTTATAGCTCTGGGGTGTCTTTATTTTGTATTTGTTTTTCCTGACAATTCTTTTATAGTATTGAATATACTTTTAATGATCAATATTTGACATTTTGCATTTTAGTTGCAATTTTTTGAAAGATGGTGTTATACTTGAAAGAACCTTAGAGCAGTCCATGCAAATACACATATTTAGTATATGCAAATGTACATACCTCTGTATTTTCATTTTTAATCTATTTTAATGCAGCATGTCTTCAACACAAAGGGTCAAAAAAGAATTCTAAAGACCGATTTTCCTTGGCCTAACTGTTTGCTATATTGAAAATGTTGCTTTGTGAATGATCTAGTTGACATATTTGCAAGAAAATGCAAAATATTTTCTAAATTTTGTAACTAACCATCTCACTGCTGCTATCCCATTCTCTTGTAAAGATTCCTGCACCACTGTAGTAGCATTTATGCAAATATGTCCACTAAGATGAGACTGAAAGACTGTAGAGCAGTTAAAGGGATTTTCTGATAGAGCAGATAAGAATAATCTAAGAGGAAGAAAAATGCAGTTGCAAAACAGAGTTAACAGTGTGGATCCTGTGGGGGGGGGAAGGAGTGGGGAAGGAGAGAAGGGAACATATGCCAGAGGATTCAAGCTAAGAAATTCTGGAATTGCTTTGCAAAAGGCAGAAATAGCTCATTTGCTGTTTTTGTCTTTTGCAAAGTAAGTCTAAATAGCACACTAGAGCCCAGGGCCCGATTTTTTAAAACACAAAGGATGTAGATAAGATACTTTGGGTGCAGAGAGAAAAGGTTTGTTATCTGGCATCTAACTCCCGCTGTGAATCAGGAGGCGAGCAACCCATTTTAACTTAAAAAGTCAGTAGTCCCCACCTCCACATGCAGACAAATAGTGTATGAGGGAGTAGCATTTCCTCGTTAAAATGTTTTTCCATAACCCCTCAAGCACTGGTAGTATATAAGAGCTCTTTGGCAGAGGGCAGAGTGCAGCAGGAGCACCACACTACAGCAGGACATCTCTTTTGACTATTAAATCTGCACTCTCAGCTGTCCTTTTATAACACAGTGCAAGAAAATACATCCATTATGTTAGGTACCCTCATAGCTGGGCTGAGCCTGTGATTCCATGGTCAAGAAGGCGGCCTGCAGCTTTCTGCTCCCTTCATCTGGACCTCTGCTGCACACTGTCTGCGGAGCTGGGACAATTTTCTTATTAATCTGTGAATTACCAAGAATCTGATTCTTTGTAACTTCAAAGTCTGGTGGGGTTCATTTACCCGGAACAGCATTTCCTGGGGGTGACAAGGTGGCTCAGGGAGTGGGTGAGCTGTAAAACCCAGCTCCGCTGGGAAGCCCACACATGCTCTTTGGTCCTGGAGAAGCAGCAGTGTGTTGCCCGTGGCGGGGAGGGGGATGCAGCCTGTGTGGGAGCTCCCTGCACTCCGTGTTGGCTCCATCCCAGGCAGTCAGTGTGGAGGCCCATCACAGAACAATGCTATGTTTACAATTAAATGTATTAATTAGCATTACTGTCCTTGTGCTGGCTCTTGATTGGGGTTGTTGCCTCCAGGATAAGTAATCCCATTTTATGATGGGAGAGTGCAGCTAATGTGCACAAGGTCGCTTTTGGTGTGAGACAGGGCAAAGCACTTTTGTGCTTGTAAAAGGGTGGAAACAGAACAGCAGATGTGGCCCCAAAAGCTCTCTCCTTTTGTTTCCATTGGGATATTTTCTGTTTTTATGCAGCTTGAAGAATAATCGAAACCAAATGATTCCAAGCAGCAGCTAAATAAAGTTAAGGAAGAGGTTAATATAAACTACACGAGAAAGATACACTGTGCACAACAGAGTTTTCAGTGTAAGCAGACAAGAAGGGTGAGACAGTAAGACATAAGGAGAGCACATATTTCCCTCAGCATCGCGCAGGGAGCTGATGAGAGCAGTACAGCTTTCTGAAGTCAAACTTGAATCTCACTCCGTTTCTCTAGCTATAAAACCATGCGTATAGTCAGTCTGCTGTGCTGCTCTTCAGACACTCGGGCGTGAGTCTTCAGTTCACACATAGCAATTCTCCAACTTAATTTTTACTGTTTGGGTCAAGCTTCCCCCTCCTTAAGTGTGTGGTAAGATAGGTATTTCTGGTGTTTCAGCACCGGAGTCTTATTTCAGTGCTTACTAATATTTACAGAACACTGTTTACACTTCTCTTAACAATTACAAAATCATTGTTACTCAAAATGGTGGCCTTTTCCCTCAGAATTGGCACTTTGAGTTCTTTTTTATCTTTCTCCTCCTCCTGTTCGCATTCCCTTTACTTTCCAAACCCATACTGTTGTCTCTTAGGCAATTTACAAAGAAAGTCACTGACCTACCACAGTTCAACTCTTGTACAAACTGGTGGGTTTTAGTAGAGGGGTCTGACTGCTTGGCTGACAGTGCAGCTTCCCCAGAGCTCTGGCTTGGGCTATGCACTGTTCACAGAGCTGGATGCCATTGTTACACACCATTAGCTGACCAAGAATTAAGCAGGTTGTATCACTATGTTCTCAAGAAATTATTACTTCTCGACAGTCCCTTTGTTTTGACGTTATCCTCTATTTTACTGTAACTGATTGAAGTATTTCTTGTGGCATTTCATCATTACTCAGAGCAGAACAAGTGCAGCCAGTGATTAATAGCACATTTGTTGTGGGTCTTGGATACCTGGTGATCTGCATCATGGTGCTTAGTTCCCAACATCTGCTACATTCAGAAAACATTGTGAAGAATGGGGCCTTTGTAATGTTTCTCTGAAGGTTTTAAAGCATATTTGCTTGCATTGTGTTTACAGTAATCATGTCTATTATTCCTGTGCTGGTGGAACTTGTGAGCCCTGAGCTATGTCTTGGCACCTGCATGCAGACATTGTATAAATATATACATAGCAGATTTTTAGGCTGCTCAGGAATGGACTAGCTATTGCTTCCTGGCAATATCTTAGCAAAGCAAGCTTATTGGCACAAATACTCATTAGTTAAAACAAGTCTGAAGTAGCTTTTATAGAAGTCTATTTTGAATTGGTATCATGCAAAATCTCCATAGGAGCCCAGTTCCCTGAGGTATAGACATCTGATCGAGGAATGTGCTGGAACACTCGCATCCAGCAAACACATGCTCAGCTTCAAGCTTTTGTACGATACTAAATACTTGCAGTGAACTGATATTTTGTAGCGCCACTCCCCATCTGAAAATTCCTTGTGCTCCCATTACAACATCCTGCCTAGTGGGCTTTCCATGAGCCAAGTCCCCAACAGGAGAAGACCTCCCCCCAGAAACATCTCACAAGGAGAAGAGATGCTGGTGTCTCCACTGCCGGTGTTGTCTGGGGCAGAACGGATGGATTGCAGCCCCAACAAGCAGCTTCTCTCCGTCCCTGCTGGGGGAGCAGACAGGCTCAGCAGCAGTCTGCTCCACATCTGGTTGGCTGCTCCAGCTTTTGGCATGGAATCTGCATGGATATTTGCAGTCTGTCGAGTGGTTTGATGAACATGTCAATACGATGGTCAAGCACGTCAGTTTTCATTTCATGTAGCATTGCCAAAGTATGTTTTTATTTAAAGTAATGCTATTTTGAAACTCTCTTTCATTCTTCCACGATGGCTCACAGATTACTGAAACTCATTTTTGGAAGGCTTAAATGGCCTTTACAGCTTAACCTTTGTTCTTCCCGGGCTTCTCAGGGAATATGCAAGCTTCTCTCCACCTTGAACTCTACCACAGGCAGGTAGAATGGCTTTAAATGTTAAGCTTTGCACATACAAAAAAGACTCCAGCAACCCTCACATTTTGCAGTGTTTATACAGGAACAGGCTTTCTCCCTTTTGGAAGGGGCCGGGCATTGTCTGAGCAGTGTAAGAGCTGTCCCACAACAGAAGAGTCTTCTTCAAGTGAAGATAGTATACAACAAGGAAGGGAAAAAAAAAAATCTGTTTGAAAGAGCCTGTCTGTATACAAGGGTTAAAATCTGCTCACTTTCTTCCTTGCTCCTGTCACATTCTACCTGAATCATGCTTCTGCAGCAAATCCTTCCTTAGGAATAAATCCTGCTCCCATTCTACTACGGAACCATTACAGTGGGTCTTATTTCCCCCATATCAGTGGTTAGAACAAGGATTATATGCAGGGACAAACAAAACAAATATTACAGGAAGTCTATAAAGCCTTCAAAAGGAGGGTAAACAGCTAAGCCATGATACTGGGTGAAGGTTCTCCAGAAAAAGAAAAAAGAGCTGTAGAGAGGGTCATCTCCTCATCCACTTCTTTATCTGTAAGATCCCAAGGAAGAGATGCCCGCTCTGCCCGCCTTCTTTGAGGCAGCTGGTGAGGGTGCCTGGAGGGACTCTGCATCAACCGGCATCACCTGCCAGCCAGTATGCTGTGCATCCCGATTAAACCTGGTTCAAATATCTCCCTTCCTCCCTCTTCCTGCACTAGTCTTTTTGAGGGGGAAAAAAAATATCTCACCGACTTCAGAGAAAAGCACGGTATCGGCCTAGTTGGCCCAACAGTCACTACTGGAGAAATGTCCCAACATTGTTTAAGTTCAGGCTAACCTCTGATAGGGCTGTGTGCTCGTACAGATGAGGACACCCAGGAACATTAATCCTTATGTCTTTAGAGTGGATTGGTTAAACTAAACTCCCACACAGATGCTTTTACGCTTTCAAAGGGAATAAGCACTGACCGCCATAGTGGTGTGTTTAACAGTGTCCACAGGGCAGTTCAATTCAATTTAATTAATCCATTTTGGAATTTACTCCTTTAATTAAATTTAAGCTTACTTTCTAAATATATGATTTGTTTACAAGCCCTAAATGAATAGCCCTTCACATGAGGTTGTCTTTTTTGCTAACCGAAAGATCTGTAAGAGGAGCTGGTACAAAGAGAGTGCTTGGCTTTGTTTCAAATTATGAGCCTTTCTATGACATTTCATATCACTTTTCTATTCCTGCTTCAGGTTTATAAGGAAGAGTTCAAGATGCAATTAAATGATAAGAATGTCTCCTGTTTCAGTAAGGAATCACTCAGTTTCTGCGGATCTGTAATGACTTGAAACTTATCAAAAGCAAGACTAAGCATACTGCCTTAGAGAAATGTGTTATAAATGGGAGCATTCTCATCCCAAGTCTCCATCCCAGGTACCAAGAATGGACAGAAAGTATTACATTCATTTTTACACAAAGAAACACCAGCCCTTTTGGTTCAGTGAGCTCAAGACTCAGAGAGATCCAAGACCTGTTGGATGACTGGATGACTACAGCGTTTAAGGAAAAGAAAAATAAACTGATAACATAGGGTGATTAATGACTAGTGCATTCATGGTATAGTTGTTTATGGTCTGACCCCCCAGCCTGTGGGTATTTTCAGGATGCATGAATACACTGGTGCATAGCAACCTTCCAAAGTCTTGTTAAAAGGCAGATGCTGAGTGGAAATCTTCACTTTCTTGAATTGCTGTTTATTATCTGAGAAACTTTGGGCAGCTAAGATACAATTCTCCAACGGGTTATTAGACATTACCTTAATCGAATGAAGCACTTAAGCTCCAAGCTCTGCTGGATCTTTAAACCAGAGGGCTTTGCAGCACCTTGGTTATCAAGCCCCAAGTGAAAGCTACTCAGTGAGGAACAGGAAGATAAAGTACTTCCAGCCCACTAAGAGTTAAAAGCACAGCTGCAGCATTCCAGTAATAACATCCGGGAAACGTCAGCTCCCATAAGATCACATTGACCACAAAAATCTCTCAAGCTTAAACTCTCAGAAAATTGATTACTGCTACTTTTTTAAAAAATCCTGTCTAGTGGCAGCAGGTTTATGAAGTAGATTTGTAGCCGCAGTTATGGCCAATATCAAGTGGATTTCCTCTCTGGAAAGAGATGATAGCAGCAGGCACTGTTCTCCAAAGGTCTAAGAAAACAAAACCGTGAGGGATTGTTCAAAGACTTTTCTCTCGAGTCCTCAAGAAGAGGGGATGTGAGCATTAGCAGTCATCACCTTCCACAGTTGTGCAAACTCCAGTTCACATCCCCACACACAACATTAATCCAATTTTCAGACTGGTGTACCAACCTAGCAGTGCTCTAGCTATGTCTCATTCAACACCCAAGTGTTTCATTCAGTCAGATGGCTGGGTCATCAGTTTTGCTTTGTAACAGTAGGGTATAGATGTGTACACTTTTTGGAAGCGTAAGTACAGATCCATCACAGCCCAAGATACATGAAGTACATTAAACAGCTCTGTGGGTATTCTGGAAATTATCCATAAAGAGGCTGATTGGTTTTGGTGTACACACCCATGGTAGTACGGGTTCAAGTGATCTTTGCTATATGTCTGGCTGCTGCCTCAGCTTTCTCTTTCTGAAGACCTATTCCCCTGAATTTCCCTTTCAAAGAAAGGAAGAGTCTGAGAACACAATGTAGGTCAAATGTCTTATCTACAGATTTTCTATGGGTTCCCCTACTGGCCATCAGGAACTCCACTGAGGGCCTTCCTGCCTGGAGGGCAATGAAGTGGTGACTCTTATGAGGAGAGTTTTACCTCACTGGTTGCTAAGGTAAACTCTGACATCTGCTTCACATTGCTACTTTTTTCTGGTCCCATGTGGTCAGCTGTGTACTTTACCCCTTTTCCACTTCAAGGGAAACCGCTTATGAGCTAACACCACCTCCCTCTCCTCCAGTTTCTACCTCAAGGAGTACATTGATCAAAATATATGTGATAGCAGTGATGGCTGATCATTTCCCCACCCAGCTCTTAAATACACCACTTCATCTTTTCTGCAGGCCATTGTCTCCGCCATCTTACACCTTTCCTTAGCTTCTCCTTTTATTAAAAAATCTGGTTTAGAGTTTGTGTTCCTTTCTGCCTTTCTGCCACCACTGCCCCTCTGCAGTCCTGCCCGAGGCACTAGAAGCGGTATTGCCTGGCTCCAGAAACCTGCCACCATGCTGCAGCACAGTGACTCTCTGGGTTGCCATCAAGCCCTTTTCCCTGAGGATTCCCTCCCCAGTGAAGCCCAACAAACACTGGTCTCATCCCACCACCGCACTCTGCATCCAGCCTACAAGCCTGCACTTGCTGCAGGCACGATCAGGGAGGAAAAAACACATTGGCACTGTGTAAGTCTGGGTCTGAGCCTTGTTTTCTGTCCCAGGTGGGTGCTGTACCCTCCAGAGAGGCAGAGAGAAACTTTGGGTGGGTGGTGGCCAAGCTGACAGCCCCACTGCAGTATGGGTGAAGCCGAACTGCAGAGAACGAAGGGGAGATTAACACACAGGATAACATCTGCAGCAGGTGGATAACAACAGGCAGATCTAAGAGACTGAGCAAGGTCTAGTGGCCCTTGCAGCCCAAGTTTGCATGAGACCTGCTTCTGATCCAGGCTAATAATGAAACATAAGTGGGTAGATCTGAGTTCAATGTAGTTTTAAGCACCAGAGTACCAAACCCCACAGTCTTAGACAATGCTGTAGCATTTGTAGGCTAACAAGGAATTAATTTTTCTCCTCCAGGACTATTACTTGGGTTTATTGTCCTCAGCAGGAGGTGACTTGTGCTCCCATGCAGAGATATGCAGGGTGGAGAACTTACCGTGCCTCCATTGATGTCTGTAAAATGGGAAACTGTCTCTTCCTGGGTGGTATCGATTTCAGCATCTCACCTTACTGATTATTCCATGGCATCTTGACAAAATTCAGATTTATCTGCACATCTGGCATTAAGTATTTCAAAAACATGCATAGGCCAAGACCAGCCTGAAAAAAACTGTGTGAACTAAAAAATAGATGTATTTTTCCTGGTTTTGAGATAGCTTCTCTCCAATGTTAATGATTACAACGTCAGATGCTAACAGAGCACAGAACGTGGTATTTAGAGAGCAGTGATTATGCAGCAGTTTAAGCGAGGTCTGTAAGCAGAAGCAGTACATTTTATTAGACTTGCTGCTGTTACAGGAAGAAACAAATAAACTCTGGCCTTGTGTGCACTGAATGCCCCTGAATATCTTTTGTTTACTTTTCCTGCTCTACAAACCGTGCTTTTCTTACAAGTTATGTAATAAAGACAGGTTAAAGAAACAACGGGTAAAAATAAGAAGACAAAGTTGGTTCCACCAGGAAAAAAAAAAATTCAAATGATGTTAAGTCAAATCCTGAATTCAAACATGGTCAGTCTATTCCATTTCAGGTCTTAATATCTGAAATATGGCCCAGCCCATATTTCTGACTTATTGCTTTCAAATTTTATCAAAACAAAGTAGCCCAGAAGCTCATTGCCAGATCATCTATTTGTGCCACACATGCAGAAAGGAGATCCTTTTCTGCTTGTTCAGATTTTTTCCAAGCACATCTTAGGTCTGTTTAAATCTTGGTAAATATCTATTCTCCAAAGCATTATAACTGCAGAAAATAAAAATTGCAATCACAAATGTGAAATATTTAGATTCTTGTTTGGGATCAATCTGTAAGTCTAGATGATTACTCTGTTCTTTTGAAATATATGTAAACAAAGATGTAAAAGGAGAGAAATTATGTAAAGATACCAAAACTCAGTGGTAACTGAATCTCACATGATTCCTTTCAACTTTGGCCAAAACCTTTGCCTCTGTTAATACCAAGGAAACTTGAAGGATGCAGCAAAATAATAGATGGAAATTCTTGCCTGCCAATTGTTTATTTAAAAGCCTGTTCAGCACTGCATAATAATAATAAGTGAAGAAGGCACAGCCTTACTCTCTTGAAAGGGCAATTGAAGGCACTACAGACAAATACACTGATGACTGAACTGTAATTTATAGCTTAATCTAAAACTTTCCACAAACAAAACCACAGTGGGTGAATCAGAGCTTTTGCCAGGGTACCAGCATTACCATCATTATGCACGCAGGAAAATGTCTTAATCTGGCAGCAGGCACTGGGAATGCAGACACCGAGAAGGACACCCACCAGCATCAGCAGTGACCCAGGTCCTGGTCCCCATGGTCAGAGGTGTTGGGTCAGCTCTGGTTGAAAGACGAGGTGATCAGCAATCCCTCCAGACTTCTGGGAGGCGTGATTGAGGGCTGACTCAGAAGGAAATGTGCCACCTACTGACTCTTGCAGCACTCGGGGTTTTCCCTGAAAAATATTCAAAAATTCACATGGAGCTTCACTGATTTACGGGTAAGGGATCAAATAAGACAAGACTCATCACAGAATGAGAAACGATCAGCTAAACTACCGTAGATGTCAGAGAAATCTTTGCCTGAGAGGAACTTGCGTTGTGCTGCTCTGCAGTACTGTGCAAAACAAACTGCTGTTTTCCAGCGAAATAATATTAGTTTCAGGTTTATGGGATCATTCTGATAATGGCCATTCCCACAGACAGAGCTTCTGTGATTTGTATACATTAGCTTCAGTGGGCTTCTTCCCCAGATTTGTAGGTGTCTAGAGTCAGTTTCTTTCTGTACATATTGTAGAAGCTTTACATCACTAAATAGCCCTTAATGATGAATAATCAAAGAGTTCTAAAACAAAATTTTTATGATGCTGTTCTTTTACCTCTGTCTGCAGAGGGAAATTACTGTATCCCTTTTTTTTTTTTTCCCCCAGATTCTGTTCTCGTTTAGATTAGCGTTATTTTTTAACAACTCTATTTATTTTGTTTATCTGTATTATCATTTGTATTGCTTGCAGAAGAAACTGCAAGCCTTTTTTTGACAGCTAGTGAGCCAAATTGTAATTTGGTATATGATCATGCACCTAAAATGAACCCTTTCCAAAATCCATTGCATTTAGCAGAGGTATCATTGTCTCTCACAATTTTCATTAGTGATTCCAAAGTCTTATTTTCTGTGGCACGAGATAACAAATCTCACTTAGATCAACTTGAAAGAGTCTTTCATTGAGAAGCCAAAGTCTCAGAGCTATTGTACCCATTTAAAAGCAAATTAAACTGCACAGAGGCACTACAGGTTTCCTGTTTCTGAAGCTGTGTAAAAACAAAAAAAGGTTCCTTCTTTTCTGAGTGTGGTCCCAAATATTTTCAGGATGCTTTGTGGCTGTTTCATTACAAATTCAACTTTTATATTTCAGAGGATATAAAGAAATAGATAGGTGGGTAAAAAGCTGTGCATACATTGCCTGGCCTTCTGGCAAGATACCACCTATGTTTTCCACAAACAGACAGAAACACCCAGAAAAGAGCTCTGTGCAAGTCGCTGCTGTGGAGAAGGTGAGTACACTGGATTTAGATTTAATCACCTTCTGGTGCATGTTCACTCATGTAGCAATTTGTCTTTTTGCATCAGGAATAAAATATACAAGCTGTCAGTTTAAAACGTGCGTTTTCCCTTCTGCTTCTGTTATTCTTTCACTGGCAGGCCCCAAAGTCCATATTCTGAAATGAATTTCCAGAGTTAGAGTAAGGGTTTTTTTGGCAGATCAGATTTCAAGGCTTTTCTCCTACACATGTGAGATCTGAAGTTTGCTGAGCCTTATTGCCTTAAAAATGGGGCTACAAAGGGGGCATAAGAAAAACTGGAGTAGTCTGCCAGAAGAAAGGGGTCAAGTACCCAGAAAAAGCATGGTATCTGTTAAAAAGAGTTTTCATGTTATCACATATATTCAGAGCCTATTTTAGTTTCCAAAATGACCAGTGGTGAGATGTTTTTCTGTTGTCACAAGCAAAATGTCTTTTGACTTCCTTTCACTTTCAGGTATCTCTGACTATCTTCTGCCAAAACCAAGTGCAGTCAAGTGTCCAGAAAGATCACTTGCTGCTGATGTAGAGCGTGGCAGTGCCAGATCTGTGGTATCAGCAGCAGGGTTCATGGCTACCCCTCCTCTGGAAGGGATGAGAGGACCAAAAGACAGGAGAGCACAGAGAAACTGGTGGCAGTTTATCTTTCCCCAGCATCTGGGCAGATGTGCTCCTTAGTCTACTCACTGCCCCTTCACTGGGCATGAAAAGGCTGAAAGTTTATAAAGCTGAATTTAGAGAAATGTCAAACACAGAGGAGATAAAGTGGAGGAGAAGACCACCCTCTGAGTAATTCATTCAGTCTCCTGATAACACACAGTATCTTCCTTGTGCAATGCAATCTCACACCCTGTAATTCTTCATTTCTGCTCTTTGTGCTGTCTGTGAATGCTATGTGCTCCTGCTCCAGCAATTTGAAGTCACCTCCCCCCACAGCCTGTTTAACAACTACAGCTCCCCTTAGAAGAATTAACACCACTTCTAGCTGCACTGAAAGCTGCTAAATTAATTCTTCAAGCATCTGCCAGCACATACGGTTACTTCCCATTTTTGTTAGCATTCAGCTTTCTGGCCATATTCTCAGCTGCTTAGTCTCTATCCTTCGCGCCTCCAGCCTGCTTTTCATTTCCTGCCACTCAAATCCAGTCCCCCCAGCCCCCTTACCGAGAAGGAAAAAAAAGAAAATGAAACTATCCTAATATCCTTTCACAAATTCACGAAGAATAAACTTATTTGCCAAATGTCAGGCACCAAAACTATCCACATGTAAGACACATTATTATTTGCACAATGAGAAGCAATGTGTATTACCTCAGAGAAATGCAGAAAGGAGCTTTTTGCAATATCTGCATTTCCAGTTGTGTGTGTATATATATATATATATATATATTTTTTTTTTAACTTCAGGGAAATTTAGTACAATTAATATATAAAATAGTGTCATTCTTTGATCTACAACCACAGATATATTTGTGCAGGAAAAAAAAAAAAAGGCAATTTCCTAATAGCCACAGGGAAAGAAAAAAAAAATTGCCTATTAAATAGCACCAGTGTTGATGAAAACAGATTCCAGTGACTTGACATTCACATTGTCTGTTGCTCATTACAGCAGCACAGTTGTACCGATTACAGTTGAGACTCTCAAGATTTCCATACTGCACCACTTGACCAGACGTGTTTGTTCAGGGCTGAAATGTAGCATGCTGGACATGGGGCATCTTTTATTAAGCAAATGGAAATTGAAAGGGTAGCAAAGCCTTATCCAGCATTGAGTTTCCCTCACAAACCCATGAGCCCATGCAAACTACTATTAAAAGCAAGAGAGGTCTCCTGCAGCACAAGGTGCTCTTAGAGCAAACAGTCTCAAATAATGCCACATTGTTCACCACAATAGCATCTCTCAATAACAGATGGTTAGTGCTATGACTATAAGCAACACAAGCCAAGGCTTCTAGGGAAAGACAATTTCTTTCGCTAGACTAGTTGGCATATTTGGAAGAAACGAACAAGTTTGAGGAACACAAACTCTTCTTCAAGGCACCATCTGAAACCATTTTCATCCCATTCTTTCCCCAGCCACTCCTCATTCCTCAGAGAGGATTTTTTGTTGTTCATGGAAGTTCATAAGATCATTAAAAAAGTTACCATTTCACTGGATTTTGTTCTGGCAGATTGAATTTATGCCACAACTGTTATTTGTATCGTGTAGCTATGATGTCTGCAGGGATCAGAGAAACTGTACAAGAGGGCATAAATCCAGAGGAAACAGATGGTGAAAATTTTGGTATAAAAATCACTAGAGCAACTTCCTGGCTTTAGTGAATCTCTTAAAGATTATTATTGTGTTAGCTATGCACACTAGGGTGCACACTGTAGGTGAGAGGGTCAGTGGCTGGGAGGGAGGTCTCCCGCTCAACCTGCTACTCAGGGCAGGGTCCCAGCTGGGTTATTGCCACACACATGTCCCTGGCCGTGGGCTGCTGGGAGTGTGGCCTTGCCATGGCAGTGAGCACCCCAGAGGCTGCAGGAGGAGGGGGGCACCCATGGCAACAGGAGACGGGTGATGCTGGCATGACAAGAGGGTCCCCTGGACAAGGAACCCACAGGAAAGCTACATCCTGAGACCTTCCCCTGATGTTACCCCCAGGTTCTTCCTCTGGGGGTCCTGGGGGACTGTCATGCACAGTGGTCCGGCACAGGTAAAAAGCGGCAGGTAAAAACCAGAGGCAGAGCACCACCCTCCTCCTGATCTCAGGAAAAGCCACCCCTTACCCTGCCCTAGCCCTAGGGGACTGTCACCTCCTGGCCATGTCATAATTCTCCCAAGGTTCAACTCCTTCAGGGCCCTGCAGGCTGCACTTCAAGTCCCCATCACACATCTGAAGTAGGGAATTTTTCTGGATGGCTATCGCAGGAAGGCCAGGTAGGCAGGGCTGGTTTACTGCTGTCAAGTCCGTGATGGGAAAGAGTGCTTCCTTAAGGATAAACCCCCCATTTTTAGCAGTGGAAGAGCTCCCATCATTGCAGCAATGTTCTTGACGAGAGGAGTGGAGGATGTGTGTGACAAGGGCAGTGGGTAACACAGCCTGGGGCAGATGCCACTGTGCCAGAAGGACTCAGACTCAATCCCAGCCCAACTCCCCAGGGCAGGACGCAGCTCACAGCGAGCAAAGCCACTGCTTACCCAGCACGCCGGGGAAGAGGCCACTCCAGCAAGCTGTCACACCACAGTCTGCATGCGTTTTCTTCATTTGGGAGCCAGCAGCCATCTCCAGCGGACTGTGCACTGCTCTACCTATGCCTTTAACAGTCCTCACCTTCTCTTAAATACCTTCTTAGTTTAAATGCCAGGCTTGAGGTGGAACCACCTCCCAAAGCCTTTTGGGTGCTCTTTTCCTGAATGCTGAATCTTCCCAAATTCAGCCTGTTGCAGCTTGTGTGCATCGTTCTCACTGTACTTCCCATCCTGAGGTCTGACCATACAGACAGGTTAGCTTGCATAATGTTATCAGAAGCTCATGCAGTCTGCAATTTTCCCAACATTGCAGCTCTTGGCACACAGCAAGGTTTTGGCTTTCTGTTTTATTAAGTACAGTTCTAGCCTTTACAGAAGTAGGAGCTTTGAAAATTAAATGCTGTCAGTCCAGAAAATAAAGGGCAACCAAAACGAGAATCCATAGTTTTTATTTTAAAAAAATACATGTTGTCAGACCATCCCAAGATTTCTGAAGGCTTGGGGTTGGCAATATAAAACCTGCCTCTAATTCCTGGAGTCAAGAGAGAGATGTATCTGTAGTGCAAAAGCCCAGCAATAGAGATTTCATTCTCATCCTGTTATCATCCATCATCACTCTGCCAGGCACAGACACACACAGACCATTTCAAGCAGTCTGGGCCACATCCTTATTTAGAGAATAGTCTCAGTTTCCTTGTACTTTTGCTTGGTGCCCACTCATGCCATGTAGCACATTAACATAACAGCTGACAGAATTAATCAGCAGTAATAAAAGCACTTGCATGACTTGACCCATATAATCTATTTGAAGACATCCCTGTCTTGCCTGCTCTTTCACTCACCCTCTGCTTTTATGTCTAGCTCACTTATTTTTATCCGTCATCTGCAGAGCAATTTAAACATGCTGCAGCGCTAGTGTGATTACTGAGCTACACAGCAGAAGTTACTTTTGGCAGTGGCTATAGTACAAAGCAGGTCAAATATAGCTGCAAAGCTGTTCTTGGGTAGCCTTTTTTTTTTTTTTTTTTTTTTTCCCCCCCTAAATGAAGATCTATATTGGAAAAATGTCATTTAATGTGAGACAAAAAAATAAATCCAATTAAGTTTTGAAAAATATTAAGAGGCAAAAGGAAAAAGTAAAAAGAGGAAATAAAGAGAAGGAAAAACTTGGAAATGACCACAAGAGTTATTGTGCATGACAGGATAAGTCACTCTTTTGTCCTGGTGTGTTATTGTTGTTAATGAAGTACATTTAATCTAATCAAAGGATGCAAAAGCAAAATGTTCAGACTAGGGCAATGAAATTTTTTACAGACCTGTGGGCCTTCCTTATGAGAAGAGATGAAAATGCCTGATTTTATTTCATGTGCAAAGAAGTTAATGATGAGGACATGAGTAATTCAACAAAGCCAATTGTAAGGACCGTTCAAGAAGAAATAAGGGAACAATTACAATTTCAGCTATAATCCAGGTAGAAAGATGGCTCCCTGCCTGGGCTGATGGTGGAGACCAGGCAAGTCAAGCAACAGGAAATTCCTTCTCATATTGCTACACATATGCATGTTTTTCCCTGGGAATACTGTTTTTTCTTACTTCCTAAGGGCTCATTGTAGGAGATTTGTATGGGTGGGATCATCTGAGGAGTGGTACTGCACTCTGACCACCTGCATGGCATCTCAGCTGACAAGCTCTGAGAGCAGGTATCCAGCACTGGGCTGGCTCTTCCTGCTCCCATGGGTGCAGGTGACATCCAGAATGTACGAGGAGTGTCTGATATTGTGACTGACATAGAAAAGGATGCCTTTCTACCCTTACCTTCTCATGCATAGGGTGTCACTGTCTAACCTTTATCAAGAAGGTTAAAGTACAGGCAGATGCAACTCCCTATGATACTTTTAAATTTGAAAGTATGCAAATACACATGCAAGAAAGGCATGGCCCAGGAGACCTCATCTGCTGCCAGGGTGCAGCTGCAAATTTGAGGGAGTTCCTCTATTAGGCAACTGCATGACTACTCCCCTTAAGTAGGCTAATGATTATAAGATACATTCTCCATCTGAGTCAGAAATGTATTTCCCTTCCTTCATTCCACATTGTGATAGACCCCACTTGCACAATTTTTGCCTAGAAATGTATCACAGGGAGACAGGCGAAGATGACTAAATGAAACCTTACCTTATTAAGTGCACTTTCTACTTGTTTAGCCTATACACTAGCCATTTCCAGATGGCAGTTTTTCCAATTGTGTTCTATTGATAAATTTTCTCAGTAGCTCTCTGATTTCATACTTCGTGCAATGCCCGTGGAGCTGCCCAGATAGAGTTGAGTGGGGCAGCGCAGAAGGCATAATTTCTGCTTGCTGGCTGTAGGAGATGGGTAAACTTTAAAAGAAAATGATCAGGTCAGGTTCTAGAAACAAGATCATTAATTTGAAATGTGCAAATCGTAATACTGGTAAATCTTTGCTGTTAG
Organism: Athene cunicularia; assembly: GCF_003259725.1. Classification (NCBI taxonomy): domain Eukaryota; kingdom Metazoa; phylum Chordata; class Aves; order Strigiformes; family Strigidae; genus Athene; species Athene cunicularia. The sequence continues at coordinate 98,670,870 of NW_020799097.1, read as the reverse complement.
TGCATTGCAAAAAGCAAATCTGGAAACAGAATTCTTGGTTGCTTTCTGAGCTCAAATAAAGGGAAAGGACATTTGGTACAGATAAACAAATTTGGAGTGGAATTTTGCTTTTGAATTTTTCCTGTGTACCTCCTCCTTACAGTCCTTAATAACAACTCTCTCCTGAGACTTACAGCTATTGATACGAATTAGATTTGTTGGAAATAGAAGCTATTTTGGATAGGCAGTCCGGTGTCTCATTTGACGTTTGAACTAAACGTCAGTAGCTGAGGCTCTGGACTATACTGCCCACCCTGCATACCATGCAGGTGTTTCCAACAACTCCTCTTTCTGTGCCTTGTCAAGGCATGAAATGCCATCCCAAGAAGGGTTCTTCAGCTCTTTCTAAAATATCATCAATAAATTATCAAATGTTCAAGGCTTCATGGACAGGCCTCTTTATTTGCATGTGCTTCTCAGTGGTTTAACTTGCACTTCCCTACACTCAAGATGTTGGTGTTTCTCTATTTGTCTATCTGCGTTTTAGTGAAACAGCAGAGCTCAGGAGGGAAGCCTCACATAAAACTGAATTGACTGGCAAAGTTTCAGCCTTTCTCTACGTAAGTCTTTTACCCAGTGCCTGGCTGAGCTGTGGAATGCTGTCACAGGGTGCTGTGGTTCCTAAAGGAACTTTCATAAAGTGGGTGGATTAAGATATCTAAGTAAATATTTGGGGGTGTAAAAACCAAAACCACTACCTCTAGGACAGGAGGACAAACTTTTCTGGAGCTGAAGGAGATACTCTATGGAAGTTCTTAAACTTCTCCCCAGGATCTGCTATTGGCCACTGTCTGTGGGAGGACAGAGAGAGAGGCTATACAATCTTTGATTACCCCTTGTCCTTTTTTTGTTATCAACAGATGCAACAAATAAGTTCTACAGGTATTTTAATTCATTTCAATTTCCCAAGTTACCTCTGTATGCAGTCATACAACGGCCAGTAACAATGCTTTTGGCCCATCATGTTTTCTTCCCTGAAGGCAGTTCTTGGTGGTTCTGCTGCGTCTGCTGAGCCTGGACCCACAGGAAAGCTCTAACACTACCTAAGACCAGTGGAGAAACTGAGGGGTTCTTGAGAAAACCTATTCAGAAAGCATCACTTGCTTTGGTTCAATGTAGAAAGAACTGGCCAACAAGAAATTGACTGTGAGGGTAAACCATTTACATCTAGAACATGGAAGAGGATCAGCTTACTCTTCATATGGTGGAAGGTAGAAAACAACAAGCAAGCCATGGCCATGAAAGGGAAAAGAAATGGGTAAAATTCTGCATAACTGGAAGACTCATGCAGTGTCAGTAGCACAGAGAATGTAGAAAGCAGCCTTGAAATTTTAAAAATAGCAAGTGGAAGAAATAAGGAAGTTTATGATAAAAATATGCTTCGGAAATGCGTTTTACCATTGCATTTTAAAAACTTGAAAAGGGAAGCAAAAAAATTATGGCCAGCACAGTTAAGGACAGTAAGAAGAGATCTTTAAAAGATTAGGAGTGAGAGGACTAAGACATTCAGTGCATGTACTGGAACAAATGGTCAACTTTGAGAGCATGGCCAAATTTTCAACAGTGATAAACAAGCAAGAATGTCTGATATTAGTGGGAAGGTTTGGACAATTTCTGTTCAAGAATTTTACAAGAACTGGCTGAGGACTTTTCTGAACTCCCTCCTTGAGTCATTTTTGGTTGTGGGTTTTTGTTTTTCTGCAGCAGCTGTCGGAATGTAGAGGAAAACCTGGGAAGAGAGATGAAAATAATTTAGGATTGTGAAAATATTTAAAACAGGTAGGTAAGATGAAGACTATTACATAGGTGCTTGTCTCTGAATCTTGAAGGATATATCCATATATCTCTCATCAATCTTAAAGAGCATATCTACATAGCACAGTACAGCTCATTGCTGAGATAGTATCTTGATTTCAGGAACAATACAGCTGTATTGGTTCAGCCTCTGCCCCATTTTTAACTAGCCTGGGCATACCACTGTGCTGATGCAGCTAAATTGTTCCCAGTTCTGGAGCTGGTTCAGTTGGAGTTATGTCAGGTATCATAGTATATGTTGATATTGCACCATACAGACAGAAAGGTTAGATTCCATATGTCTGGCCATGTAGTATATTGCTCAACAGAGGGGTCATACCTGTAACAGTAATGAGAACTTCCTACAACACGCAACGATACAACATAAATCTCATCAGGTATCCTTCCAGCAGGGTAATTTGTACTTGTCTCCAGCAATCGTGCACTAACAGCATTACAAACAATGATATATGAGCATTCATGTGAAATATAGTTTAGGTGTGCCACCATATCATGAAATAATTTGCACAAGACTTCTTAGTGCAGATGAGGTCAACAAGAAGGTGCCAGCCGTGACGATTTATGCACACAGAACCAAAAGGAAAAAAAAAAAAAAAAAAGTTGAGAGAAAACTCTCAATTAGAAGGGGAAAGAAAAATACTGAAGACATAAAAAATCATCACATTCTAGAGCATGGTTTGTTGAAGACTACAAAATGGGATCTCTCATCTGTGTATCATTTTGGTTTTCTTTTCTGTAGTTGGAATTTTTTTAAATAATTTCTCTTGGAGTCTTATGGGACTTCTTCCACAGTAACTGCCCTGGAAGCTATTATCCTAATTGCACAGATAATTCATGCAACCCACGGGCTAGTACTTGGACTTGGCTTTCCCTTCTGCCAACTTTTTTTTTCCCATCAGATTTTCTTCCTTGTTTAGTGCCACACTCCTCATCTTTCTCTTTTCCTCCCTGCTGTGAAAATATGTTTCTTTTCTGCTCTCTCTAAATCTCCTCTCGCCTGAGAAGGAGATATGGGATCCTGCAGAGCCGTCCACAAGCTGCTCGTAAATGGGAAAACAGCGGTTGCAGCAGCCCCTTGCAGAGTTTGGCTGCCTGGGGCAGTACCCTCCCAGGGTACCCAAGTTACCTCCAGCAAAGCCCTGCTAGCTGAGAAGTATCAACAGTATTCCTGGAGGAGTGAATACATGGCTATCCTGCTCCACGAAGACAGTATTCTTGTTCCCCTGTACCATTATGATACCCAGTGATGATGCTTGGTGCAATCATCTCGTTGCAGCACGTGCCAGGCTCCGGCATAGCCAGCGCAGGTACGGCTGTGCCCTGCACAGGTGTCTGCTGGCACAGAGGAAACCCTCAGCTCCATATGTATATGGTCCCTTTGCTTTGAAGAACATCCATGCCCCAGCTTAAATGTATTTGATTGTTTTTGTCATTAAAATGACAAGCAGATAGGATTCATGGGAGCATGGACTAGAGGTAAACCCACCTGAGCACAACTGGCCCTCCCTCCTGTCTTCCAAAACATAACAGAGATTACAGACACTCACCAGTATCTGCCCTGCTGTTGCCTTGCCTCCGTCCTCAACATTCATGAACTTTCACTTCTTGTTACAAAACATACCTTCAATATCCCTGGATATGCATGTAAAATCTTAAGAACAAAGCCATAGGAAGAAAGAATGAGAAAGCAAAAATATTGTCTGTATCTATGGCTCCTTCAATGAAAGGGGGAGAGCAAGGTAAATTGCAAAGGGAAGCCCAAGACTATTTCATGGTGGCAGTAGGACTTTCCTTCCCAAACTAACACCCAGTCTGCTTCACTATGAGATTAGGGAAGAAAGAAATACAGTCTTCATGATTAGTTCCAGAATTTGCAGAGAAATGCTTAGCTCTCCTCTTGTAGAAGGGCTTTTGTGTGTATGCCTATGCTTTTTAAAGTCTTTGGCAACCTCCCATCACTACAATAGATTCACTGCAAACACATGCAGAGTATTAGTAAGTTATATTGTCCTTTACCTTCCCTCATCATGTCAGCAGTATCAAGTTCTGGAATTAATTTGATGTCCTCTTTCTTCATTCTGATTGTAATAAACCAATCCCTTCCAGCTACCCATGTAATATTTTGAGCATAATATTTCTAACTCTTACCATTTGAAGGTTTGCTGTTTTTTTTCTTTTTTAAACTATGGTTTCTAGAGTCATGTAGGTTTCATTTAAAAATTAAACTGCCCCTGGGACTGCAGAGAAAAATTGAAACAAAATTGAAAACTTCTAACAATCTAAAGCAAATGAAAAGAATTGCACAGCTAGTATTTCTCTCTCTCTCTCTCTCTCTCTCTCATGATTTTTAGGCCAATCTAGTCATTTTTGTGATCTCCCTTTCAAGTTTTGAATGCATAGGGCTAGTGCATCTGCTTCAGTCCCTGTTGCGCTGAGGGTACATGCTGTTCACATGCTGAAATTCTGGCACTTCTTAGGGAAGAAACCTTTTCTCAGGAGATAACTCCACTGTGTAGTTCAGGATGCTGCCTAGGTCCTGAAAAGAAAGGATCAAATACTGGGCAACAGCAGCTCCAGCTGAAGGAAGGGAGATGTTCTCTTCTCCATCAATAATTAAAGGTGGATTTTTGTTTCTTAGTTTTTGGCCTATGCTTCTTATGCTAGCTCAAGAATTACCTCCCAGCCTTTGCTCTGCAAAAAGCTTGCACAAGAGCAGACATGAGTTTTCACTTCTCAGACAAGGATATACCATTTCCAAATTAGATCTTAACTTCACTGGATCAAAAAAACCTTACTTCTGATTTACACCTTTACAAAGTAGGAACAAATCAGGTTTATGATATCCTGTTTCTGCTGAGTTTTTTTTCCACAAGTGAGGTTTTGTTACAATTCTGTAGGCACAGACCAGGGCCTGTCAGCACAAACTACTTATTTATCTGTCCCGTGGACACCCGCATACTGCCAAGTCTCAACTCTAAGCCAGTTCCCAATACACATGCTGTACTATGCAACCCAGTACATATGCATAGTTGAAGTAAAGTAAGTCTTTTCCTGCATTCTCTGCACGTATTGTGTATCTCTGTTTCGTACAGCTATGGTAGTAGTTATTCCAAAAATGAAGGTGCTAAAAATATCTAGGCTTCAGAACTGAAATGGCATACTGCAGCTTTTTTTTCCTCTAGGTATATGTCCTTCTTATCAAATGATAGTAAGACCCTGTACATAACCACATTACAAATAAAACAGTAGCACACATCTTTTTTATAATAATATATTTTTAACAGCATATACACAGACATCTGGCTAATAACATTGGAAGACATGGCACAATAATACCCCAGTTCTTGCATTTATACAGAACGCTGAACCAAAAGGAATCTAGAGGACTCTTCCTCACTTTCATAAATTAAATACATAACATGCCCCTTCTGGAAAATGCACACCACATTTCCAACATTTAGTCATAATGAAAACCAGAAAGCCACAGTCTGGCTGCTCTGGAGTGTGTGTGCACTGCGGAGAGAAGGAATAAGGACCATTTCCTCTGTTTGCATGTCTCTTGCAAAGGAGATGGAGTCTCTGCAAAATGGTGGGGTTGAGAGGCTTCTGGCTCTATGTCCTGAGGTCCAGCCCCGCAAGCCCTGCAAGGTTTCAGCTCCAATGGACATCAGAGCCAGGGGGGAAGAAAAAACAGGGGAAAACCCAGCTTTTGTACATGAGCAAAATCTGATTATAAAAGCGCCGGGATGGAGGAGCAGGAAGTGTCCGTCTCATCTCAGCTGCATGTTGATGCACATTTTGGCCCCAGAATTGAGGGCTCCAGAGACGACGGGCACTGCTGGACACCTGGGGTGGCCTTGCCGTAGCCAAGCGGTGTGGGGGCAACCAGGGGAGTGCAGGAGAGCCCCTGGCTCTGTGAGCCCTCTTGCAGAGGGGAGCCCTGGGGCACCTAAGGCTTCCCCACCAACCTCCCCTCTGGCAGGTGCCTGGGGACACCCTGCTGCCACCACTGCCTCCACTCCCACAGGCAGCAATGGGAACGGGGACCTCGCGCCCACAGCACAACCTAGCCAGCTGTGAAATGGTGAGGAAGTGGCAGTTAGGGTCCACAGAGGTCTTTTAAAATAATTTTTTAAAATTGGGTAGGAATACAGCATACTGTTAGCTAATACACCTAAGAGTCAGCTGAAGTCACTGGAGACAGCCAAATCCTTTTCTCCCTCTGTAAATACATATGATTTCCCTCTGTCTGTGAACAGCACTGCTGGATAAGAACAGCCACAAACTGTACTGAAATGTACTTTCCAAACAGTAATCAAATTTGCTTAATTTATATTCACATCCTTTTTGGATCCTCTTTCTGAAAACATCCCGCTAAAATCCTCTCTTTTAGAGACCACTTGTCTTGAATGAGCAAATGCTGTAGAAATTAATGAAAAGACTAGTTTATGTGGGGATTTGTAATTGCAGATTTGCAGAGACTAAGGGGTAGGCTGAGACAGAACAGTGTCCCAGGCAGGTATTGCTGGGTCAGGAGCTGGGTGTCAGACTGGCACTGCTAAAAAGGTACCAGCAGGAGCTGGTACTCAGGTGTCCCTCTGTCACTGGGGGTCTGCCCATGCAGAAGTCCACATCCGGCACCTGCAGTGAACTGAAAACATGGGATGACTGCATGGAAAAGGAAGAGAGGCTGAGCCAAACATAAATAATTAACTCAGTTGTCTCTCGGGGAGACTATCAGCCCTTTCAGGCTACGAGTAACACCATTAAAGACCGTGACTGGAAAGAGAGGTATGTCATGGTGAGGGAAGGATTTGTTACCTCCTCTGCATAACAAGTGGAAAACTATAAAGAGGGGAGAGCACTAAATTACGTATGCAATCTGCTTGAGGAACAGTTTGGAGACATGGAAAGTCAAAGGTGATGTACTGTTGACAAGTAGAGCACAGGAAAAGGAAAACACTGTCATGCTAAACACATTACACAGCTCTCCAAGGGCTTGCAGGAGAGAACACTGAATTTTCCAAAGGTTGCCAGCATGGAAGCAAGTAGGACCAAAGTTTATTTTCTAGAAAGTTCATCAAATCCAAACATTAGACTTTAAAACAATAATAAAATTTAAAAGACCACTGAAATAAAAAATAATTTCTAGAATTGTATCCAATGAACCATGAAACAGAAATTAATGGTGTGACTGGTGCATCCAAATCAAAACTCCAGATCACATTGTTTAAATAATAACTATGATTATTTTGCTAGCATAGAAATAGTTATTGCAAAATATGTTCTTCATAGATAATTAAAACAATTCATACATTCACAGTCTATGAGGAAAATGAGAACTACATTGTAAGTACAAATAAACACATAGCTTTGGTTTGACACCATGTGCTGCTGAAATATGCTTACATTTGCATGCACCAGAGGTGGATCCAGGTTCCAGTGATTTTTAATGCTACTTGATGCTAACTGGCACAGCAGATCTGACATTGTTCCCATATATTTGTCCCATTTGGAGCAATCTCTTGTTCAGCCACACTTTCTGCAGTGGATTTGGAATAAAGATCATGTTGCTGTCTGGGTGGCTGCTGCAGAGAATCTACTGATGTCATTAAGGTATTACAATGGCAAAAGAGGAAGAGAGATTTTTATCTAACCATTACCTCTTCCGCTTTTTCTGCCAGGTAGCATTTTTGTATGCCAGGTAACATTATCTGTTTGTCACTTTGTAACTGCATGGCAATTTTTCATCATAGATAGACCTGGCTTAATATGAGATTAAGGATAACAGCTATATTTAGGAGGATTTGGAAGACATCTATATTAAAAAAAAAATCTTGGGAATAGGAGCTTTAGGAAAATGTTAAATATGTAAGATAGGGCCAAGTAAAAAGCTGTTAATACATCAAGACAGAGAGTTTTCTCATGAAAAATGCTTATGGAGTTTTCATACTTATGGCTTCACTACAAAGGGAAGATCTGTTGCAGGAATGGAGCATGTGAATTCATAGAGCACCAATTATCCACCACTAGCTTCTTGCCTGGACACCCCTAATGCATAATGGATGTGAGGTACCTTATTCCATTTCTTACAGTAAAAGGGGTAGCTTTCCTATGAATACATAAATCCAAGACTTTGTTTTCCACAACAGAGTTATTGGGGAAGAGGCAGTTTGTAAAGAAATGCCTGTTACTAAACTGTTATCTCACCCTGTGTCCTAGATGAAAGCAAGGCATCTGGAGTGTTCACAGCAGGTACTGAGGAGGGTTCAGTGCAATACCACATACCTGTGTTTGACCTCTCTTATGTTGTCCAGCAGTAGATGCACAGTGCTGTAGCTCCATTTTATTTTCAAAATGAGACAGCTAACATGCAATAAGAAAAGGCTGATGCTTCATCTCGAGTGTTAGAAAGGCATATTTTTGCTGTGTGCTTCATTTCCCTTGCATAACCTTTGTGGGTGCAAAGCACTGAAGATATACTGGAAGGGTGAAACAGGTATGGTGAGCCATCAGTAGCTATTGTGCTGGACTGTTCTTGTCTTAAAAGACAGCAACATCAGCTGGTGCCTCTTCTTCACTGATATTTTATGGTGTTATAACAACCCCACGAGCACCAGTTGCCTTGTAGAAACCATCCTCGGTGCCGTGAAGAGAAAGAACCAGGTAATGTGAACTAGTAGGAGCACAAAGCTCTAGGATATGAAAGGGGATAGTTTTTCCAGACAGTAGTAAGCCTTCAGAACTCCTTAATTCAATGCAGAATTAGCCCAGAAATAGCTCTCAGCAGTCACATGTGTCTTCTTTACGCAGATTCTTGCTCTAATCAGCTCTATTCCAAATAAAATATTGTCCCATTAAAACCAAATTCTATGTGGTTTAAAAATATATCTTAGATTTTGACTGATAGTGCTTGGTGAAGAATAAATTCCCCTTTTGAAAGAAGATAGGAAAACTGATTTGACAGCCAACACAGAAAGAGGAGCACTCTTCCTATCAAAATAATACCACCAAAAGGACTGCAAGAATTACTGTGGATAAAAATAACACCCCACCCCAGGGACTGGAAATTTATATCTGATATTTATCTGTGAGTTCAATCATGACCTCTTAAATGAAGGAAGGAAGAATAAGAAACTTGAAGGTTCCCATGGTATCATTTTAATCCTGTACTACATATCCCACGAACTAAAGGTAGAGCTGTAATGGGAAATAGGAGTTTGAATGTTTGAAGACAGTGAAGGAATGTCTTCTACCACATCATTTATGCAGTGTAAGGGCATAGGCTAAGTCATTATGGTTTTCCAGTACAGGTAAACACCTAGAGAAATAAATTAAGCTAACACACATTAGGAGGTGGATGTTAAAATCTTTCCCTGATTTTTTTTTTTTTTTATGTTCATAATGTTCAGTGCCTGAAATGTGAAACCAGCCTCGGATCCAGGTCATCTAGACAACTGATGGCCATCTTAGCATTGCCCTAGGAGGTTCAGGAAAATAAAAAAGAAAAAAAGAAAAACAGAAAAAAGAAAGTAGAAAAAAAGATGGAGCTGATTTTAAACAGTGAAAGCAAAAAATAATTTCATTAAGATATACAGTGTACTAAGAAGTTTTCTTAAGCATTTCTCTCTTCTGTAGGCAAGAAAATGTACCTGTACAGACTTTGAAATCTCTTTTAAACAATAATGCAGAAACATTAGTCTTTACATACACAAAAATATAATAATATAAATTGAATTGAACTCCTGGTAGAAGGTTATATTTGCAATCACTGGCATTAACACTTAAATAAAATTGAAGATTTGTCACTGACTTCAAAGAAGTCAGGATTTCAACTTTAACTACATTTTCCAAGTGAAATTATAGGGCCTAATGCAAAACCTTTGGAAGCTAATAAGAAAAGACTGTGGTTGATGTCAGTGGATTTAGTGGGAGTAGGTGGTAAATTAAGAGTGTATAAAGGAACTACTGAAAATATGAAAGAATATTCCCCAAATCTTCTAGAATGTCTGTTTCAAATTCTGTATAGTATATTGGTTATTCAGACATGTATCAGTAAGTGTGGGTGAAACGAAAGGAGTGTTTTAAGGTTTAAGCCTACTGCTTTTGGAGTAAGTGAAGATTTGTCTCATTTTTATTTGAAGCCATCCTAGTCCTTTCCAGAGCAGCAGAGCAGAGCAGATCATGATGTGAACTGGCGATACAGTATTGCTAAGTCAGTTTTTTTAATTAAAATTATTTTTGTGGTCTAGTGTCTTCTAGACACAGCCCTTGCTTCTTTTTCATGTAGTTTATCACAGAATCTCCTTATCTCTGATTATTGATAAATAATACTAAGCCACATTTCATTAAACACTCAACTGATATTTTTAATTGCTTCAAGAAAGGTTGGAAAAGCACATTCATGGGTGGAGGGTGTGGCACCAGATTTGGTATCTTTGCTTTACTTGCTCTTACTATGCAGATTTGTCCTTTTCAAAGAGGTGATGAAGAGCCACATGTATTAATTCCAAATAAGATCCAAAGTCAAGAGTTACACTCAGCAGCCAGCCTGTAGTCCTTTCTCACTGTGGATGCCCCTGACTTCCCTGGACCCCCCCAGGCGAGGCCATGTGCCGGGGATGGTGTCTGTATCAATCACGGCCAATTCTTCCTCATAAGGCAATGCTGCTGTGGTGCAACTGATAAATAACAGGTGGTTAGTGCAAAGGAATGCAGGCACATAACAAAGGCTGTATAGGGTTAAAACATTGGGATTTTGCCTGCAGCTGTCCACAATAAATATGCATAAGTTCATTTTTTGCTTAGTTATGGATTCATCCACCTGTTTTCCTGAGAGTGCCAGACATTTTGTACTCTAATTATTACCAGGTCCTATCCAAAGTCCATTTAAGTTGACACAAAAGAACTTGTCAGTGATCTCAGGGAACTGGGATCAAGTCATATGGAGCAGTTTCACTAGCACATTTATATTACAGGTTCTTAGTTTGGGCTTTACAAGAGCAAGCCCTAGAGAAAAAAACCCCATTCATTCTTTGTGCAAGGGACTTACAGATTCTGTGCTGTTCTTACTTCCACACTGTTTTTTAAAAAAAAAGCTGTGCTCCTGTTAAATTATTCCAATAGATGTCTTCGCAGAACCACAAAGTCAATGGAGGGTTCAGAGGTACAGCCCCAGTCAGCAGAGACTGAGGTTGATCTGCTGATGGCTCCCACCTCAGTTCAGACTTCAGACCTTCCTAGGTCAGCTTTCACACGCTCTCCATCGCGGCTTCATCCACAGCACACCATTGCTGGTAAAGCAGATGAATTGTTGCTGCCACAGAAATGAGCAGATTTCCTCCTTCAGACCACCACTTTGCTCTCCATCAACACTTCTGATGCTTGTTGCTTTCTACCTGTTCTCTTTGACTGTTATCTTACCAGTTTATGTCAGATGATTTTATCTCTATTGCCTTTGTACCCAAAGTATCCTACAGGTATAGTTAATCACTGAATCCACAGGCAGAATAACAGCCCTCAGAAATACAAAATTATCAGGAAAGTATCTATAATCCACGAATGCTCCAGAAAACTTCACATGTTGGGGGAATGATTTACCAAACAAAAACCAAACCAAAAAAACAACAGAAAAGGAAAACCTAGAGGTAAGTTCCCACAGACATAGTTCAAAAGTCTGTAGATAACCAGATATACAAATTACTGAAGTTACCAGTTTCCAGTGAGTTTCAGGATCCATTTTATAAATCTGGAACTGCATCACATAATATACTATATATCACTTAATTATACATGTAATGATGTAAGCCATCATATTGTGCAACCTGGCCTTCTCTATACTCCATTTTCCCTCTTAGTGAAGCAATCAGTGAAGCAATTTCTTGAACTCAACACTGAGTGGCTACTCAGAATCATTAAATCACATGCTTTATTTTATAACAAAACCTGTAGTTCATCAGTATCAGACTTATCTCTTTTTATTACTGTCTGGTATTTACATTGAAGATGTTGGCTAGTCTTGAAACTGCAGCAGTAGAAATGTGGTTTGCATTTAAAAAATGAACCCATGTTCACTGACACCTCTCTGCACAATTATTTTCTGGTGTGAGTCCCTTGGGATGGAGATCCTTGTCAGCCAGGTTTCGGGAGGTTCATGGATATGATTAGGTGACAGTGTCCCAAGTGCCTAGCATGCACAAAACAATATGAAATCAGTCTTCCAGTCTTGGCAAGTAAATGGAAGAAGACCGGCCTAGACTTTTTTCTTTAATAAGTCTTTAGCTGTTATTTAAATTTCTTCATTCCTACTTTATACTTACGTTAGCAGACTAAGCTAAAATTTTACAGGCAGTTTTCCTCTCTGCAATATTGCAATTTGTTGCGTAGACCTACTTATGTGACCTGTCAGTAGCAGTTAATAATTTGGAGGTGGAAAAAAATAAATCAAGAAGATTTTTTCCCCAAATCAGTTTGCTTGTTAAAGGCCAGAACAGAAAGTTTGAAATATCTACTCTTAAGATCACATTGGTGAGTCAAGATGTATTTGCTTGCTGCTGACTACTTTTCATGTGGTATTCTCATGACTGAGTAAGAGGAGCAGTAGGGCCTCTCTGATCCCACATGGGATGGGCATCCTTCTGTCAGATCCAGATGCGGAGAAGCAGAGCTGCCACTCAAGGTGCCCCAGGAGAGGCTGAGGAGAGCTTAGCTCTTTGTGGTTCAGGTGAGTGCCTACCCAACTGACTCATGTCCTCTCTTGTTAAGTGCTATGTAATAAAATCTAAGACCAGATCTATTGACTTGATAGATGTATTTTTCAAAACCAGAAATTGCACTATGATTATTTTGGCATAGAAACACTGTGCAGCATTTTCTGCTTCTGAAAATTGCTTCAGCTCTGTGGATGTCTAATGAAATACTCACATTTTTTTGAGACATCAACATTTCAGAAAAGACTACATAGCCTAATTATAGTTTTTTAGTGCAATATATTGTATTAAAATACTATGTATCATAGAATATACATTGCATTAAAATACAATAGTCAATACATTATTATACATCTATCATATCTTTATTCTTGCCACAAACCATTACTATGGTAAAATTGATGGTGAAATCAGAAGTCTTTTCTGAAGCCCTGAAAATATGAAATCTGATTAGAAGACACTTTCAGCTATCGGTTAAAAGCAGTTTTCATATTCCCTGGTGTGAAGAAAGCTCAAAAATTTAGGCTGAATGCAAACTGAACAGACTAAAAGAGAAGAAAAATACACATATTTGTTAAAGCCTTCTGTAAGCTGATTTCATTCAGCAAGTAGAACCCTGCTAAAAGTTGATTAGACACCTGATTGATTAAAAATAGTAAAAAATTCTAGCAAGCAAAAACTGAAATAATTCTTCGCACAGGTATGTAGCTTATTATTGAACTCCATGCCTGAATGCCTTCCAGACTTCTCTGGTATGGCCGAGAAATTTTAAAAGCCACATTTTCCTTTTAAACTAATATTCAAAAGAAAAAAATTAAATAGAACTTCCAGAAAATAATCTCCTGGGAGTTCAATAATGTTTTTTTCAATAGAGTTTGCTGCAGCAAGTCAGACTGTACTCATTATTGCTTAGAATTAAAGAGGTAATTAGCAAAAGAACAGACAGAGATGCCTAACTGGGTGAACCTGTACAGCTCTAATGCAATCCACAAAGACTGCCAGGACAAGGTGAAGACAGAGTTAAGACTTTGCTTTGTATATTCCTTTGATATACAAATACATGAGCCCAAGATTAAAGCTACATTTTTAGTAAAATCATAAGCTATAATACCTGATGCAAAATTGCACTCGGCTTTAAAGGCACTCGGCCCGCACCATAAACCTTATTGTATGAGAAGTTAATAATTGATTTGGCTCTGTATTCCAGACAAAGCCTTATTTCTCAGAAGCATCAGCATATGCTGTAAAGGGACTTGAAGCTTATGGAAAAAACATGCATCACAGAAGCATGCTGATTTTGCCGTAAGTGATCTGCCTCAGGAAAAAAGTTCTGCAAAGACATATCCCCCGAACTTAATAAAAATATAAAGTGCTTATTCCTAGTAAGTCCAAAATTTTTCTGGTGAGATTATCTCATGCAACAAATTTGGCAAGGATCATCCCTTAAAAAAGTTAACTGGTCTTACTAAGCATAGATAATAATGTATTTTAAATGCAAGACATATGCAAAGACGGATTAACATAGCAAAAGAATTCTGAATTTTGCAGCAAATTATTTTCCTTGCAGGTGAGCATCCAGAATAGTTTCAGTGCAAGTGGACATCAATAACAAAAGACTTCTCGGGCACTGAGCAAGAATTTATCCTTGTTTTTTGTAATACTTCATAGGTAATGAACCTAAGAATCTGGAATAAACTACATAGTACTAATGCTAGGAAAACTAGTTCTGTTTTATCTAGTTAATGGTAGTAACATTTCTTGCAAGTGTGGGTGCTGGTACTTTTATGATAAGAAAAAGGATCTTTGGAATTCTTTTATAATTTGTTATTTTATTAGTCTTCAAAGAGTTTTAAATAAATGTATTAAATTGGGGTAAATCTAGTTTAACAGTGAAAATCTTTATGGTCTACTGTGTTTGATATTTCTGTGTGTCCTGAGACACTATGAAAAGATTTTGATATTCAGAACCTGAAGAAGTAAGATAATTAAGTATAGTTCTGCTAGCAGATGAATCCACTATTCACTGGTGCTGACTCTTCATCATTTTGCACCTGGTGTAGTCATTCAGAGAGTCAATGCAAAACATTACAAAATTAGAATCAGATTGTTCCAAATCTTTTTATGAAGGTACACAAAATGTAAAGGCAAGAAAATGGAAAGTCACTCCCAGTGTCTTGTGGATCTCCTACTGATACTGGGCTGGATTCTAGTTTTATTCAAGTAAATTCTTCAGCTCATCCATTTTACCATTAATTCACACTCAAAGATGAGATTTATGGACCTGACCTCATAACTTCAACCATGTACAACGTGGCTTCTCTGAAGAAAAGTTATCCAGCAGTAAACAGGGGGAGACCCTCAATTAGTCTCCATGAGGGTTTTTTTTCAGGCATTTGATAGAATTCATACAGCAAGAGTCTGTGCATTTTGCTGGATAGAATATGCACAAGAATATTTTCAAACTAAATGCAGCTGGTTCTAATCCTCTGATAATTCAACCTACATGCATCCCTAGCTTTAACATGAACCAAACCATCTGTAAAATGTTAGTCACATTAGAAGACACAAATCTAGTTTTTGACCAGACCCAAGCCAATCAATATGACTTTCTTTCTTTGATCTTTGTATTTTCTGGAATAATGGCAAGAAACCAAACAAAAGTCACCACAAAATCAATCCAAGACATAATGCAGTCTTAAAACTACTAGGCACTCTTTTTGATGAGGGGCTTCGTTACTGGTAGGGTTTCTCTGCTTGCCACATGCATTCCAGTGGTGATTTAAATTCTTTTGCTGAAATAAACTTGGAAGATAAACTGTACTTGCAATCATACAGCAAGCAGTAGGAATACTAAAAAGGAAACACGAATTTTATCTTAAAAGGCATAGATGGCCCTCCTTGATTTTTTCAGATGAAATCCAGATGAAATTTGTTTAAATAAGCAGGACATACAGACAATACAGGAACTGAAAGCAGGAAAAATGCTGAGAAAAAATAAAATGCAGCCAATTCCAAATACACCAAAAGCATTTTATTCTTATTGTATGTTCACATTACATTCAAACTATGCTTATTCCATACTCTAACATTCCAGCTATAATGTGGTTTCAGTAACGATTACAGATAAGAGTTTGTATTAAAAAAAAAAAAAACAACAAACTAACCCAAGGCTGTTTTATTAAAAAGAAATTTGTTCGCATGACAGATGCCCTTTTTTTCTGAAAGTCCCTTTATGTATCATGTAGTTTTCCTCCATTTGTGAGATTCATATTCTTGGGTTAGGATTTTCACTGTCCTACATTTATTTGTGAGAGCTAGCTGGGTAAGAATGGGCATGAAGAACTGCTGCTGGAGTAGGGTAGTATTTTGATTTTGCTTGGTGCAATTGCCCATGCAATGGACAGATGAGCGGAGTCAGAAACTGCTGCCGGCCCACCAACTCCTCTCTGGACCTTGGGGAAAGACAGTAGCACCTGAAATACACTCAAGTAATTTTTTTGGCTACAAAGATGATTCAAATGTAGCTCTTCACTTGCTGCTTGAAGCACATGGCATGTTTCTAGCAGTATTCCTCATATGAATCTAAACCCATAAATGATAGAAAACAAGAAAAAGATTACTAATTTGACACCAGGTCTGTTAAAGAAATGCTGCTCCATTCCTCCCATTATCAGGCATAACTAATAAGTTCTCCTCCATGTTTTTTTTGGGTTTTTTTTTTTGGTGTTTTGGGTTGTTTGGTTTTGTTTTTTTTTTTTGTTTTTTTTTTTTTTTTTCGTGGTTGCTGCACTCCTGTATTTCTCTTGCCATTTTATTCAGGTTTATTAGCTTTAATCGTCATTTTTTGCAGTCCTCAAGATCAGTCACTCTTTTCTACTGATGTGGAACCAGCTCGAATAATTTAAAAGCCGTTCCAAACACCATCATCACAACCAAACCTTTACTGTTTCATTTACCTGAAACCCTTATAGTCTAAGTAGTGATATTTTCATTTGGACTACTAACCAAGGTCTACTAGTGCCTGATGGTGCTTTTTGCCTTTTCCACTTAGCTGTAATCTTTATAGTCTCCTCATAAACCAGAGGACTGGTTGCTCATCCCATTCTTTCATGTTGGTAAAAGATTTGGGAAGTCTCCATCCTTTCAGCTACTCTACTAGTGCAGCGTGCCACAGCAGAATGGGTGGAAATGATCTTACCCAGTTATATGGTCAATACAGGTAACCTCTCTCGTACTCCCAGCTCTGAAGGATGCTGGAAGGCTGACACAGGTAGGGAGTGACATAACAAAAAAAGCATTCAGTGCTGATCAGCTGGCCTACAGAACATTACCCGATGTTCTGAATATAGTTGCAATCATATTGAAATAAAAAGAAGAGAAATAGATCGATTCTCCTTTTCCTATGCTGCCACCTGCCCTCTCCCAGCAAGATTCTGGTTTGACAGTCTTTGTAGAAAGAACGTTTAAATCAGATTTTGATCTCCATAAATTGTAACAGCTGGGACAGCAAAATATAAACCAGCTCATGATGGTTTTCCATATGAAGAAATGCTGGAGACATCTCTAAATCCTTTGATTTGGCAGAGAAAAGTAGTATGTTTAGCCAATATAGTCCGTCTGGTGCATCTTTTATTCAGAAAGAAAATGTCATTCATTATCATGCATACTTCAACCAAAGCATGCAGAGATACAGAAAGAGAGAGGAAACCTTTAAAAGACTTATACAGGAAGAGGAAGAGCACTGTAACTTTAAAGTCACTAGGAGACCATGTTCTTCTTTAAAGCTGAAACGAAGAACCTTCAGAAAATCACTGTCAGTTGTCAACTGGGACTGGCAGGGCCATCTAAGCCAAAAAACCTCTTATATTCACAGTAGAAAAGAACATGGTGAAAGAATTAGCAGAGCAAAGACAAATTTAGAAATATGCAGCTCTTAAGAGGACCGGGTTGCCTGATCCAAAATGTGGTAAAGGAACCTACAGAGTATGAGACATCTGCATAGCCAGCATATAATTTGCAGGAAGGGTAAGAAAAAACTTCACATAAGAATGTCCATCAAAACAATGGAAGTGGGGAATTTTCTCAAAAAAAAAAAACCCCAAACCCTATTCATAATGTCACAGGAATTGTTAACTTGAGACTTTTTTGCTAAATTTGACTCTGTACTGTCCAATGTCCTTGCTTTCCTCAGCTATGAAGCCCTAAAGGAAACGTGCCTTTCTCACCATTCAAGCTTTATTTCCTTAAAACATATACCTCTGCCAAGATGGAGCTGCAGAACCTAATGTCAATGCCCTGAACCACCTGTGGAAATCCTACCTCCACTGGCTGCTGTTTAAAGGATGAATTCATGAGCATCTGGACATTATATTAAACTTTTGTTTTTAATGCTTGTCTCACAACTTCAGCAATATTAGTTTTTGAATGACATTTTCCTTTCTCTTTTGAAAACCATTGCCTTTGCCTGTGACTCCATTTATTTATCACATGATGCTCAGGCAGCAAGCAGTTTTCTCCTATCTTGTCTCCAGTCTAATACATTCTCTGCATCTGGCAGTAAAGCCTGAGAGTTGTGGCCCTGACACATGAAGGATTTTGTCTGAGAAGTGTGTTTAGAAGGAGAAACGTTCCTATTCATCAGTATTATATTTAAAACAAAATAAAAAGATCAAGTTGCTCTGGGCACTGACCTTTGCCTTCAGCACGATTTCTCAAGCATTATAAACCACATAAAAGGACAAAGGATATTTCAGTGACAGGCCAGAGAGGTTTGAGCCAAGAAATACCTTTCCTGGATGGAGATCACAGATATTGAGATCACGTGCCTAAAAGAAAAGGGAATTTTCAACTTTCCTATATTTTCATGACCAACTAGAAGAGATGTTAGCCAAGAAATGATTCAAAGCCTACCCACCAAAGCGAGGAAAGGCAAACCCCAGGCTTGGATGCACACTGTCTCTCCTGCTGCCATCTGCTGTTTTCGCGTGGAAGCATGGACAATTTCAAATATTATACCATGATTTTTCCCTCTGCTGACTGCATTAACCCTATCTGCAATTAGGCAAATCTTCATGGCCCACGTGGGGAGCAAGCACAGCTCTTCGATTTGCAGAGTTACTGACAGTAGCTGCTGTTAGTGAGGATGCCGGATTCAGATCAGCTTGGCTCGTAAGCGGCAGCAAGAAAACCAACGTGAGGAAAGGCTAACGCTAGCTGAAACGCTCTGCAGAAGCTGGTCTGTTAATCCTTCGGGAGAAGGGCACCAGAGATACACTAAAAGGCACTGCTCAGGGCTGAGGAGCTGCAAATATTGCTGTGCATAGTACTAAGGTCTGACAAGAAACTCTTCATGGATGCTGCATGAAAATTGCTCCTGCGCTTAATAAGAAGAGTGTATGCAAGAAAGCTTTTGAAGCCATTTGTTATGTCTGTTTGTTTGGAAGTGCCTGGTAAATTTTGCTCATTAGCTTTAAAAGGAAAACCTGAGTAGTTCATGGTGTTATTATTGAAAGATTTTCTTTCTTGAATGATTTTCTTTCTCCGAGATAGGGGCCATCCTGTGACAGAGGTGGCTCCATCCTGTGACATTTTTCTCTTGACATGAGGGGGAGTTGGTGTTGTGTAACATCAGATCAAGTTCTTTCAGATTTTAAATGCAATCATCTAAGCAAAAATCAAGGGAATGCTTTCATTTCCTCAATTCTTTATTTAAGAACTGCAATTTACTCAATTGAGCTGAGAAATTTTCCTTTATTTTTTGCTGCCTATTTCAGGATTGGTTTTGACATGAATTCCCATCTGGGGCGAAGGGAAAGGTTGTTCACTTCTGCTGAAAAGCAAAGCAAGCAGATTAATAGGGGAAATAATGTATTCATTCTGGTGTATTACCTACTTTCTATGAGTAAATTTTAACTGGAATGTAAATGTGTCTACAGCACAGCATGGCTCTGGTGCTTTAAAAGCCAAAGTTCAAGTCCTGATGTCATTAATTAGGAACTATAATTTGTAGATGTCAGCTAGGTAAAGGAAATGAAAACAAATGTGCTTTATTAACTAATTCTTCAGGCACAGGTAAATGTATTTGAAAATGAGTTCGCTCACCCCAGCTATACACTGCATGTCTAAACCAGCCTTATTATGAATAAATTAATAATCTACTGTCTTTGACTACAGAAAATCTAACTGCTCTGGTTACATCTGTTAGGGACCTACGTCCAGGAATCATGGTGCAAGACAGGTTTGAAGCTTCATCTTTAAGTCTACAGATTTGGTCCAAAGAAAGCTCAACTATCATCGCCCCCATTACACTATCTGCCTAAATGAGTTTGAAGGCCTTCTCAAAGCACAAAGTATTAAGAAGAGACGTATGTTTTGATGACCATTAAGAAACTAAGATTAGAATTTTTATTTTCTTGATTGACAGTGATGATCCTGATATCATTAATTCACAAAGATGCAATCAGATATCTCATTAGACTTTGCAAGTCATATGCTATTTCTGTATGACCCATCCTGCAAATGCAGTAACGGTGTGTCAAGAGCCTGGCAGAAACCTCCTTCCCAGATCTACATTTTCTCATGAAGTAGTAAAGTAAATGCCTGATACTGTAGACATGGAAGATATCAATGCCTAAAAGCTCAGTTGTGCACTGCTAGTATACAGTGAGCAGCTTTGCCCTTAATCCAAGTTATCTATACATAAATATTATTGCAGGATTAATATATTTTAATGGGAATAGAGTTTCTTTCCACTTTATTTGTTTAGCCTGTGCTGACCTGGTTTTGGTCTTCATTCCCCAGCCTATGGTCTTACATCAATGTTCTTGTTGGTATTCTCAGTCTGTAAAGTGGAGGATGATCACTGTGCTGCTCACTGAATTTGGGTGCGAACGTTATAATTTCTAAAAGAAAACACTGCACACCTGCCCCGCTAGTTAATAACCAGGCAATAGGATGGTTGTAACAGGTTAAAAATGAAGAAATGAAAATGGGAAAGAATCCCAAACTCCCAGAGGGGAAAAGGACAAACATGAGAGAGAAATTTATTGCTGAGTATGGCATAGCTGAAAGACAATAAAAGATTCCTTAAACTGGGCATAACAACAGGACAAAAGAAAAACAAAACCTCCTAAACCATGCCTGTTCATTTTTATTATGGGGTCAGCTGCAGACTGCCAGCCTGTTTTAAAATCAACATTTCACAGCAAGAAACTATACAGTAATGTATCACTTCTCTGCATGCACTTCCTTCCACTGACAAATGGTTCAAACGGAGTAATAGCTTAAACAGAATTGCACAGAGGGGTGAATGGCACTGATGAAGAAGGATCTATATGAGTGTATTTATTTACAGACACATACACATGCACACAGGCTATTGTGTGGACCAGCTTCTTATTGTGGATAATGATCTGTATAAATGAAAAGCTACAGGAGATGTTTTAACAGTCAGGGGAAACAAATATAAATGCCACATGCAACGCTAATTTACTCCGTCCCCAGGGGGGATATCCGTAAGCCAAAAATCAGCTCCTCTTCCAGCAGTTTTACTAGTTAGCACCCCTAGTTAACATTGCTAACCTGCTAGCTTTACCTTTTCCTAATTTTTCTAAGTAAGGAGAACAGAAAAGGGATTGCTCCAGAGCTCATCATAGTGCTCTCGAGTACAAGCCGAAGCACATTTTTTCCTGAGGCAGAGAATAAACTGCACCCTAATGTAAATGGCTGATACAAAGCCAACACACCAATTTATGCCTCAGCTAAATCCTTAACTTAGCACTTATGTAAGACATTAGACTTTTATAGGGCTTGGACCAAGGTATGAATTTCATGAGGAGCTCACTAATTTGAGAAAACAAGTGAGTGTGCTCTTTGGTATGACAAACCAGACCACTTATCCATTGGGGAGAGATGAAGGAAGATAAGAGTCTATTTTTCCAGCTTTCTGAAATGTTTTTCAGATTTTCTCATTTAATATAAGCTCGATACAAACAAAGTTTCAGAATAAAATTTTTAACCTGCTCTCTAGATAAAATGCTAAGCCTTTCCCCTCATGTGAAAAAAAATATTGTGCACACAGGGTTTCAACTATCTCTGCTCAAATTCAGCCAATTTTCAAATGCTTAGGAATCACACTGAATCTGTTCATTCCCCACCAGGGCTGGTGAATGAATTAGCACTACAGCTCTGCTATTTTTCTCTTACTCGGTAGTCACATTTCTAGGAGACTCCCATTTTCTAAATACATTAATGCAATGATGTGAAATTTAGCTTAAGCTAACAGGGTTTTGTAGGTTCTAAATGCACATTTAATGAGGACTCCAGAAAATTATGCAGTTCTTGCCAAAGTTTCATTAATTGCTTGGAATTGTAATTTTGTGATAATCAATAGAAAGCAGCAAACTCTAAGCTTGATTTTTGGGAACTGGGTGCTCAGCACTTCCTCAAAATAAAACCATGTCTACTGAGTCTCCATTTTGGAGGCCCTCACAAATCCTTAATATCTTTACAAAGTATGCTTTTTTTTTTTTTTTTTTCTGACTGTCAGTAAATTGTACTTATCCTATTAAATCAAGACATTTGGGAACAACTTTGTAAACTGTGTTCAAAATCTATTCACAATAAACTGAAAAACTAAATGTGGAGAAGTAAATAAAAGATCAACTATATATAGCTGCAAAAGTCGACCCTCACTCTTTATGAGCTTTTATATTAATCAACAATGAAGGAGTAGCATTATAGAAATAAGATTATGATCCATCCTACTACAAAAAAATCCACCTAACCAGAGTTTAACCACTTGAAACCTTTCGGCAAACTTTGCTATTTTTGTTTCAGAAGACAATTTCTCCTCATACTTTATATGACAATGTAGGAAGACCAGGAGATGTTTAAGTATGCCTTAACCTCAGACCTCTTGCAAAAACTGAGTGAAGCAGGTATACAGCAACATCAAGACTTCTAATATGTATTATACAGTAGCAACTAGGCATCTTAATAAAAATTAATGAGGATAGACACTGCAGTTAACAAATTCAGCCCCATTTGAAAAACTCTGTGTCATCTTTTCGTTAAACACATAATTAAAAGCTTTAATGGAAGCTCTCTAGTTCTTCTCAAGTCCTGGCAAGTCTCCTAGCGCCTTCCAGCCCATTCAGCATTATAGGTGCTGATTCATGCCCTTGGGTAATTGAGAGGGACAGAGCCTTAGGCTGCTTCTATGAAAAGGCAAAATCCCAGCCCAGAAAGAAAAACTCTGGAGACTCTATGTTGGAGGTAAGAGGAGCACCCTCTATAAATCAGGAAAGAGTAATTTAATCTTCCTCTAGGTCAGGCATCAAATTTTTTCCCTTACATCAGTGACCCCTGGGAACTTGTTATAACTTTGGAGAATTAACAATATCCCATGCCTCATGGCAAGCCAACAAAGTTGTTCCTCTTCGAAACAAGGCCCCATAAAGAACTCCACATATCTGCAAAGGAATAACATCTCAAATGAGCATGGGGAGTGATCATACACTGATTACACCACCCCCAGCTGTGGGGCACAGCTGGTTACAAAGAGCAGCACTTTTTCCACTCTCCTAGCTCTGCAGGTGGGAGCAGGGGAAAGGCAGGACCAGACCTGTGGGACTGGGGCTCCCTGGTTGTCCCTTGCCATGCATCCAGGCTCTTGCCACTCACCCTGAAGAGGTGCACTAGAAAAACTGCAGGAGAGAGATTTCCTTCAGATGTTTCCACTTTGGTCCAGGAAACTAGACACCCCTGTAAGTAACAGGAGACGAGCACTGTGGGAAGCAGATTCTGCTTTCTAATGAGTAAAATGAAGCAGCTCATACATTCAGACTCCCAACTTTGTGTACAATAATCTCAGCAATTTCATTTTCAGTTGTTAATCATTTTTATGTTTCCTCAGTGGAAAAATGCTTAAATATAATTTACATTCAAGCCACCAAAAACTTTAAACAATTCCTGGGCTGAATGCTGCCAAAGTATGTCAGTTAAAGAAAAAAAGGACAAAACAAAGGTATTCTTACAAGAAGTATGTTCAAAAACCTGTAGTCCAAGGAAAATGTGCCAGAGAAATGAAACAATGGGGGAAAAACAGCCTACTTCCTCAAGGGCCGGGTAAAAATCTCTGGAATGTGTGTAGCCTTCATTGTGTATTTCAGGGTGACCTCCTTCTGTGGTTCATGTTTTCTGTAAGTTCCTTCTAGTAAGAGGGAGGCTCCACAGGTATGCCCAGGCCCTCAGCTGGGGTATGTCAGCCTTGTCCGGTGAAGTCTGTAACACCAAATTGATTTGAGAGCAGCTGAGGCACCAGCTTATTGCTCACCAGCTACTCTGAGCAGCATCAGGCAGGCTTCATCCTACTCCAGCACCGCAGGGTCCAGCTGCCTCCTGCATCAGTGGGATTTGCAAAGGGCCAGGCTGCACTGCCAGGAGGAGGGGAGGCTGCAGACAAGAAATTTGGATTTCCTAAACTGTGAATCTGTCGAACTGATGGTAAAATTCCTGCTCTGCTGTATTGCACTTGTCTTTATTTACCATCTGTATCTGTAATAAAACACTGGATGTTTTGCTGATCTGAAAGTTGAGGTGAGATATTCTAAGTTTACTCCAACCCCAAATAATGGAATCTTTCTTTAGCATCAAAATGTGAACTAAAAGGAGACAATCACTGAGCTTGTTAAAACTTTGTGACAACTCTTTGGTTCATGTTTTTGAATCATTGTCAAGTAAGAAACAGAAGTTAAACCCCTTATGGCACTGTACAACTCCTCCCTCCTCCAAGTTAAGCACTAGGTAGTATACCAGAGGTGAGAAATCACCTTGTCCTTAGGGTTTGCACCTGGAACAGTCATACGGTTTATCAGTCTACAGGCTATACTGAGTAATTTGCCAGTACCTGTCTGAAACCTACATTAAAAAAAACTCCAACAAAACAAAACCTATTTTTTCTTTAGTTGTGAGTTATTTTGCTCAACAGCCAAGTAAAACTGTTTAATATGATAAACACACACCCATGTATGTATTTACTGCAGATTTTTTGCTAAAACTCTGATTGTGTTTTGTCTATACCACAGTTACATCTGTTGTCTACATTGTAAACACAACCAATAAATAAATTACCACTCCAATTCTCGTGTAAATTCAGGTAGCATTCAGAGCTTGGCTTAGACTGAAGGTAATGTAAGAATTTAAAAGCTGGAGTTTGCTATATTTTGTTAATTCCTCTATAGCATTTGTTTTTCAGAAATTCCTAATTAAGAAGTCAGAGATAGACATCCTTGGTTTTTAAAATTTCCTTAATTTTATTCAGTTCCTTAACTCTGCAGCAGTTATAGAGCTTTATTTTTAAAAATGTTGGTACCAAGTTTAGGTTTTTAACAGTACTTGAGTAACAAACTCTTCTTCAGTTTAAGGTAAGATTACGGAGAACTAGCTTTCTTTGCAGCTCTTAAACTTTTTATGTACTTTTGTGCAAGCTCTGCAGGACCCAGATAATAAAAGGTATTAATTCATGCTCCTAACCACTTTTAGTAGGAACTAAACATCTGACATGCTGTTGTCTTCACCTCTGTGCCTCAGTTTCGTGTGTATAAAAGAGGCATCACTACTTACAAACCTAAAGATGTTTGCAATAACTCACTCGCTGTCTGAAGGATGGTGCTGCTGAGAGCTCAAGAAGGCGCTGGGCATGCCTCTTTTTTTATGCCTTTTTTTTTTTTTTTTTTTGTTTGGGGCTTTTTTGTTTAACAAAACACCATACTGAAGTACACAAGACCCACCTGAAGAATTTACATAAAGCTTCACCTCAGAGGGAAAGAACTGTTTTCTGAAGGAAGCTGTCCATCAGCTCAGAATTCCTTGGACATTTTTTCTAGCTAGAGATTTGTATCTCTGTATTCCCAATGCTTTAAGCATCCTGGAAACCTGACCTGAGGCAGGTAATGAATGGGGGATGGGGAGATGGGACTGGAGCTGTAGTGACTTGCTCTTCTTGTTTGTGTCTGTGAAAGAAAAGCATTTTTGAGGGACTTGTTGCTGGAGTGACTGCAGCACTCTTTGCCATGGAAGTAGGCTATATAGAGTCATTCTACAGCAAAAAACCCCATGAGCAGCTAGGAAGTCTAATACCTGCTAATAATTAAGAACTAGAAAGAATAAGAACCAAGAAACTTAGTGGCTAATGATGTCCCATTTGTATAGCAGATCGACTGAAAGACATCTCTTTTGACAAGACTTCAGGATGTATGGATTATTTACTAGTTTGCAGGCAGCCACACTCAAATTCATTGCTGTGGCAGCTGTTCAGTAAAATCTACTGGACATAAGGCTTAGATGAAAAATTTCAAGGCGTTTTCCTCTAACGTGAGCAAGCATAAACCTCTCAGGTTTATTTTATATTGCAGATCAGCAAGATAACGATGCTTTTGCCTGAGCGGATGGAAGGTGCTGGGGAAACTGGATGCTGCTACAGCCAGGTCTGTGCTGCTCTCCAGCACCACGTTTCTCCCCAGGCCTGTTTAAACAACATCCAGAGACTGTCATCAGAGGGCACGGCTGCAAATGCCAGGGCCATGCTCAGGAGGCAATTATCCATTCTCTGTACGACCGCAGCACTAGCACTTGAGTGCATTACAGGAAAAGACCTACAGCAAAACAGGATGTTGCAATGGGTACGTAGCTTTTCCTGACCAAGGGGAAAGCACTGCATCACACAACTTGATGATGTTGCTTAACATACGAAACGCTCTTGGCTAAGAGGTGAGATGGTAGGCAGCATGGCTGACTTGAATTTCTGGTTCTACTTTGTATTTTCCCTCGTCACCAAACACATGGCTGGAAGTTGCAGGAGACAGCAGGGAGCGTGGCTGACTGGAAGTGGAAGGGAGAAGCCGCCTATACACAGCTATGAGAAACATAAGGTTACAGAAGTGATAATTCCTCCGGCTTAATATCCAGCGAAGAAAAGCTTCCCCAAACTAGTTTGAACGAACGTTTTTGGCCTAATCGAAGAAAATCTCTGTTTTGATTGCTGGGATCATCATATTAAATCGCCCAATTAACCCTCCCACAAACTGCCCGAGAGTATAAACTTCCGACGGCAGATCGCGATGTTATTCGTAACCGGCTTATCCTGGGGAAGGTGTGCTGGCACAGGCCGGGGCCTGGCACCAGTGTCGTGTCCCCCCCCGGTGCCGCCAGCCGAGAGCTGCGGCAGGCAGCCCACCGCC
>NW_020799097.1:98637328-98644017 GCF_003259725.1 Athene cunicularia | reverse complement strand
CGGTGTGCCCCGGCCGCTCGCCTGACTGACTCCCCGAGCGCCGGGCTCCTCTGCCCGCAGCTCCGGGGTGCGATCGCAAATGTTTACCTCTTGCTTAGTCAAACAGTCCCAAAAAAGCGGCAGGCTGCGTTCTCTTCGGTTTTGTTAAGGCTGCGGCAGATTGTCGCCAGTTTCTTGAAGAAAAAATACTCCGCCAGCCCGCTTTCTGAATGATTTGGAGGACAGGCTGCATGTAGTATGAAGTCATCCTGATTAAAAGTGTGAACATGCATCCAAATGTCAGGATTATAAAGCCTGTGCATTCCTGTGTCTTTTCTGCAAATCGTGAGGGTAACGCCGGGCCGAGCGTTCCCGTTCCGCGGGGCGCCCACCTGCCGCTCCCTTCGGACGCCGCCTCTTCGCTCCCCGCGCCGCTGCAGCTGGGCAGGCATTGCGTGATCGGGCTCACTCCATCCTTTGTAGAAGAAGAAATCCGGGCCTCTAAAAAATTAGATTAATTTGTTTTTACAGCACTCCTGTGAAATCTGTAATAATAGTGAATAGTTCTCAATTTTCTGGAAAAATTGACTCATTTAAATTCTTCTAAGTGTGATCCTAACCTTTCAAGGTTTCTGAAATGTCAGCTCCAGCACTTTGGGCACCTGTCCAAGCCAAACTGGTGCACCGTAATTAACAGTACGCTTTGGTAGTTTGGCTCTTTGCCTGATACGCTCGCCTTGCTCAAGTAACTTCCACGGTCATTTTATATCCGACGATCAAAAAGCGAGACACGGAGGAATTGTACAGGTTCTGTTCCCGGTTTTCAGAGGGAAGATTGTGCCTGTGGGTGACATATGCAAATGCGCCACGGTTAATATTTATGAACCTCTTTACCCAGTAGTGGAGCTGATCACCATATCAAAGGGCACCGATATTGCTTTTAACTCGTGCGGTATTGGCCCCGCTGAGGTCGGTATTTAGAAATAACCGTTTTCTGTTGGAAGTGGAGAAAACCCTATTATTTTGAAATAACAAAGCATCATTTTCCTGTGCGGAGGTTGCTGGCTGTGCAGTGGCGCGGGCTGGTTGAGTGGCCCAGCACCTTGCTCTTTGGAGCATCCTGCTTGCCTTATTATGGGAGGCTCCATCTGGACCTTTAATTTGTTTCGTTGTTTGGTCGGGAAGGCACTGTAATTTTATTAAAATTTAAAGAGGATTAAACCCAGCTCAATCTTTTCAGCTGTGTGTCATGATATTCACTGTTAGTTGGCCTTTGGTTTTGTTTTCATGGCAAGCACTGGTGCATGGTGGTTTTCTGGACTTGGCCTGAGGTGAGGGCATTCCAGAATCTTTAGCTTTGAAGTATGAAACTTGATGTAACTTTCTTATTTTCAGGTTTGAATCGTGCTGCTTAGTCCTCTTCTATATTTATAATCACCTGTTGGTCGCTTTAGCTGCTAACAAGCATGCAGCATTCACAAAGATGTGTGAATTGTCCTGACTTCTTTTTTTTTTAAACATCTCTAATTAAAATCTAATGGCTTGAATTTAATTAGCTGTCTGCTAAACGTCTTTTAGGAAGGCCATAAATTAATGTAATTTAGAATGAAATGTAAAAATTAATTAAAAATATGGTTGGCAAAACTGTGCTATCTATGTTTGTGCATGCTCTACCAGTCAAGCGAGCTTATTAGAGAGCAAGTTGTCCTTTTAATGCCTTTTGTCATTATCTGGAAGGCAGAATGTTATTACAGATTGTGCCCTCCAGCACAGGCAGAAATACCTTCTTACATGTCTCTTGTAGTTGAAAATACTTCATGCAGCTGTTTTCTTTTGGCTTCCACATTGAAATTTTTATGAGAATAAACAGATGAAAGAAACTGTTTTATATGTAATTTAGAAAATTGTTTCGGTTATTGGTTTAGTAAATGCTTATGTAGCACTCTTTTTTACTGTATACAGTAATTGTATACTCAGATCTATGTAGGATGAGTTAACTTGCACAGCCAGTGCACTTGCACAGAAATAGGTATTGATTTACTCTTTTGATAAAGCACTGAGTTATTTCACGTTTGCTGGGACTTCAGTACCTTTCAAATATCACCAGTAGCAGAGAGGTTATTGAATCCCATTTATTGTCTCAAGTAGGATAGTCATACCTTGCATTTGCACATTTCCAACATGACGGTTGTCAGAGGGCTCAATGGACTTTGGCCGCCTGCTTTTTCAGATGCATCCCTTGAAGTGAGAGAGTGTGCTTCTGAATGGGAAAAAGAAGTCCAGGAACTTGGACTTAGAGCCTGGGCTCCTGCTTCTCATGCCCTGGCCGAGACAGGAGCACAGCATGGGTGTCTGGCTCTGCCAACTTCTCTCCTGTCTTAGGGTACTGTTCAGAACAACCTGAAGGCGGCAGCTTCAGGGAAGACAAAACACTCAATTCCACCACAAGAATCAAGCAGAGAGTTCTACCAAAAAGGAAGCAAACCAGAAAGCCCATGTGGGAAATAGTACAGCCAAGCCTGTCGGTGAGGGTCATCCTGCTTTAGCCTGCTCTCCTCTTGGTGCTGCACCATGGCCCCATATCTCTTCCACCCTCACACTGGTGCCTGTGAGCCCATGGTTAAGAGATGCCCATCAGAGAGGCTGCAGGACTGTGGGAGACTGACAGTTTTGCTGCAATAATTTTGATTTTTACGTATCATCGTGGGTTATATTAATTTACAGCCTTCCTGCTCGCCCCAGCTGTTTTGACGAGTTTCTGTCTAAATTTGCTCCTTAGAGGGTAGGAGAAGTGGGACAGGTGGTGGGAGGGAAGCGGTAGGAGGCCTTGGCTGAGGGTAGGTGGGACGTGGTGGCACTGTGTGTAGCTGACAGCTCTTGGGTTGGCTCTGCTGTATTGTGAACCTGCTGCAGCATGGAGGGTGATGCCTTTCCTGGGCCTAAAATGTAACTTTCTGGTGCGGCTAATGTCCGCCTTCTGCTGAAAGGTGTCTCAGAGTGCTATCTTAATATGAAGCATTTATCACACTGTCACTTCTCTGTGGCACTTCTTAAGGTGTTCATTCACTTTCTGTAAGGTTAATTGGCTGAGGTATGATATCCACTAGATTTAGGTTTATGAAGAGAAAGCCCTGCCTGAGGCTGGTAAAGGGTGCTCTTTGGTGGACAGTTTTCCATTGCTTTTAGCTGTCTCATTGTTTTCCCTTCTGAGTAAGCTGCTGCTAATTGAGCTCTGTAACAATAACTCATTGTAAACAAAGATATGGAAGCATTCATCAGATTATGTTAAAAAAATGACTACAGCTGTTTCCAAGTTTGTCACCGGCATATGATAGCAACATGGTATAAAGCATTTCAGTAGGACTCTCTCCAGTGATGAGGTCTGTGGCAGAATAGTAGCTCATGAAAACAAATGAAGAAGTCTCAACTTCTGAATTATAACCATGGGTTTTGTGCAGCTGTACAGGATGCCCTGAAGCTTAGAAGTAGTCTTTATTGCAAAAGTCTCTATGATTGAAAATATTTTCACAGAGAAATTAAAATCAATCTCCTCTTCAAATCTCAGGCAAGCAGAATAGTTTTTTTTTGTTTTGTTTTGTTTTGTTTTTTTTTTAGAAAAGAATAGTTGAGTTTATGCATTTTTTTCAGAGAAATAGAAGGCAAAGGAGAACTGTAATGACTAAGTGGAGACCAACGTTTTGCTCTGCTGTTGATGTTATTGGAGGGAGAACTGGAGAAATAATATTAATCTTTTCATTTTATGTAGGATCTACATATTGTTGTGTCACTGGACATGTACTGCTACTATGTATACTGTGTACTGCTTACTGGAGGGGTGGCATGTAGGTCAGTTCCTAATTTTTTAACCCAGTAAGTTGTCTTCTCTAAAGCACACGCCCCCCACACCCCGAGTGATGCACAGGCAGGTGTGCTGGACTGATCAGGATTGCTCGAGCAGAGAGGATCTTGTAGTTGGTCATTGGTGCTCTGAGCCTGGGGAGCGTGTGTGCATCATGATTCATCTCTGGCTGGGTTCAGTACTGAGAAAAATGAGCGTGTGGAATGACTAACTACAGCAAGTTGTGGTATTTGTCATTTATTTGGGCTAGAATGTGAAGTTTTATGGTTGCCCGTCTAGACTGCAGAAGTGGCTGTGGTGCTGCAGTGCAATTGCTCATAGTGACAGCCAGTTCAACTTAATTAATGGGGCTCTGTTTGTGGGATCGCTGTGTGCTATTGTCAGTGTGCTAGTCTTCTTAAAAATAAAAACTTTGGCAGGACATCAGTCTATCCTGCCTGGGAAGGATGGCCTTGGTTGGTGCCAGAGGTGATTAAACTATAGGAACAAGGAGGACAGGCTGTTTGCTTTAGAAACTCGGTGGTGGCCCACCTTTTGCTAAAAGGGTCTTTAGTTAATGGGCAGTGAGGAGGAACCCTTTGCTCTCTAGCCAGCTGAGAAGCAAACGATTGTGTGTTTAAAAAAACCAATCCTTTTTTTTTTTTTTTTTTTCTTCACAGAGCAATTGGCAATATTTGGCCTTCTTTTAAAAACAAAAAACCCCAGAATCCCAAACACAGGCGTCTGTATGAGAAAGACTCTCTTCTCTCTCCTTTAGAAAGGCTTTTAATGCCTGGGATGCTGAGAAGAATTTTTGGCCTCACAGTGTGTTTTTCATACTCTTTAACTGAATATTTTTGATATGGGAAGCAGTTATCTGACAGGATTTTCTCTTGCCTGAAGAACTTACTCTGAAAGGATTTTTCTTCTGTGCTTTATATCATGAGGTATATAAGAGGGAAAAATTGGTCAAGAGCAGTTCTCTTGCCCTCTGAAGCATCATTTTGTTTTGTAAGCAGCATTATGTTGCTAATGTGATGTTATGTACTGGGAGATAGGTATGTCACTTCTTGCTCTTCAGAGTAGCTGCTTCCCTTCTTGGTGTGTTTTCTGTCAATTACTGAGGATTATTTTCTCCTTCTCTTTTTAGGTCCTTGCTAAATCTAATTCTTAATGAATATGATTTTAAGGCCAAGAATGTTGTTCCTGTTTTACCCACACATAATGTAGTAGGAAGGGTGTTAGATTTTATAGCACATGGCATGTATGATGACAGTGCAAGTTTCTGCTCTTGCTGGTGTTGAGCATTTCTAGTAGGGACATTCTTCTGTTCAGATGGAGAAGCACCTGATAAACAACTTTTTATAAGCTTCACTACCTTTTCAGGAAATCTTTCTGTGGTTCCTTACAAGCTCAGGTGGAGCCATTGCTCTTGTGGGTTTTCTTCTCTGTAAGCAAGTGAGCACAGGCACCAACAATTTAAAAAGGAATGGCTTGCCTTTTTTTCTGTCATCTGCTTGTTTAAATGGATGGAGAATTTTGGTTTTCCAGGCTTTTCTTTTCATCAGGTGCTGAAAGATGGATGCCTGGAAACAGCATGTGGTGATGTGCAAGTTGTTCTGAGAGTTTTGAGTCATCTTCAGGAAACACACATGCATGCACTCAGATTTAAAAAGGCTGTGTTCATGGAGAAGCTTGCAGTTTGAGCTGATAATTCACTCAGTGGAAGTAAATGGGTGGTGCTGTGGTGCTGCTGGAGGGGTGAGATGTGAAGAGACACCAGAGTCATTAAAGGCCATAAAGGAGTTTATTGCTAAATCTTGGAACATATCAAATTATTTTCTTTTCTGGTTTGATGTAGCTGTGGTGAGCTCATGACATTGAGTTGAGCATTTCTGAAATGATTGCCGCACAACATACATCTGGGCTTCTCTGGGAGCAAAGTCCGCTTCAGATGTGTTAACGTGCATTACAGCTGTTATGGTTTGGGGTGGGTTTCGGTGCAAATTTCAGGAGAGCATTCCTAAAAATGTGCTACTTGGTGTTTCCAAAGAGAGGTGTGGAGAGGAGGAACCTTCAGCGGTAGGAACCGTAAATTAAACTCAGCTGCAAGATTCATGGCAATAGTCATGCCTGCATAGTATCACTTAGCTTTTTTAAACAAGAACTCTAACAAGGAGAAAATGACAACTTTGTTTAGCTATGAAGTTCTGCATTGAACTGCTATCACCTCCTCTCCCAACGTGTACTGTGCAAATGCCATCAGAAGATCTAGCAGGGAATTAGTGCTTTGTGTGTCTGTAATGCTTGCTTTCTGAACTCTAAACATGTCCATTAAAGTCATGAGGCAAGGGGAACAACAATAACAAGAAGTCCAAATGCTTTGTCTTTTTTTTTTTTTCCTGACAAGCATGAAAGAGCTATGAGTTCCTATTGACAGGTTTGTGATAGCTGTAATAAGCTCTGCTTTGAGTTGGTTTTAGACTTGCGTGAGTTGGGATTGGGGATGGGGAGGATTTCTGCATGTCTGTTTTTTAAACACTTGACATGTGGAATGGCATTTTTCTATGAAAATTATATGTCATATTTAAGAAAGACGATGTTTTGGTAGTGCTCTTCTCCAGATTTTTTTTTTTTTCTGTATTTTTTATCATCTACGACTATAGTATTTTCTGAAAGATGCTCAGAGGGTTGAAGCATGGATAAGGCAGCAGTTAGCCTGTGACCATACTAGCAGACTGCTACGATTCTTGGACTGAATCCTCGTTAGAGGAGTGAATGTATAATTACTATGAATATATAAGTTGCTTTGGGAGGTCGATATGGTGAAATGCTTAGGAGCTTGATTTCTTTGAGTTTATTCTTTACACTT
>NW_020799097.1:98585892-98637278 GCF_003259725.1 Athene cunicularia | reverse complement strand
TTTCTTTTCCACCTCCTTCCCATTCTCCTTCGATTCTTACTTTCATTTAATTTTTTTTTTCTTTTTACTCCATGTTGTAAGCATTCCTGCTACATCCCATCAGTGAGTACTACAATATTCTTCTTAAACTTTCTGCCCTGAGATGTCTTACTGGGTTGGATGAACTAGGGCTTTTTTAATTTGTTTTTTGATTGTTTTGCCTCTCAGTGGATTGTCCCTCTGCTTACCCTCAATAGTTTCAGCCTAACTTGTTTACTAAATATAGCTGTGTCTTGATGTTCTTTAACTGCTGGTTTCCCGACTACTCTCCTGACTTTCTACTGTCTGTACTGATCTACTTTGCATGACAGTGCTGTTCATTGGGAAGGACAACTTTTTTTTTAGCAGGTGTTGGAGGATTCAGTTTCTTTGGTTGGTGTTCTACACTGCCTTTTGGCCCCATCTTATGTGGATTGTGTCCTCTCAAAGCTTTTAGGCAAGATAGTTTTTGAGTGCAAATCTGTTTTACTGTAGAAGTTGGCTTACTTTTTGTATTTAAATAAATTTTCTTTAGCTTTCTGGAGATGCTTGCACATGTGAGAGACTTAGGCATAAGAACAGTGCAATGGAAGGGGCAAGAGATGGAAGTAAACCAGCTATGCTCTATAAAGAGTTACATTATATTTTGGACAGGTACAACTATCTTGGATTTCAGATGTTGTATTAAGTTAAAGAAAAATACTCTCTGTTGTCAGTTGCCTGATTCTCTCTTGTTTCACTGAAGCTCGGTTCATAGCTGTGAATGTAGTGCTCCAGCCTGGAGTTGGTTCCCACTTCTCCTGCCAGTTTCTTTGGGCTTTTTTTTTTTTTAAAAAAAAGGAGGAGGGGCTGAAACCAAACTGTTTTATATTTGAATGTATTCTGGATTTGTGTAAACAGTTTTAATGCATCAAGTCAAATTGGCAGGCTTTCATAATCCTCTGGGAAAATTGGGAGTTTGAAACCCAGTGGATAAATTAAAGTCACAAATGCTTCTAAGCCCCAGATTTGGCTCCCTAAAGGGACGCTGTAAATTAGTTAGGCCTAGAAATGTGGTTTAGTTAAAGTAAATGAAAATGCTTTTTCATGAGAACTTTATAATTTTAAAGACAGAAGAGTTGGATTTCTTTATCCTGAGTAGAGGACACAAAAGCAAAAAAATGGCTATTAACAAGAGAAATTTATATTTGCTGTCCAAACAAAAGAGGTAATGATTTCATCACTTTTTATGTTTTTTAATGAAATTATGACGTAAGGGTAATATAAATTTTTAAAATGCTTAATTTCAGTCAGTGGCTGAGGTCAGCAAGCCCTCACATGTGTAACTAAATTAACAATCCTAAATATATGTAAAATGTAGGTAGAACTGTTAGTTTGCTTATGGTTTACTGTATGTTACATTTTTTTCCTCTTTTTGAGAACAAAAGGAAGATGTCACTTTTATGTCAAGGTTCTGATGAGCTTTGTGCTCATCACTGCACAAAACAACAGCAGTAGGGTGGGCTCCAGTTTGCCTTCCCCCTTATTCACAGTCACAAGCAGACTGTGCCATTTACTTAAGAGGTTTCCTGTTGTGTGTGCATTATATGGATCTTTATTTAATTAGACTTCTGGATTTCATTGGCAAGCTCTGTTTAGAAACGGCAGAGTAAAGCCCAATCTTGCAGGTTCTGTTTTTGAGGATGGACGTCACCTTCCCAAACTAACTGGTTTTAATTACACTTTTATTATACATCTTAGAGTACTTCTGGCTTTTATAACTAGTAGACAAACTTTGGAGTGGCTTTGAATTGTAGATGTAATCCTTTAGGTAGGGCATGGCTGACTGAATTCCTTTCTAGGAGCAGTAGATGCTGGAAACCTGACCACGTAGAATTCGGAAGTAAGAGTATTGATCTAAGAGATTTCAGGGTTGAAGAAATACAGTGCATTTCTGGTTTGATGTAGCTGTGGTGAGCTCATGACATTGAGTTGAGCATTTCTGAAATGATTGCCGCACAACATACATCTGGGCTTCTCTGGGAGCAAAGTCCGCTTCAGATGTGTTAACGTGCATTACAGCTGTTATGGTTTGGGGTGGGTTTCGGTGCAAATTTCAGGAGAGCATTCCTAAAAATGTGCTACTTGGTGTTTCCAAAGAGAGGTGTGGAGAGGAGGAACCTTCAGCGGTAGGAACCGTAAATTAAACTCAGCTGCAAGATTCATGGCAATAGTCATGCCTGCATAGTATCACTTAGCTTTTTTAAACAAGAACTCTAACAAGGAGAAAATGACAACTTTGTTTAGCTATGAAGTTCTGCATTGAACTGCTATCACCTCCTCTCCCAACGTGTACTGTGCAAATGCCATCAGAAGATCTAGCAGGGAATTAGTGCTTTGTGTGTCTGTAATGCTTGCTTTCTGAACTCTAAACATGTCCATTAAAGTCATGAGGCAAGGGGAACAACAATAACAAGTCCAAATGCTTTGTCTTTTTTTTTTTTTCCTGACAAGCATGAAAGAGCTATGAGTTCCTATTGACAGGTTTGTGATAGCTGTAATAAGCTCTGCTTTGAGTTGGTTTTAGACTTGCGTGAGTTGGGATTGGGGATGGGGAGGATTTCTGCATGTCTGTTTTTTAAACACTTGACATGTGGAATGGCATTTTTCTATGAAAATTATATGTCATATTTAAGAAAGACGATGTTTTGGTAGTGCTCTTCTCCAGATTTTTTTTTTTTTCTGTATTTTTTATCATCTACGACTATAGTATTTTCTGAAAGATGCTCAGAGGGTTGAAGCATGGATAAGGCAGCAGTTAGCCTGTGACCATACTAGCAGACTGCTACGATTCTTGGACTGAATCCTCGTTAGAGGAGTGAATGTATAATTACTATGAATATATAAGTTGCTTTGGGAGGTCGATATGGTGAAATGCTTAGGAGCTTGATTTCTTTGAGTTTATTCTTTACACTTAGGAGCCAGAGTAATAAGGCCATTTATTTAGCCAGTGTGGACTTGATGGTGGTATTCCTGATGTAAATGTGATTTTTGTAAAAAAAGTATTATTTTTTTTGCATTACAAATGTGTTAGGGGTGATGTTGTTTCTATCTGTTAAAACTTTTGAAATTTTTAAACTTCTTTTTAATAAAAGTTAAAACTGAAAAAACTATCTTGCGCAAGTATTTAGCCTGAAGCTGAGAAATACCTGAAATCTTGTTCTGAGTTTGGTACGCATGTTAGTTTTCCAGGAAAAGCTTCCTGGAGGATATATGCCTTTTCTGCAGCATGCCTCCCAGGTGGTTCTCCTTTAGTGTCTAACCCCATACCAGAAATCTGTTGTAATGACATGGCTGAGGACTCAGTTTCTGACAGGACAGATTAGAGGGAATAGGAACTGCACAAAGATGCCATGTTGGTGCAGGATTTATGGTGCAAAGTGGTAGGCTGAAGTTGCAGCGTGCCCAGTGATGATGAGGACAGATCCAGTAAGGCAGTGTAGTATAGGTATTTATATAATTCCTTTTGACTGCAGGTTCTGCCTAACAGCATAATATTCTTTAATTCTACAACTAGACCTGTGTTTCCTAACTTCCATAAGCTAATTGAACTGGGTTCTCCTAATTTGTACTGTTGGTTTGTTTTTTCTTTTCCAGTTTTTTTTTTCCTAAGATATTTAGCCTTGATTTATACTTCTGGTTTCAGTTCTGTTTGATTTTTAAAATTCTGTGAACATTCGTGTTTTGTTGGTATTGTGAAGTTAATGGAAACTATAGCTATGAAGTGTTTGATGGCTCTGTAAACAAAGAGGTAGGCAATTTGAGATATTTTCAGAGTAGCTTTAAAAAAGAAATTGCTTGTTTTCCTGTTAAACATAGAGGAAAATGGGTGTTATGCGTAGCAGTAGAAAACCATAAGGAATTCAAATTTTTGGAAAAAAAGTTGTTTTGTTTGGTTTGTTTTTTCCCTCAATCATCTTGATCTGGTTTACTGGTGTTTCATTAGAAATGATGTTCCAAAATGGCACTATTCCTGTGCTGTCTGCTAGTCCAGCTAACCTGAATGGTCAAGTAAAAGCATTAAACAGGTGTGCATTCATATCCATTACTGCTTGTGTACCTCTTCAGTTCTGGAGGTGAACGTGCTCACCAAGTGGCACTGGTATGGCTGGGTAACTGGGATGCTCTGTGGATTGTAAGCTAAGGAGTGTCAGCAATGTGCCTTTTCCAGAGGAGTGCAGCACCACAGAAATTAATCATCTCAGATGTCTTATGTGCGGGTGTGAGAGAGTTGGGAGCTGCTGCGCCAGGAGCTCTGTCCTCACCCCGTGGTGGGCTTGGGAGGAATTGCTGAACTCCCAAGTGCAGTACTGCCTCAGGTTATGCATCTCCAAAATCTACCCAGCACCTTAGTCATTGTATTACAAATTTATATACATTTTTATGATTTGATTTGAAAACTTTAGAAGTGTGGAGAGTACAAATAATTTCTATGTGAGATTAACATCAGGCCTTAAGCTTTTCCATGCTAGATGGTTTAAATGCAAAGAAAATGTATATAAGCTTGCGGTCTGCGAATTTGTAAACTCTGATGTTTAGAACAACTGCAGCCAAGAACTGAAAAACAATCCAACTTTATTCACCCAGTCAGCACGGGTTTAATGAAAGGCAGGTCCTGCCTGACAAACCTGATCTCCTTCTACGACAGGGCGACCTGATTATTGCATGAGGGAAAGGCTGTGGATGTTGTTTACCTTGACTTTAGCAAGGCCTCTGACACCGTTTCCCACAGCATTCTCCTGGCAACACTGGCTGCTTGAGGCTTAGATGGGCACACGCTTTGCTGGGTAAAAAACTGGCTGGTTGGCCGGGCCCAAAGAGTTGTGGTGAACGGAGTTAAATCCGTTCTGTCTGGTTGGCGGCCAGTCACGAGTGGTGTCCCCCAGGGCTCGGTGTTGGGGCCACTCCTGTTTAACATCTTTACTGATGATCTGGACGAGGGGATCGAGTGCACCCTCAGTCAGTTTGCAGATGACCCCAATTTGTGTGGGAGTGTTGATCTGCTCGAGGGTAGGGAGGCTCTGCAGAGAGACCTGGACAGGCTGGAGCCATGGGCTGAGGCCAACTGGAGGAGTTTCAATAAGGCCAAATGCTGGGGGCTACAGGCTTGGGGAGGAGTGGCTGGAGAGCTGCCAGTCAGAGAGGGACCTGGGGGTGCTGATTGACAGCCGGCTGAACAGGAGCCAGCAGTGTGCCCAGGGGACCAAGAAAGCCAACAGCATCCTGGCTTGTGTCAGCAATAGCGTGACCAGCAGAAGTAGGGAGGTGATAGTCCCCCTGTACTCTGCACTGGTGAGGCCACACCTGGAGTATTGTGTCCAGTTTTGGGCACCTCAATATAGAGATATTGAGGTGCTGGAGTGAGTGCAGAGGAGGGCAATGAAGCTGGTGAAGGGCCTGGAAAACAAATCCTGTGAGGAGGGATTGAAGGAGCTGGGACTGTTCAGTGTGAGGAAGAGAAGGCTGAGGGGAGACCTCATCACTCTCTACAGCTACCTGAAAGGACGTTATAGAGAGGTTGGTGCTGGTCTCTTCTCACAGGTGATTAGTGATAGAACAGGAGGGATATGACTTTAAACTGCAACAGGGGAGGTTTAGACCGAACATTAGGAAAAAAATTTTTCACAGAAAGAGTGGTCAGACAGTGGAATAGGCTGCCCAGGGAGGTGGTGGAGTCACCATCCCTGGATGTTTAAGGGTCATTTAGATGAGATGCTGGGGGATATGGTGTAGGGGAGGACTTTGTAGAGTAGGGCTGATGGTTGGACTCAGTGATCCCAAGGGTCTTTTCCAACCTGAATGAATGAATGATTCTATGATTTTGTGGGCCCTTTTGCAATAATACTGCTTTTTCACTGGGATAATCTGTCAGTGAGTTGTATGGTATTGGGTGGAACTTAATCTGGCATCCTGTTTTCTGAACTGAGATGACAGACAGGTTTTTTTAATATTGTAGAATACCAGGTTGGAAGGGACCTTAGGTATCAACCTTTCTTTCAGCCAAAAGCACAGTCTAGACAAGATGGCCCATCATCCTGTCCAGGTAAATCTTAAAAGTGTCCAGTGTCAGGGAATCCACTGCTTCCCTGAGGAGATGATTCCAGTGGGCAATTGTTCTCACTGTGGAAAATTTTCCTCTTGTGTCCAATCAGAATCTCCCCAGGTGTAACTTGTACCCATTATCCCTTGTCCTTTCCATGTGATTCCTTGTAAAAAGGGAGCCTCCATCTTCCCTGTAGCCACCCTTTAAATACCGGAACATGGTGATAAGGTCTCCCTTAAACCACCCTTCTCAAGGCTGAACAAACCCAATTTGCTCAGCCTTTCCTCACATGGCAGGCTTCCCAGTCTTTGATCATCTTTGGGACCTTCCTCTGGACCCTCTCCAACCTGTCCACTTCTTTTTTTTGTACGGTGGGACCAAAACTGAACACAGTATTCCAGGTGTGGCCTGACAAGC
The DNA here is from genome assembly GCF_003259725.1 of Athene cunicularia. Classification (NCBI taxonomy): domain Eukaryota; kingdom Metazoa; phylum Chordata; class Aves; order Strigiformes; family Strigidae; genus Athene; species Athene cunicularia. Next base: position 98,630,761 of record NW_020799097.1, on the reverse strand, counting down.
ACTGGGTAGAGTGGGAATATGACTTCTTTATCTCTGATGGTGATGCCCTTGTTGGTGCAGCCCAGCATCCTGTTGGCTTTCGTTGCTGCTGCAGCACACTGCTCACTCATATTGAGCTTGTTGTCCACCAGGACCCCCAGGTCCCTTTCCAAGTGATCTGAGTTTTAAGCAGATTTTTAATCATTCATTTTGTATGTGTGTACCAAGCTTGTGGTTCTGCTACAAAAAATGGTTTGTATGTGTGTATTGTGCTCTGCTCTGAGGAATATACGGTTGCAATTCTAATTTAATTAGAATTTTAATAATCAAATGTTGAAGTGTCATCCGTCTCACCATGAAGAGTGTAAGCTGTTTACTAATGTGTTACGGTATTTCAAAACACGTGTATGTAACGGTTGTAAGCTGTGTAAGCAGCGTCTCTTTCTCTGTACCTGCAGAAAGCCTTATGGCTCAATGTGCGACCCATCTCTGAGTATGGCTGGAGCTGTAGGAGGGAGGGGAGGCTCTGAGCTGCTGGATGAGTGCTGCTGTACCTGTGTGCTCTGAACCCAGGGCCTGAGACCAGCCGGTTGTTTTGTGAGAGGGAGGAGATTGCTTAGTTTATTGAGCAGGAGTGTCTCTAAATGAAGTTCAGACCTGCAGCTTCCCCCTGTATGTGGAATCACTCAGCATTTTTTCCTGTTACTTTTACACGGCCCTTGGACCTTTGATGCCCCTGTATTCAGTGCGTTTCCTCCTATTTATTCATCATGTCTTCTATTTTAAGTTGTACTGAAAGTGTGGGCCACCAAAGAGTTAAACGTCTGCCCTTTAATTCAGGTATTTTGGGGTTGTAACCTATGCATTTGAAATGCCGTCTATGCTGAAGTCAATAATAAATCAATAAAGATATGTTAGTGTTGACAGAGTGGAGATTGTACCTATTGCCCATTCCAGTCCGTGTCCTGCTCCAGTTCTCTGAGTTTTCTCCTCTTGGTGCAGGGAGTCCCTGTTGGCCTTTGTGCCCACAGAGCTGGGTACAGCTCACTTCCCCGAAGCCTTACAAATTCGGGGTAAAGGCTGCAGAAAGGTAAAGAGGGGAGATGATGTCTGTGCAGGTGAGGTTTGAACCCCAGGTGGGACTTGCTTGATCATCCTCCTCCTTACCCCCCTCTCAGCATATCAAAAGATTATTATGAAACCTTCAGAAATTTGAAAATGAGAACTATGGTTTGTGTGCTCTCTGGTTATCAGTTCAGTTATTGCCCAGCTAAATAATATGCAGGTATGTGTGTAGGAGTTCTTGGCTAACATGCTTGTAATTATCTGCGTTTACGTAATTATTATTTGCAGTAGAATTTTCAATTTCCTGTTCCTATAGCTATAGCAGCTTTACCAGCAAAAGGGTCTAACTTGGCTGTTGGTTTTGAATTAATGGCAACACTTGCTGTTTGCTTTTTATAGACCACAAAGGGACTTTTTTCCAAAGCTACAGATAAAATGATAAAGGGAATTACGAGAAAGCAAAAGGGAACTGACAAGAAAGCATACATAGAGTATTTGCAGCATATAGTATGTATTGTATTTATCGGTATGTGAAGATTTGTTTTTGATAGGGTCACTTACATCTGCCTTTCAGTCTTCAGTTGAAGTTAATTTAAACAGATAAAACATGAATAGTCCTTATTTTTGTTTCCAGGACTAATTGGGAAGTTTCTAGACTCTGGTGTGTGCTTATATATACCACCACCACTTCCCCCTGCCCCCTGGTTTTATTTAAAGGGACTGAAGTCTGGCCTTTTGAAATGTTCAGTTATGAACTAAAAAGAATGCCATTACAGTTTGTTCCGGACCTAGTAATATCTTACATTTTCAGCAGTGTCTACAACAGGTCTTTTTAATTTCTACAAAAACTGCATAAAATCATTACATAGTGCTCCTGTAATCTCATTAAAGTATATATGCATTCTTCAGTTGAAACATTTCTATTGTATTATATAACCCCATTTTTGGGTACTTTCTGTATGTATGATTAATACATGTTTTGGTTTCTTTTCAGTGTTACTGTGTCTGAATTATTTTATGCATTGCAGTATGTATTTTGATTTTGCATAACTTTTAAGCTAACTTTGAAGTAGCTTTTTTCCTTTTTGTCGTATTGTTATTTACAAGTCTCTTGCATACAATGTATGGATTAAAACTCAAATACCTTCAAATTTAAACTAATTAGCAGGTAAATGAAGATAGAAATCTTTACTAGAAAGAAGTGACTTTCCTAAGATGAACAAGAAGCTACATTTTGGCAACCAACTCTTCTGTACTATCGTATGATCTTTGTGTATGTATTTTTAGAAGAAAAATGGGTAGGGTTGATGTCATCTAAGAGTTGCCTATTCACTCTTAACTCTTCTCCATCAGCTTAATTACCCTGTGATGTTTTGGACTGTTGAGTTGCAGTACTGGCTGAACAGCCTCCGGTACTGGCTTCTGTTTTTGATCTGCATCATTCTCTGTTGTGGAATAGAGGTGAAATAACCATTTCATAGTGTTTTTCATCATCTGTTTCACTGGCTTTGATGTGTATGTGTTAATGTCCCCTGTCCTGTGCAGTGCCTAGTACATGTTGTATCCGAGGTTTTCCTCTACACTCTGTGAGGAGTGGTTGGTTGGTGGCCTTGAGCCACATGCTACCCTTGGACACTGTCATGCTGGGAAGCAGAGCTGGGTCCCTGCTGGGGCTTGGGGTAACCCATCTGGGGGGAAAACTCTTGAGGTGTTGCTCAAGATGAAAACCATTCCTGCGGCTGTTTGCTAATCCCACTGCACATGTGGTCCTAAGTGGTGTCTGGGGAAGCTGGAGACATGTGCGACAGCAGAGACTTCTGTGTCCTTGCACAAAATAGGGGTAATGTTAATCATCAGATATTAAATGCGGGTTTGGCTTGCTGTGAACAAGCAGTGTTGTAGCAGGGAAGGGAAAGGCAGACGCCCACCCCTGGAAAAAGGCCTCTGATCAGAGGCTGTGGGAGCCACCCTTGGCTGCTCTCTGGGAAGTGTCACTGGGATGCTGACAAGCTGCAGCTGACTCGAGTGGTGCTCTGCAGAGCAACTCCTGTTTCTTCCTCCTGAGTTCATGTGCTCCTCCCTATAAATACCTAGATTGTCCAACACTATATAATTTTGCAGAGCTTTTTCCACCCACAGTATCTGTATAGATGTTTTGTTGTAAGGTTTTTTTTTTAAGCTTTTGTTCCTCATGGAATACTCTTTTTCTGTTTTTCAATGTCTGCCATTTAACTTCAAGTTTTTACTGAAAAATCCTTGAGGTGGCTCCTGAGTATTTTTTGCTGTTGGCTGCAAGGCTGCACTCTAGTCCTCCAAGAGGAGCCAGGGAGAGGTGACCATCATCCTGACAGCATACTTGATGGCAGAGAAAAATGATACTGCAGTCTTCCTTCGCAGCGTGCTGTGCTGGGGAGAATGGTGAAAATGAGATGCAACTTACATTTCTTTTTATACATTAAAATTACATAAATTGTGAAATGAGGAGGCTGTCCATGATGTCTCCAGCTGATGTCTGCCCTGCTGTTGATGCCCTGGATTGAGATCCTTGACAGTGTGTCCCCGACCTCGTGGTGGTGACAAAAGGAAGTCATCTCTCAAGTCTGGGGACCACTGTGATGTGTAGACAGCAGGGCTAGCACAGCTGTTCTCTGCAAATAATACCGTTTGTCCAAATCTGGTGGCACACAACATGCACCCTGTGTTCTCCTACTCTGCTTTTGGTTGTCACGGGCTTTTTTTATGTCATGTCACTCTTTTTCTAACCTGTGGCCTCCTTGCATGCTGACTTTTAACAGTTTCAGCATTATAGAAGCGATTTTCTGTCTCCTAGAAGAAGCTATTAGAATAGGTTTTAGCAGTTTAACTTTGTGCTACATTAACCATCAATATTCTCAAAATGGAAAACTGAATCATGTTGATGCTCCGAGAACCCAGCGTGTTGCTGGGCTGCTTCCAGGGAGCTTAGAGCAGGAGAGTGCTGTCATTGCTGCATTGTACTGGGTGCTCAGTCCAAAAGGACCTTTTCTTCAGTTGCCTTCTAACCAGAACCATCATCCTTATTGTGATGGCTGCCCTATGGCTTTCTTCTTTCCCTTCTTCTTTTAATTTTGCATGTGTGTTTATGTACTAAAACTGTCAGGAAGACCATTTTCTATACTAGTATAACACTGAAAGTAGGTAGGTTTCTACTTATTTTGGGGGTAGTTTACTCAAAGCTCAGTGAATTAAGAAAATGTTTTGTTAGTATTTGTAAATAGACTCCTAGAGTTCCTGAAGGCTCTTACATTTGTGGGGTTGTTTTGATGTTTGGATTTTTGATGCTTGGATTTCTTTGTTTGCAGAATGGTTAATGCATTTTAAGGTAATGTAATTATGGAAAAATAATACAACTCGTTTTTCCAAAATAGAGCTATGCTTTTTTTTTATCATATAAGATACAATCTTATTTTAAATGCATTTACATTGGAGAAGTTATTTATACTGTAAAGTATGTTCCACTTCTTTGTTAATCATTACAGTTTGATTATTTTGTTTGACATGACTCATTTTTCCAAGGACTTTTATTGCAGCAATTACACATCTACAACAGGAAGTCTAGAAGGAAGTGGAGCATCAGATCACTGAAGATTCTGTGCTGCTTTTATGGCTTATTTTTATGTTTTGTGGTGTTAAAGTTAATGATTTCTTGATGTGCATGTTCTGTTTCACATGCATAGTGTATATTATGTCTGCTTTATCACGGAGAATATTTTTTTTGAACCCATACACGTCAATGTAATTAGTAAGAAACTTATCTTTGGTTTTGTAATGGAACACACAGTTGTACTTAAGTTCTTTCTAGTGCTGCTTCTTTTGTAGACTAGAAAGTGATCTGTAGTAGCCATATAAAATAGTTATGATTATCAAGAGGTAGTGCAGCTCATCTGCTATATATCTTGTTATTGCCATATGTTGTCTTCTACAGTCATTTTACATTTCTGTTTCTGCTCTGAGTAAGCCTTAGAGAGGAGCTGCATATTCAGCAATTCAGCTACTTACTACCTACCAAAAAAAGCTCATTTTTAGTTTTGAGGCCCTATATATAATGCATTGGTAGGCTATTGCTACTGTTTGTATGAAAACATTACTAAAAGTGTCAGCAAAGACAAACCAGATGGAGTCAAGTTCTGGTTGCATTTTCACTTATGTTCCCTTCTTGGTTGATGGATGATATGCTGCTGCCTTTCGGACTGTGCTTTGCTCCATGTGTGTAAGCTTGTCTGTGTGGTACTGTGCAGTGCTGGACCCAGTTTGGAGGTGTTATCTGAAACTTGTGGCTCAAACCATGTGGTGCGTGAGGCTGTGTTGAAGGACTATAGAGGGCTGGCAAGAGGCAGCTCTGGCAGCAAAGGACAACAGGCTACCCAGTGTCATTCAAGGAGAGGGTTTCTGAGCATGGCTCTCCTGCCTGGGGAAACAAAGGATTTTATATTTTTTTTTAACTCATGAGCTTTTACCAAACTTTTTTCATGTGAGGACTGAGTAATGGCTGCATTTGAGGGCAGAGGGATGAGAAAAAATGAAAGGTGAGTGCTTAAAGTCCAAAGGATGTCTTGTATGAAATGTTTAGGATTAGTTGTGCACCATCAGCATGATAATGGGTACATTTCTGTAGAAAATCAGCTAATTAATGATTTGGGTTGCCAGGTTAGACAGTTTACCTCATGGTAACTACAGTCTTGCATATCTAGGTGTGGCAGCAGTAACTATTCTATCCTTTCAGTCATGCTGAAGAAGCCCTCCAGCCTTTCTGAGGAGTTTTGAGACTGAACCTTGTAGGCTTAGCTTTGCCCTCCATGAGGAGTCCAGGTGCAGGAGGCAGAGCCAGTGTTGTGTCAGTGCTGCCATTGACCTCAGTGGATCACTGTTAGTGGCTGTATAGGAGGTTACTGGGAGAATCAATTTGTCATCTTCTCTCTGGAGGACAGAAGACATGGGTCTTGGAAGTGAGTGGGCAATGGTGGTCTGAAACCTTGGTTTGGAAACTGTAGAGATAACACTGTGCCTCTGCCCTTTTGAAAAGCTCTTGAATTTGGGGAAATTAAAGAAGGTGCTAAGCTGTTGTACATGCCACCTGGTATGGCCAGCCTGTGGTCTGGTCCCCCTTTGCAAAGACCTGTCTGTGTCTGCTGTGGAGCCTCTCTCTGCCAATGTGGTGAAGTTTGTTCACTTCCCACCCCAAAGCTGAAAATATCTTCTCGAGGCATGGCTGCAGGGCTGATGCTGCAAGGGAGAAAAAGCTACTTGGTATGGTGGTAGAGCAGTTGGAGAGCCAGGTGGATGCTGTTGAACATCCCTGTTCCTCTCTGCAAAACCTAGCAGCTTTCTTCTCCCTCTGTTCCTTTTCCTCCATTTCTTTTCTTCCTTCTTTTTGTCATGCCATCCTCAAAAGGGTATGGGAAAAGAGACCAGGTGCTCCTATCTTGGTAATGGGTTTTCCTTTCCAGAGCCTTTTGAAAAAGATGGATGTGAAGCATTAGGCTATGTCATTGTTTAATCTCAAAATTCATATATAAACAAATATATTACTGATTTTTAAAACAAACAAACACCAATCTTGAATGCAGCTAATTGATATAATTATCCTACTTGATTATCATTATTTGTCTAGCTGTTCTTGTTAAGGCATTTATACGTATGTTCCAGATGAGAAAATGTATTTTAATTTGGTTTTACTGTTGCTGTGTGCTGAAAGAAGAAATAGGCCAACCTAATTCAGGCCTTTAGCATGTACATGTTTTAGGGAAGGAGCCTCAAATTGATGAATTAATAACTTCAAGTTAATATTTTGTTTAAAGACCAGATTGCAAGCCTCATATCCTAAAGCTAGTATGTTGTGGAGCAGCTAATTATAAGAAAGGCAAATAAATATCGGATTACAGAATTTTTCAACATTAAAAATATGACCATATGTGTGTTTGAATAATTCCAGATGGAAGGCTGCTGGTTTATAACTTGTTGTTTTGGATTTAATTTCTTCAGATTTTTTTTTTTTTTGGTAAACAGGCCATTCCATAGATATATTACAAGCAGAAGAAAATCAAAGAATGTATTTGGTTTGCTAGGTGTATAAATCTAAACTCTTAACCTATCCATTCTCCCACCCCCCCAACATTTTCATTGCATAGCTGAGCTATCGGGGATGTGTCAAGTTTCGATTGTTTGTGTAGAGCTTTCATATATTCTCATTATGTAGTCTCAAAGTGATCATATTTTACAGTATGATTATTTTTAAGAAGCATATTCACATGCTTATTGAAAGTATTCCCAGAGTGAATGTGAAACCTTTCAAATAACAAGGTAAATATTTGAGAAAGTTACAAACCTCTTAAAAAAATACTATAATGGAAACTGTTTTGCAGTGTTGGCTCTGGCTGCCAGCATGAGTGGACCCTGCAGCTGCTTTTGAAAGAAACATACTCTGAGACCTTACCAGTTAATTCTCTTTAATGATTCCTTTCAAAAAAAAAAAACCCAAAAAACCCAAACCAACCCAAAACCCAACGATACAACTTTGTGTTTATCAGGTAATTTTAAAGACCTTTTTATTACAGAAAGAACCTTTGAAATAGGCACAAGCTTGGTTCATGTCAAAGGTAGTGGTTAAATATCCCATCTCAGTAACTGCAGCTGCATCTTCATCATCAGGTGAGAAAAAAGCACTTCTAGGTTATAGTTAATGAAGTTTTAATTGTTCCTGTGTCTGGTCACTTGGGACTCCCTTGCTTCAGGATTGGTTTTAGTGATTCTCCAGTGTTCTTACCTCCTGCCCCAGGCAACTTGATTATTCTCGATCACCACAGGGAATGCCTGAACCATGTTTCAGGTCCTTTTTAATCCTTTTTTGCTTATTCTTTGTGATAAGGCACTAGGATATCCCAAGGTAATTCAGGATGATCATTGCAATTCTTACTATGCGTGTCTATTTGTGTTTTCCTTGGGGGTTTTTTGTTTACTACTTCCTCACACAGTTTGAACAGTATTTTATAAGTCATACTTTAGGAAATAATAACTATACTCATGTCAATAGATTCTTTATTTTTAATTTCACTCAGAGCATCATGTGAGGTCCATGCATGACCTATTAATAACAGATGATGGGCTTGGCATCAGAAGTGCCTGTTCTAAGTTGCCTTTTCATTTTCATCCTCATTTTATTTCTGCTACCACAGTCAAATTTCTGAAGCTTAAGAAAGACTATGTACTGTATTTACTTCATGGCAGAGGAAGGTATAGGATTTAGTCTTGGCCATGACAATTATAAAGTCAGAATATCTGGAAAACTCCTTTTCATGGGTGAGAACTTTATCCTTCTTTTACTACTTCTTGAGGCTAAAAATATTGTTTATTGATTATTCAAGAGTCATGTGAAGTGTAAAATAGGACTTTCAGAGCCCTGTGGCTTTTAAGCCTTTCTAAGCTTGTCCTAATGACTTTCAACCGGTCATTAAGACCTGTGCTTTGGTGAGGCATTAGCGTTTGTGTCTGCAAAATGTGCGTTTTCTTTATGTAACATAAGAAAGCAGAGTTCTGTTATATGTCCTTTTTACAATAAATATAAATGTGAATAAGATAGGAACTTTTTATAGAAATCTGATCAATTTCAACCAGTGTTATAAGTATGTGTGATTCAAGATAAATCATCTTGATTTTTCAGGAAACATCTTCTTTGTGGAAAAGTGAAATTTGAGTAAAATAGTTTCTGGAGTACAGAACCTACTGTACGGTGCTATTTCTGAAATATCGCTAGGAAAGAGGCCAGGATTAGAAAGAGCAAAATTTAGCAGTTTCTCATGCTTGTGACTGTACCATTTTTACACAGCAGTCCTTTAAAATGTTCAGAGGAAGGATAACGTGATATCCCTCTTCAGGCTCTAGTATTTCTGTGGTTATCTTTAGCTGTGGTTTAGACTTTTTTTTGGTTTGAATTCTGTATTTTAAAGGGTTTTGTCACTTTTATATGAAATCTTTGCCCTGGCCTTTCAACATCTTAGATGAAAACAGTACTGTGCAGCTAGATATTCCCATTGACTGGCTTCTACCTTGTTCAGTGTATAAGTTTAAACATGGTTGAAAGCCCTTGTGTCTAAGGAGGAGGGCATTTCCATGCAGTTGTTGTGAGAAACCAAGGAGTGAATGAGCTTTTGCAGTATTAGGCTTGTTTGCGCAGTTGCTGTTATAAGAACCCCCTCAGAAATGCTGCTTTGAAAATTAAATCCTACCTACTGTTCAATTTGTTTTGGAATTAAAGCCAATTTATTTGATGAGCAGTTAACCTGGAAAACTTGCCTTTACATGTAAGGCTGGTTAACATGTATGGTGCAGTGTTCATTGTGTGCATTTTTTTTTTTTTGTAAAAATTTTTAAACAGCTGATGTAGAAGCAGTGAGGCACTGTCTGTTATTTTTTAAGCTCTGTGATCATTCCTCTGCATGAGGGTTTCAGGAAGACACTGTCACCACACCCACAAGCAGCTCCCTCTTCTCTGGGGACTCCTTTTCCTCATATTTCCTATGGTGGCTATGGGATTCAGCTGTTCAGAAGTATGTTTGACTCGTTCTACGGAGGCAACAGGATTTTGCTCCAGAGTCAGAAGCCCTTGAGCAAAACCATTTCAAGCTGACAAAATCTGCGAGCCCATGCTTTTGCAAGGGATGGGAAGCTGGTGGGTGGGGGAGTGCGTGCACCTAAAATCTTGGAGTAGTTTATTGTAGGAACTGTATTTTGGAACAGAAATGTGCATATTGCTCAGTTACGTCAGCACCAATTTTCTGTGCAGACCATGAGGAAGATGCTGTGCAGTGGGTGCACAGACAGCTTATACAAAAAATGGCTGAATCAGTTACATTCATCTTTTTTCTACAGCAAGTACCTTTGGGTAGAAATTGGGCATGTAGAGCACAGGCCCATGTGGAAGTAATTTGCTGGAGCTACGAAGAATTAAGATTTGGAAAAAGGAAAGGAGGTGCTCTAACAGGAGTTGGGGTTGCCTCTCCCAGTGTGTCCTTCCACACAAACAAACGGTATTCTTCAGGTTAATCGTGGGCTATCAGAAGACAAAAGACAGCATTATGTCTCAGACTAAACAGTTAAACGTTTAATTAATATACTTAATTAATCTATGTAAAACTGAGTATGTGTGGAGGAGAGGATGCATTAGAAGCTATTACAAGGCATTGTCAATGCATTCCTAAACGGAGATGGCAGAGGTGATTCCTATTTGCTTTAAGAAGTAAAGATTAATTGAAGAAATACCAAATACTATTACAAATGAGACCCATGCTGTCCTCTCCTGCAGAGCAAAATCTGTTACGTAATTATGGATTTTTAAAAATATGTAGTCATTTCTATGCTATTCAGATAGTATGTAGTCTCACTTCTCTGTAGTCTGGGTTGCCACAGGCAATTGCAATAACCAAAATGTGTTGAAAGATAAGGTGATGCATTACATAAAAACTAGATTATTGTTGAATAATAATAAAACTTTGTTAATTTCTTCATAAAGAAGTTTCTCTGGGTTACTCAAAAAAACATTATATGGCTTCTGGCACAGATATATTTATAAATAGATAATATTTGGCCTGAAAGGCACCATTTGATTACTTTGCTCTTTCTATATGGGTGTATTTGAAATTTTTGGTTTGAGACCTTTGAAGAGGAAAATGATAGGTGCAAATAGATACTCGGGTGCAAAAAGTTGATGCACCTGAGTAAAACCTCTAACAAGAGGAGCTGTAACTGTTTAAAAAAATACCTGTAGGTAGGTGTTCTCAGGTAAAAATCCTTAAATATATAGAAATATACTTTGAAATGTTTCAGGGTTTTGTTTACCTAACTGAATTAGACAATAGTTTCTCCAGGTCTTTTTGGTGGTGTAACCTGGTTACTTTGATTGTCCAGATAAAATCTTGAGTGACATAAGGACACCACTGGGGGAGGACAAGAGTGCCATTGTACAACTAAGTTTTCTTGATATCTTTAGCAGACACGTGTAAACCTCTAATCTGTATAACCTTCCTAGTTTAATGAACCATGGTATCGATATTAAATGTGACTACATAATTTCTTCAAATGACTAAATGGTTATTCAGTTCTTCTCTATTTTCCAAATGGATTAACCAGATGTATCTATTTAAATCCTGAATTTCTGATGCCACAGTATCTTGAGTCATGAAGTGTCTTGTTCACTCAGACTGCATTTTCATAAATGACACTTGACAAGTCAGCAGACAGGAATTTAGAAACGGATAAATCTTGGCATCTTCAGTCACTGATCAAACTCTGCCACGCTTGCTCTCTCTCAAAGCATTTTAGTATTCTGAGGGGGTTTTTTCTTCCACTTACATCTGTTCATATAGGACTCATTCTTTGCTTGTTATCTGATTTGCAGACATACGTTAGTTCAGTTATTTTTGTGATTATTTCTTTGCAACCGGGGAGCTAGCAAAAACTTGGAATTAATGTGCATTTGCACTTTGCTTATGTTATCGGTGTAGGTGTTTTTGTTTTACATTAATGTAATGCGTGCTCAAAGTGTTAATTTGCAACTCGGCAAGAATGGTGAGAAGTTTAGCATTTAACATCTTTCCCACGTTTTTGACAGCATTCCTGCAGTACCTATTCAACACATTTGAATATATTCCTTTCATCAGATGTCTCAGAGGACTTAGCATTTTGGCCGGGAAAATGGGGAATCTTCTATTGATTTTTTTTTTTTTTTTTTCCCCCCCCTACATGTATGCTTATATAAATAACGTTTTGTACAGCTCATGGAGAAACTCTTACACAGAACCTGTTTTCCAAATGTCAGAACTGACGTTCTTGCTAATGGTTGAGTACGCTCTCTGCAACATGTCTCAACCTCCATTTTTGAATTACAGACTTTTCAGTGCATAAATTCTGCAGTATTTTAACTTCTGAAGTTACTTTTACCCAAGTATGGTCACTTTAGTCTCCTTGATTTGCTGATGGGCTTCTTGCTTTCAAATGCCCCCAACTTTAAGCAACACGGAGTGAGTGAATCTTTTTTTGATGGTATAGTGCTAGACAAGCCTGTTTGGTTTTATCTCCCTTCCTTCTCCCCACCAGGCTATCAGATTTTCCTATTCCAGAGAAAGGATAATATTTAGACTCTGCAGTTAAGAGTGCCCTATTAACTCCCTGAAATTCACAGTCCCCAAGTGAGAACAAAATTCTTCAAAATAGTAGTTTTCAAATGAAAATAACATATTCAATAGAGTAGATGAGCTGTGTCTGTGTAATTACAGGAAGCAGGAAGATCAGTGTGTGTGTGAGAGCCAGCTTATTACTGGCTCTCATCTTGTCTTCAGGTTCTGCTGGCACCCGAATTTTTCACCAGTGTAGGTTCCTCTTGTTTCACCTTACTAGGAAACCTAAATTATGACAAGATTCCAGTCTTTGTAATAAATTTCAATTAGTCTCCTAAATGTAATATGGACTTTAGTTACACACACAATATTTTAATTATATTTATTAGCAAAAGGCCATAGTTACTTCTGTATGCTACAAGTAAAGTAGACTAGTTTTACATTTTTCAAAAAGGTGGCATTCTTCTGTCCACTTCCAACTTAAACTATCAGACATCGAAACAACCCAACTCTTGACTTCCTGTTGTGAGGACTGAGCACCAAGATAAATCAAAATTCTGAAGCTTTTTAAACACATGCAACAAAAGCGCAGCAGGCCAGCTCCACTCTTGATGGAGTTCTGTTGATTAATATCAGCTGAATTTCTGGCCCAGCATGTCCAGTGCTTTTAATTCCCAAACATAGCTGGACTGGCTCTCTGAGACACCAGGAGGACATTTATATTGGAGGAAAGTTTGTTGTATCAGCTGTGTTACAGAAAACCTATTTTCCCTGGGCTGTTTGTTACAGATTTTTTTATTGTGACTTTGGCTAGCTATCAGATGCTTCTATTGAAACAAACAAGTTTCTTCCCTAAGTTTTTCTCAAGATGTTCTGCAGTGGAATACCTCTGACAGACAAAATGGGTGATACATAAGTATTTAATAAGTGACATCAGGAATTCTTCAAACACATTAGTAAACCAGTCATTGAATTATGACTTCAGAGTAGGTTCTAGTGGGAGTAAGCCAGAAGAAATTTCCATTTCAGAACTCATCTTTTGCCCCCTATGTTTGTCCCCTTCAAGCCAGGTCTGTGCTACCAGCATATGTGCTGCCTATGTCTGTTGCTCATGGGTGAGCTGTAAAAAGATATTATCTGCTGTATATAAAGTAGAGGTCCTTATGTACAGGTATGGCAGAATAACTCTGTGTTTACATTTCAGGATTTTTTTTTTCTTCCCCTTGCCCTTTCCCATTAGCTTTGACCCAGCATTTTGGAGCATCTGCTGACAAGTGTATGTCAAAAGACTGTAGAGTGGTATCTTCTATTCTTGCATTTTGGCTGGCAGTACATTTTGGCTTGCTGTTATATTACATTTGTAATCCTATACTGTGCATGCCCTCCTAGAATAGATCATAGAATCACTGAAAAATGTAGGTTGGAACCGCTGGAGGTCATTTGGTCCAACACCCGCCAAGCCTGGCTGTGATGGCTTCAAAGTCAGATTGTGTTACTCAGGGTCTTGCTCCAGTTGAGTTTTGAATATCTCCAAGGAGAGAAAGGCTACAACTCCGGGTAGAAAGGCGAAAAAAAAAAATCTGGATTGGAAGTTGTTAAGAGCTAAAACACCTTGTTGAGCTGGAGTTTCCTTTGTTGCAACTTGTGATGGTTGCCTCATGCATGCCCCTTTGATTTGCACCTCTGAAGAGAGTTTGGTGCACAATTCTCTGTAGCCCCTGTCTCACAAGGTAGTGAAGAGTAGAATTGGATCCCACTTTGACTTTTCTGTAGGCTGAACAAGCCCACTTCTCACAGCCTCTGGTCATATATGCAGCCTCCTTACAAACTTCATGGCCCTCCACAGGGCTCTTTCCAGCTGGTCAATCTCCACTGTACTGGGGGACCCCAAATTAGACATTGGTCTAGCAGCCACCCAGAAGGGAATAATAATTTCTGCCAGTTTGTTGGGTATGCTTCTGCTCGTACAGCCCAGTATGCAGTCAGCCTTGGCTGCTGCAAGGGTGCTTTCCTGACACCTGTTCAGCTTGTCCACCTGGATCCCCAGCTCCTTTCTGTTGGTCACTCCAGTCTGTGCTGCTAAGTGGGGTTATCCTGGCACTGTTGCAAGACTGCATTTGTCTTTGCTGAATATTGTGAGACTTCTGTCAAGCTAGTCTTCCAGTTTGTCCTGATGCTGGCAGCCCTATGACCCACCATTTTAGTCTTCCCCCCAGTTTGGTGTCATCCACAAATTGGATGAGGATGTGTCCCTCCCACTGACCAGACAAAGCAGTATTGACCATGGTACTGACCCATAAGGGACACACCACTTGAGATCAACTGCCATTAAACCACCATTAGACCAGAACCATTGACCACAACTACTGCATTTGATGCCTGATGACCCAGTTAGTTTTTCACCCAACTTCTAAAAATGATCACGTATCTTTTTCTCTCACCCAATCCTTACATTTCAGAAATGCGTATGTAATAAACAGATTAGTGGAAAGCTGAAAAGTGAAACAGAAATTGTTTGTATTGTAGACTTATAAAAAAGCATCCTTGCTTTTAAGAAAAAATTGGGAATTGTTTCTGGAAAGGACAAAGTCCAGCAGATGAATGATTTTTATTTTTTTTAACCAGTCTGTATTCGTGTTATGTGGTGCATTCAAAGTGACTTGAATTGGAAAGAAATTAAAGGGAGAATTGGAGTTGTTTTGAGTTAAATTTTTTTTTTGTAAGAATTTATATTTTTTGAGCTTTATTTTACTGGTTTCATGTGGAGGATCTTTATAGGCAGAACAACTGAGGAAGAGTGTTTTTAAGGGAAATACATGTTAGCAAAACCACAGAGTATCAGGAGGGTTCAGCATATTGGAACTATTTTAAAATAATTTCTACTTGAAAATCACTGAATTTTTAAAGTCATTTTATGTATGACTTTTTTCTTTTCTTTTTCTTAAAGGTTTGGGAGACTCTTCTCTGGAGGTGGTGGTAAATTTTTGTTAGTCAGAATTTGCTTTGTAAATTGTTCTTCATCTGAAAATGAATTTGGGTTGGATTGGATAATCCCGAGGTCTGTGAGCATGGTGGTCCTGAAACACCTGAGCTCATTTGAGCAGTGAGGTGTGGCAGTGGGCAGGGTTTGACTGGGGCATTGTGTGTGCAGGGGGATGGTTTTCCTGCACAGTGAGACAACCTTAGTGGGTGTTGGTAAGTCACAGTTGAACCCTGTAGAGCTGTGAACTTGCTCAGGAGAAAACAGCATGGGAGAACATATTTCCAGCTCAGCAACAGCTGATGTCCATGAGCTTCATGGAGCATTTTCCAACCGTATGAATGTGAGGAATGGAGCAGGGAAAATGCTCTCTGGGTAGAGGTAGGGACATGTTGCACAGCAGCTTAATGTTGAAAGACTTTAGCCCAACAGTCATGTTTTAAGTGAGGATTTGTATTAAAATCCTGTGTTGTGCTGATTGCAGGGATTTTATACCTCTGTTGCTGCTCTCCCTCCTTGATACCTCCCGCTCCATCCCCCTCCACTCCTCCGCAAACAAACCAGTGCCTGCCACAACCGGCTGCATTGATGGGCATGTGTTCAAACGAGTACCTTGTATCTTAAATATATACACATAGCTGTGCATAGTTCGGGTAAATCTTACATTATGCTGTAGTGCACACATTTTGCTGACCTCACTAGATCCATTACTTACACATTTTTTCCTTTTTCTGTTTGATTTGGACTTGGAAAAGTTTGTGCAACAACAAAGGCATATTTGCATGCCTTTTAGCTAAGCCAAGCAGCTTTGATTGTCAAAAGATGCACAAGTATGTTAACTTTGCGAGTGGACAAGCATTTAGTAGATGAATTAGATGGATCTATGGAAAAACTCTTCTATGAGGCATCTAGATGAATGAACATTCATTTTCATTATGCCACAAGTAACATGTTCTGACCATTAAATTTCACAATACGTCACCTGTAAAAGAAATTTTTTTGGCAGAGATCAGAACTAGTATTCTGGAAATGAGAAAAAAATTCTTATTAAAAACTTACATATGAATATTTTTGTCCCCTGTTATACTAAAACTGTGTATTACTTTCTCTCCAAATAGTGCTTCTTTTTTTTTTGTTTTTTTTTTTTTTTCCTTTTTAAAAAGGAAACAAACCAAAAGAGTTCTTGCAATGAGTTTGGAAAAAAATTCCAGGTATGAATTTATACAGCTGTGCATGGTACTAGAGATACTGACCTGTCAGATACAAAGGAGGCTGGAGATGCATTGACCTTTTAGTCTTAAACACTCAGGTTTGCTGGAAGCACAGAATAAAATCATGATCTATTTCTTAAGGTGCTGGATATATAGATTGATGTCAGCAGGAGTACTTAGAATAAAGAGAATGCCTTCAGTTTTGAGTAGAAGCCTGTTCGCCATACCTTGAGGACTACTCTCCTAAAAATAATCTGCTGTCAAATACAGGGAAAAAAGTGAGAGCTATCAACTTGCAGCCTAGTTTACCTAATAGAAGATGTGTGACTTTTTAAAAAAATTATTTCTTTTCATTGTTGACAGTGTAGAGTGAGTAGGTTTTTTGTTTATTTGTGGTTTTGATTTTTTTTTTTCCCTCTTTACATGTTGCCTGAAGCTTATCTTGCTGTGGTTGAATGTGGAAACAGGCAGTGAGCTATATCTTCTGGAAAGAGTTGCAAGTTCACTTTTAAATGCTGTTGCAGCAAGAGAGGACTTTGGTGTTGGGGAAAATGGAGCAGGGTTTTGAGAAGGAAAAGGATGTGTATAGGTGAGAGTTCCCCTTATGGTGCTGCAGGCAGAAATAATTTATTCTGTTTTCACTGTATATGATCACTGGGGATCTTTGCCTTTGGAGTGACTTAGTCAAGATTGTGTGCAATCTTCAAGTTTGACACAAGTCAGTAATTGTAGTTTAGAGAAGACTACTTTTAAGCAGCTCTGCTGATCATAAGGTACATGTGCCCCTGACTGTAACCCTTGATTTGCAGTTACAAAGGTGTTTAAAACATCTTGGTCTGTCAATCTGAAATTAAAAAAATCTAGCTAATTTTGGAGAATAGAATTGCTATTCTAATATACTTTGCAGCTGCATCAGTTTGAGGAACACTTGTGTTGAGCATTTGATTAATTTGTCTTCTGTGCTGTTAGACATAAGCACAAAAAACTTGTAATAAAAATCTGACCTTGCTCTGTAAGTTTGTTAGAACTAGTGGGGTTGAGTATGAACAGAGCAGTTTGACTGCATGAACCAACAGTGGCGATGGGCTCCAAAACTTGCAATTTTTCAGCACACAGCTTTGTAAGAAATTCCAGAGGAAGCAACTTTATTGGGTTACTCATGGAGTTTTATACATTTATTTTTATTAAGATAGAAGTATAGTCAAGAGGGCACTGTTAGCTTGAGAGCTTAGTTTTTTACTGACAGCATCACATTCATGCTAAATAGAAGTCTTTAATCAAAAACTGATTTAGATGTGAAAATATACCTGTAGCTTATGCATGGGATACTATGTAGAGCATGTTATCAGCTGATGTAAAAGTTTTACTCTTCACTAATCTTTTTGATTTTTTTTTTCCCCTAATACAGTAAACAACATGGTATAAATATGGTACTCTTTGTCAGTTCTATAGGTTTAAATTATAGTAGCAATTTCGAGAAAGACAGTTTCTAAGAGCAATTGTGGTCCTCCAAAACACTCTAGTATCTCACACGATACTGAGCCTTAAATGCATTGTTCTGATTATGTATGGTGCTTTTTGTTTGGTTGGGGTGTTTGGTTTTTTTTGGTGTTTTTTTGTTTTTTTTTTCTTTTTTTGAGGCTGTGATGTAGCTTTCTGCTTGGCTTTTTTTAGTAGCTGGTGTTCTGCAGATAAGTTTTGTTTTGTTTTTTTTTTAAATTCAAAGCTTTACATAATTTCAGTGGATTCTGTGGTTTTGGCAGGTATAAGGCAGTGGATTCTAACTAAAGCACTTGAACTCTGAAAACGTCAGACTATAATACCTTGTCAGGCAGAAAGCTGGTGATGATTTTAATATTAATTTTGATCTTGTCTTTGTTATTAGTTGCTGATGCAGAAATGAAAAGTTTATATGTTGTTTTGGAACTGAGATTTGCTAATTATCAGTTATGAAGTGGTTTTATCCGAGATTGCCTCAAGCCAATTCTGTAATGTAGAAGCTCTTAGTGTTGTCTGTTGTGTGGATGCAGCAGATCTGGTGCTGGTGTTGAGTCCATAACAGCATTACATTTTACATTCACTGAACATCATAGTACAACAGGAAGAAGAAACTTCATTTCTGCAGGGAGCAGAAAGCCTACAATGGAAAAATACTGTTTTCTTTGTTTCTGTGGATTACATCAAGGGATGTCCAGAAACTGTCAGAAGAAACAGGAGCATAGCTAGAGTTAAAATGAAAGAATAAATGGAATTAAAAACAAGGTTGGAGTTAAATTAAATGCAGTTTAAGAAATCTGTTCACTGATTTCTGTGAGACCAGTCCCCAAGGTTCATCTGATTAGACAGTTCAGTCACTTTTACTACAAAGCAAAAGAGAAGTTCCCACTATTATCCTGGCTCTTTTTTCCCATTGCATATTTAAAATGCTAACTGAAGTTTAATCTGCTCTGTGTGCTTATATGTGTGTGTCTACATGTAAAAAAACCTCAGACTGCAAATAATACTTTGTAGCATCAGAACTGAAGAACTGGAAGTCTCCCTTGGGGATGCACTGCCCTTTTCTCCCACACCATCTCTTGCTGTGCTCCATTGCTCTGCTCCCCTGATTTGGCTGCTCCATTTTCTTATTTCCCTCAGGTGCAGGCAGGTGCTTAAAAGAATTTGCTGGCAGGGTCTGACAGCTTTTTCCTCTTTGTTGGCGGGATTTGGTGAGATCACTTGGGCGCTTGCTCCGTAAACTGGGAAACTGTGTTGCAGTCTGTTCCAGTTAGGTTTTTGTGAGTAATCCAAGCTTCCCGTATCTGTATTGTCTTAAGATTTTTCTGCTGTTAATTGATTCAGTTGCATGAAGCTGTGACAGCTAAGATATAAGCCTTACCATTTTTACTTCCAGTGAAATATTTATAAAATGTGAATTTCACTGTATGTGGCTTGAAAGTCAGATGGTGAGTCTCTGGCTGTATTTGTTTAACCATCTGTAGCCAAGTACAATTAGAATGTACTGTAAGTGCAGTGGTAATTAACCTGTCTAGAAAGCACGCAGAATTCTTCTTTACTGGAAGATTATTTTAATATTCCCTTGGTGTAGCTTGGGGCGGCAGGGAGGTGGATCCCCATGCTAAAAATAATGAAGAAAGATGTGCATTTGTGTGTTGCATCAGCTTTCAGCAAGCTTAAAATAATGTGTTCTGCAAGAACATGTTTCCTTCAGCTGATTCTCTACAGACAAGTTTAACTTTGCACAAACACCCCCACCTCCAGTGTACATACACAGAAATAGTTCATATGGAGAAAGCTGTGTTTACCATTCAGGTCATAAATTAACTAATCCATTTTTATGTGTTGTTCTAAATTCAGGAGGCTCTGCACTAAGGAAAGAATCTATAAAAATCAAATGGTGCAAGTAAGAGGTGACTTTAAATATTTCAGGGCAAAACAAGTTTGCTTGATGAATGAAAAGGCTATCGGTTTGTTCACATGGAAAATAAGAGATAGTGTTAACTTTAACTAAAATACAGTATTGTGAATTTGATTGGTTTGGTGTGAGCCCTGCTCTAACTAAATAAGTCCTTCCAAAAAGGTTGTTTAGGAATCCGTGTAATTCCTTCAGTTTCTTTGTTCCCCAGGGAAGAGAATTGGAAAATGGATGTGTAATGTGAAAAGGTTTTCTGGGGATGGGGGCGTGGTTGGATGAGGGGGGGGTTAAAGTTTTGGTTTTTTTTTTTTTTTTTTACAAGTGAAATCATGTATGGATGTTTTGGAGTTCTGGGAAGTCAAGGCTTATTGTATTGCTTGCTTTGGAAATGATGCATTCTTACTGCCTGTTCACAGGGCAGGACAAAAAAAATGTTAAGGAATTGGGTACAGGATGGGGGAGATCACTCTGACACTGAAGTACTTCTAACCCTCAGCTTGCTGTTTAGGGAAGAGAGAACTTGTAAAAAAGTGTTATTGTAACTTTTCCAAGTTGAATGGATTGTTGCACTTGTTGATGTTTGAGTCAATATTGAAACACAGTATCTTTTTGTATTGGCAGTGGAGCAAAATGAACCCATTTAATGGAGACTCACTGTGAGCTTTTTTATTTTAACTTGCTATAACAGGACTGCTCTGAAATCATACGTCTCTCTAATTCTGTGTGCTAGAGCCAGAATCTCTTGATTGCACCACTTGGAGATTCAGCATAAATGCATCCTTCCTCAAATACCGATTATGCGTTACTGCATGTACTGGCTCATAATTTGACTAAAGGAACTGTAGTATGAAATATCTTGTACAGCTTCCACAGAGGTGCTTAAAAATAACTACACATTCCTCTTCTCTGTTTTACTTTAGTTGTAGAATAATATTTTTGTTCTATGCTTCGGTGAGTTTTGTGTTTTGCTTCAATATAGTTGATATTTAAAAAAAGGACATAAATGGTTGTTCCAGTAGGCTAAGTAGCTATTGACCCAAATGTTTAAAACTTAGCTTGGAGATGTGAGATTAAAATATAACTTCCATAAATGAACGACAGCTCCAATGTTTGAAACTTTTGTTTCCTGCTCTATTTCTCACTGTTATTTTTTTTTAGGTGTAAAGTAAAAATAATGATATTAAGAGGAAAAAGGCAATGAAAATATAATTCATATCTGTTAAGATAGTCACTTCCACACAAGTTCTTGTATGCTGTTTCCAATCAGGTATTTTCCCACTGAGGCATCTATCCCCTCAGCTGGACCTTTCTTAATGTTGTACATCACTGCTCGCGCTGGTGTTTCTCCCTTTTCTTCTAAAACAGATGGCAGCTGGCTGTAAACCTTGTCTATAAACTCCCCAGGACCTTCTGTCTGTCCAGTGCTTATTGCTCTGATCTTCATCCGGCATTTCCTGGGGTGTACAAATATCCTAACTCATCAGACTTGAGTGACTGGTCTGTTGGAAATACACTGCAAATACATCTTGCAGTACAGGATTACATTTAAAGAGCATCAGTGGATAGCATTGATAGTTTGTACTGTCCGTTACTTTGTTGGAGAGGTACTGAATTGAACAATACATGTGCTTGAAAAAAGCAGAATTACATTTATCTTCGAAGAGAAAAATGAAGAAACTGAATAAAATGTTTTGGAGTATGATTATAATACTACAGAGGAGACATGGTGCAGAAAATTGCACTTTTGCCCAGGTGGTTTATTCATGGCCTCAGACTCAGGGGATAGGTAGGCATGAAACAGAAAGTCTTTACCCTCTAAAATGTTAAACTTATCCTGAAAAGATGATTTTTGATTTTAAGTTTTTTCTTTTAAGGATGACATGTATATGCTTTCAAAACTTGCATAAAGAGCTGTTGTTTCTGTTTGTGCTTTTGTAAAACACACTGGCATGTCTAGTAAAGTGAATTGAGACAATAAGTCGAGGCTATTTTATGATAATTATTTTCTCTACTAAATCAAAATCTGAACTTGAGTGTAGTCCACAGAATAGACTTAAAAGTACAAAATTTATTTTTGTCTCTAAATAAGTAAATGCTTCCAGATATTACCACATATGGGAGTCTGACGTTACAATTAGTACTCTGTTAAACTGCATTGATATACCACTGTATTAAAATCCATATAAAGGTGCAGAGTGGAAAGGATACTGTGCCTTGCTGACGATATTCTGATGAATTTTAATAGTCTACAGTTAAGGTTAAATAATTATAAATCAACATTTGACTTTTTTTGTGGCTTGAATTTTACATCTAATTATATTTTAAGGAGTTTAATCACGAGTCCATTGCTCTTTACCTCTATTTTTATGTAGAGTGCAAGGTCCTTTAAAAATTATTAAATAACCTCTATCTACACAATGAACATTCCCAGCCTTAACTAATTACTGATACAAATAGTATCAGAGCTATAATTTGAGTTGTGTACCTTAGTGTTTGTGGGTTGTTTTTTGGTGTGGTTGTTTTTTTGTTTTTTTTTTTTTTAGCTTATGGGAATTTTTTCTCATACTGCATTCTGGTTAGCAGTAGGATTTTAAATCTCTTACCTCTGAACAACACTTTTCCTTTTTGTGTTTTGCAAATTTGTATTTTTTATCACTCAAGTATGAAGAAGGATTTTTTTTGTCAGCATAAGAATTATTTTATATGATTCTGCATTAGAAGGTATCTATTGGATTTCAGTATTACTGATCTGGACAGATGAGCTAAGTTGTGCAATGTGCTTTAACAGGTTGCTGCAGTTTTGAATGCCTGCCTTTCATTTGCACTAAGTACAGAGGCAGCTGATTGGGGTTGGCCAAGTTCTGCTATATCAGTTGTAATTTTTTGAACTTAGACATGCCAGCTGTGATTTAAAAGAAGAAAAAAATCAATTAACATTATAGAAAGGTCTTCCTCTTCTATCTTCTCTCCCTTATTTAAAGTGAAAGCAGATTAGCTCAGAGCCAAAAATGTTTTGAAAATCTTTGTCATGGACAAAAGAAACTAAGCCATGATACTTGTGTTTTTTACATATGAGTGTTTTTTCTAGATATTTTCCTAAATATAATGTGCAAGAGTGCTGCTGAGGTGGTGACCCTGATCTGGTAACTAATGCCATGCCCAAACAAGCCCAGTGAATTTATGGAGGAAGGATTTAATTCCTGTCTACCTATACATTCAGACAGAAGTGTGCCATCAGTAATTTCACTCAGGAAGCAAAGAAACTTGAATAATCAAATATAGGCCATAAAAGTTTAAGTAACTTCTGGTCTCAGAAAGGATACATATGTCTGAAGGGAAAAAACCCCAAATGACAGACAAAAGGGAAGCAGGAAGACAGTGGTACACCAAGGTTGAGTCAACAGAGACCCTTCAGAAAAAGGGAATTCAACCCTAATGAAGCCAATACAGAAAGCCATAAAATACATCAGACAAATGCATGGGAAGGAAATCAGAAGAGTGGTAACTCTGTGAAGCAGATGGTCTACTTCATAATGTGTCATCTTACAAAAATACAGAATAAATGGAATAGTTCTTTCTCCAATAGGTAGTTAAAGGAAAATTTTAAATGGGACTGTTGTGGTAAGTACTCTAGTTTTGTGGGGGTTTTGGTTTTTTAGTTTTGTTAATGAGAATGAATTACTGTCAGAGTTTAGGATGTGAAAAAGATGCTGAACCTGGTGCATTGAAGCACAGAAAACTGTTGTGGCCAGTTGGATATGTCAAAGAATTCTGGTAGAATTTAAGGATGATGGGCTTGCTTTGTTCTAAACATGTGTTTTACTGTCAACATGAGCAACATGGTGAAATGACAAAAACTGTATAAGAGCAGTCAGTTATTTAGTTTGGTTAAGACAAGGGAGGTTTATGAGAAAATACAGAGTAGCCTGATGAAGTGGCATGAGTGAACAGCAAGGAGACAAGGACAGCAGGTTGGACTAAGAGGATTTACAGAGGCTTAATTACTGTCTTAATTTATGAAGGAAAGGGGCAGGACAAACATGACTTTACAGATAAGAGGACCTTGGTGTAGATTCTAAACCCAGAATTGGGCAATCAAACTGTAAGTATATAGAAGATAATAGATGGCTTTATCTTAGTGCTTGTTTTCAAGGGATTTAAAAAAAAAAAAAAGGAGTGGGGGAAGCATATGAAACAATGGAAAGGTAGAACATCTCCTGTGAGCAATGAACACTCAGCAAAACTAAATCCAAGGAAAAGGAAATACTCCCACCCACTCTTTTTTCCTTATCCTTGTTCTCATAGAATTAGTGTTTACATTGAAAAACACTTCGGAGGCTACTGAAGCTGAGAACTCTTCTGAAACTTGAGATGTTTTAGACAGTCCTATGAGTAGCAAGAAGGAGGTGTTACAGTAAATAATCTGTTTTTAGGAAAGTGTAGAATAATCATGCTTTTGAGCATAAGCACGTTTTGGAGGTGTGGGGTTTTTTTTCCCCTTCAGAAGAAAGCATTTCTGATTGCTATTAATGTAAATGGAGAAGCAAATGCTGTCCATTTTTTAAAAACATGGTGTAGGTTAGATTCACTAGTAATCTCACCAGACTCAAACTTTTTTCTCAATTAGAGACCTACCACATGGGCAGCTCGTGACCTCAGTGTATGTCAAGTCCTCCAGAGATGGGAGGAACATTTATTTACTTCCTCTTTTTTTTTTTTTTTTTTTTTAAAAAAAAAAAGCGCAAAACAACCTGAAAACCCCCACACCAAAAATCAAATGCTTTGATTTGTATATTGCTTAACTTCTACTTGGGAAAACCATCAGGAATAACTGGTCTTACAAAAATGAGTACCTTCTCTCCCACTTTTACGAAGTTGGTATGAGGCTGTAGCATCAATGGAGAAGTCATGGGCTCTTAACTCTGTGAATATAAATAGAATTAAACAGGGATTGCTCTGATTGAAAATGAACTGTCTTAGCAGTTCAAGTGCTTCCAAGTGGTACTGACTGTTGGAGCCATGTTGCCTTCATCTGCTCAATTCTGGCTATTTTGCAGCCACTGCTGTCACCAGGGAGAAGACTTGTGAGAACTTGATGTGCCCTGTAGCATATGAATTTCCATCTCAGATATGTAAATAAAAACCTGAGGGCTGAGCAAGGGCTGGTGCAATAGACTCAGTCTTGAAATTGTCAAATACAACTCTTGACTTCTCTTACTAAAGAGAAATGTGATGTCAGGTTGGGCATGTTGGATCTTCTTGTCACTCCTTGAGGTTTCTGAGATCTGTTGTGTAGTTTTGAAATACAATGTAGAATTCATAAGCTGAATTTGTAGAACATGGGTATTTTGGCAAATCATGCTGGAGAACCATCTAATCTAGTGCAGATTCCCCTTCCTGTGGTACAGGGAGCTCTGTAGTTTGTGATTATGAACTAACCTTTTCTTTTGATGGTCAGAGTAAATCCTAGTCAATTGCCATTAGTAATTATCAAATGGAATGAAATATTTTTTTTCAGAAGCACAGTAAAGCTGAAGAATAGTCGTGCATCCTAAAATGTAGTTAAATCTACCAAAGTATTAGACATGACAACTTATACATTTGCCAAAGGCAAAAAAAAACCCCCAATCCAAACCAATTGCATCATTTTCACTGTCACTCAGTATTCAGTTGGCAATATTCAGTTTACTAACTGAAGGATGAATAAATACACAGGTGAACTAAAAGAAACCGCTGTTTTTAACAGCTATGTTGGAAAGTCCATAGTAATAGTTTCTACGCACCTGGTGACCTTGAGTGAGAACATACTGTTGTCTGTCGAGTCCCATATCATGTATTTAACTTCAGGCATCA
The DNA here is from genome assembly GCF_003259725.1 of Athene cunicularia. Classification (NCBI taxonomy): domain Eukaryota; kingdom Metazoa; phylum Chordata; class Aves; order Strigiformes; family Strigidae; genus Athene; species Athene cunicularia. The sequence continues at coordinate 98,605,111 of NW_020799097.1, read as the reverse complement.
TCAGCTGATTTTAAGAAAGGTGTAAAACCTCCCTGCCAGACAAATATAGGATAATCTTCCTCTTTGTTCTTAATTGTTTTACATCCTTAAGAAGGGTGCTTTGTATCTCTTTTAAAGAAGGTGTGTTTGGATTATTTTATCTTCTTCCCTATCATGTCCGTTTTTAAAACTGGCTTTTCTTTGTGGTTTTTTTTTTAATGCCTGCTTTTGTCAATAGTAATCTGAATGTATTTATTGCCCTGCTGAAGATCATAACAAATGGCATCTGTTAGGAATGATTACAACTTTTGACTTTGTTAAATGTAAATGTATTTGTTAATATAGATATAACAGTACTTGTAATTAGAGTGCTATTCTATTTTTAAGGAGAATATTGATACAGCTTACATAGCCTGACATTAACAAATATGAAAATGCTTCTTTTCAAAATATATATTCGCATTACAGTTCCTAATATAAAGGAGAGCAAAGTCCCTGGTGAATATTTTTCTTCTATTCTTAAATTTTTTTTAAAGGCAACATTTTCTTCTACCAAAATTATTAAAATCAGGCATTTAATTTTGTTTTCCTTTGCCAAAGTAATACAAAAATAATCCTGGTTGTAAAGAATGGCAAAAATAAGGTGTAATGAATAAGAATATGAACCTCTAAAATATTGATTGCTTTTTTAGTGGATCTTTTTGTTCACATTTATTTGTGGTCAGTTGGAAGGAAGTAAGCACTTTGCATCCTGCTAAGCATGGAAAGCTTTAAATATATATTTCTTGGTGTTAACTTTTTTAAAACATTACTTATGAGTGACACATCCTGGTGTAGTTTGTTCTTCCTGCTAGTGACCTTGAAAGCACGTCTGTGCAATAATTGCTTATTACTGGAACAAAAGATAGTTCTGTCTAAGATTTGTTTGAATTCAGGAAGCCGTGTTTGCCAAAGTAAAATCTTGGTGACGCAACTATGTCAGGTTTCAGCAGCCACACCTCTGCTAAGCAGTTTCAAGTTTTCAGTTTTAACCTTTGTTCATAGCTATATTCCTTTTCCAGCAGAACATCTGAGGCAGTTTTCTCTCCTTTGCAATGGAACCGTGCTAAAGAAATGCAGAGTTTCAGAAGTAAAGCAGCAGCAAGTACTGTTGAGGTTTGCAGTAGTTTTATGTGAACTGGTCAGCAGAAGGATAAATGGATTCTCTTCCCAATAATTGTGGTAATGATAACTCTCAATATTCATAAGTATTGAATGGTATAGATGGTGTGGGGTTTGCAGAATATGATTTTATAATAAGCTATATTTGATATCTGAAAACCAATGCGAAATGCCATCACTGGGTTTTGATTGCTTTCCACTGTGAAGGGATACTGGATCAAATTAAATACGTAAATCTTCACTGCCATAATACAGTTTTCAGCATGGCTTGGGGGTATTACATTAACATTTGTCTTTGGTATTGGTGTCTAATGCAAGAATACCTTTCTAATGAGCCATGCTGCTGAAAGTTCTTCCTCTAGGACTGCGAATAAAGTTTTCAATGCTTTACTGTAATTATGGATTTGTAAGAATCCCTTCAATATTAATAGTTTTTGGATAGCAATTATAGTTCTGAAGTTTATTTCACTATTAATGTGCTGAGCTGCTGAGTTGGTTCCTTTGCCTGTGCTATACCTGTGTATGTTGACCTCTGTTCCTGTGCTGTAGGTGCTCTTGTGAGTGCAGGACTGGGTCTCTGATGAGCCTAATTTCTCACCATTATCAAACTGGAAGTGAGCATGTAATTAGAAATTAGCTGTTCTAATTGATTTGGGGGAAACCCAGAGTTTTGAAATCGAGTCCTGAAGGATCAGCATTTCAAAAGCAGTTCCATCCATTTCTGCCTGGAGCTCCCCATATTTATGTGTGTGCATACACACTGCGTTTAATTACCAAAGTTTTGTACTAAGACTTCTGAAATTTGTCCCTCAGATGCAAATGCTAATTTTTGTCAAGCCTGTAAGTGCTGTAGCCTCCTTTTTGAATGTTTGCTGGACGTAGAGGGCTGAAATCAAGAGCCCTGGTCTTGGAGAATGTTCAGTGCATCGTTAATCCTCCTCCCAAGGCAGATGCAATGCCGGGGCTGAACCCTTGTTTGCCGCAGAGGTATATAAAACAGTCTTTTTACAAATGGCTTGCGAAGAAATGATAGTAGTAGTGTCTGGAGCCTCTTTACTTTGTCACTGTGTTCAGCTATGCCTCATCTTTGTACTACCACTATTTACTGCCAAATTATGGGACAGCTGCCAAAGACCCTCATTGAAAGCAGTTTGCAATCTTCAGTGTTGAGTTACCTTTAAATATGGCACCACGTTGAGTACAATGTAACAGTCATCAGCACACTCCACTGTTGATGAGTTAAAATGGGCAGGTGAAATTAATAATTTATAAAAATGCACATTATTTTTTTCTCTAACTTGCCAGGAATGCCATGTTTCTTTCTTTATGTTCCTTCTTTCTGACTTGATTTCTTCCAGGGCTAATCAAGACTACACCCTTCCTAAGTCCCTTGGAGAAGCTGGTGAAGGATATAGGCATATTCTGTGCTGGGAGGGGATAACCTGTAGTTTCCAGTAGGCATGGACAAGGAAAATGAACTTAGAAACATAGGGTTTTTTTCATGGGCAGCACTGTCCCACTAACTCAATTGTCACCAGTGTCAGAAACTTTTTTTTCCGTACGATTTTTATATGGTTACTAAAATATTTAATGTGGTTTTCCATTAGGAAAAAAAAAAAAAAGCTCAATTTCCCTATTGAATGCACTCCTAGTCATTGATATGTGTTGAGTTGCCTGCTGCAATGCAAATAGAGATCTGCTGTGCTCTGTGTGGTCAGAGCTTGCATCTGTCTAGGAGACAGTGACTACCTTCAGAGACAATAGCTTCAGCTTTCCTAGAAGTACATCTGTTACATGATAGAAGATACTTGGAACAAGATTCAGATGCTCAAGAGTGGTGTTTCCCAAGTGGTAAATGAAAGAAAACTGTGCATGCTGCAAGTGGTTTGGGGAAGATGCTTCCACCAGGAATCAGAATAATTGCTCAAGTGATATTTATTGAGCATTTCCTTGGAAAAAAAAATAATTTTTTTGTTTCTTCTCTCTGTATAATAGTCAGAAATTGCGGGACTCAAAATGAAATAAAAAATGCTTGCTGGAAGAGGCAGTGAGAAAGAGGAGATACTCAACAGCTGTTACAGCTGGAAAACCTCTTTTAGCTTCCAGGAGACTGATCTAGAAGATTGACTGACTGTTACCTTCTCCTTGGGCCACATAGTGGTGAACGCTAAGGTGATGTGAAAATAGGATGGTAAAAGACTTGGAAAAACATGAAATAATCTGATTTAAGAATTTTTTTAAATTGAGCATTGGTTTTTTGGCTGTGTTTAGCTATAACCAATACAGTTTACCTGGTGTGTGACAGGTACCTCTGAGAAGGGCTAGGGTATGCTGTGGGTTTTTTTACTTAGGAAATATGTAAAATTAAGAGCATTGATAATTGAGTGCTTAAATTTATTCTATGCAGAGATGATCCTTTTTACTTGAAGACAGCTTTACGTGCTATTCACAGCCCATAAATCAGTCTTGCATTGCCTCCTTGCAACACTATTGGCAGTAGTGGACGTTACTGAAAATATGCCTGTTTTCAGTTAGCTCAAGGAAAATTCTCTAGTCATGGAAAGAACATCCATCTCTATTACCTGCCTTGAGAATTAAACACCCAAATACATTTGCATGAAGATTACCAAAGTTTACTCTGCTTAAGTAGTGATAAGTGCTGATTTTTAAATAGGAGAGGATAGGAAGATTTAACACACCTGCCTTTAAAATGTTTCAGCGTTGTAATTGGTTGTGGGATAGCTCCTAAGAAATAGAGAAGGGCAACAAAAAGCATTTTTGCCTTGGAAAACAGGGCAGATTTCAGAGAGCCATCTGTAGTAGGTAGGGTGTGTGCTGGAGCTCCTCAGTCAGTGCTGTGGGGTCAGGTATAATGGCAAGGCACTGCCTGCTCGTCCTAACCCACTCTTCTCTTCTGGACAGGGGAGCAATCCTGGTATTTGGCTTTTCCTCTTCAGCAGCAGTTTTCTGTACATTCTGTATACAACCTTCCCCCTTTTTATCTCTGGAGTAGGGGAATTGAGAACCTTTTAGTTCTGTTTTGTCTTGTCTTCACTCTGTACAACTCTTAAGACACCTTTGTTTCTTGTTTGTGGCTTTGCCTGTTTCATTGTGCTTTGGTTAAAAAAGGGTGTTTGCTACTTGCACTTAACATGTTTCAGCACAAATGGTTCTGTGCTCTCATGGTGTTCCTCCTACATGGTTCCACCTCTTCTGCATCGACTTTGTTCTCTTAATTGGAGAAGAGGCAAGAGACACTGCCAGCTTTCACAAAAAGCTCCTTTTCTTCCAAGGGAAATTGAAATACTTTCATCTGTGACTTTTTCTATTGAAAACAAGTTCGTGTGAATTGGCATACTTAGAAATGAACAATATCCCATTAACGTGGTCAATCCTAAATCCCTTTTTGAAGGTAGAATAGGTGTTCTTGATTTGTGTGCGGTTGCCAAGAGTAAATGTCAGTTGGTGTCTTGTGGCTTGTGCTTAGCTGGAATAATATACCTGGCCTTTAAATAAAGCTTTTTTTCATGCCTGATCCCAGATGAAGAGCTAATTTTATTCTGTTTTGCTGTTAGTGAACAGATTTCTAAGGGTACTGAATCAATAGGCACAACTGTTTTCTATTTTTCCAGTGAAAGAGGCATTTACTTCAGCACATACATTTTGATGTGCAAAACTTATGGTGAAGATAACATTTTTAGGAGCATCCTGTCAGCCTGTTCTAGTGAGGAGTACAGGCTGCTTGAGAGCGTGTGCTTGTGTGTATAAATTGGAGGAGCCTGTTTTGTGAACGTATGTCCACTGTTTCTAGAAAGTGAAAATTTCCATAAAGTAGTATCACTACATGTGTTTAGATTAAAATCATGGTGTTGTTTGTTTGGGCTAATAGGGACATGCTGATCACCTAATAATTTAAGTAGTCACCTTTTTATTGTGGTCAAAAGAAGTGGGTCATTTTGCAGTGTGTGTAAAATGGAGAGCAATATACTCTGTGGCAGGATACATTGAGGCTTCTTGCTCAGGCATTCAAAAGATATACTGTTAAAGAAATACTTCTATACATATATATACTCCACTGGGAATATTGAAATTTTTGTTTAATAGCACATAAGTCTGCGTTTATAAGACTTTAAAAGTACTTTAGAGATCTTCACGCAGTTTATGGCTGCATATAGAAGCTCTCTGTATGTGGCTGTGTCAGTAAAAAACTGGGCTTTTATTAAAGACTTAGTAGACAGTTCTGAAGTGGCTGTAGTTTATCATGGCCTGAAGTGCCTGACAGAAAGGTCTGTTGTGGCAGATACCCATTAAGGGACCTTTGTCTACTGGTATTAGGCTTCTTAAGATGCAAAATACTTTTTACTAAACTTAAAAATCTGGCTGTGGGTTGTTTGGACGTGATGCTTGGAGGAACAGCATCTTTTAAAATCATGTTTTTATGATAAGGTGAAGGTGGAAGAAGAGGAGGCAGGTGGAAGGTGAAGATGGCGGAAGAAGAGGAAAGGCCTGACCATGATAAGCTGATTCATGTAGGTTGTGAGTCAAGGGGTATCAAGTGTTATTTTGTGTTTCAATTTTTTATTTTTTACTCTTTAAATATATCTGTGGTCTCAGGCTTTTGAAGGCTCAAGCAGACTAATGTCCAGTCTTTATGAATTCATGTACTAGATGAGTAGCTCTACTGAAGGGCTTCTGGACAATGCTGTTTATCCTTTACTTGCACAATAAAAAAGAAAAAAGTAGAACTGGAAACAGATTATTTATTACTTAATTGTAGGTTCTCTGCTTTAATTACAATCGTATGCTTCCCTTTTATAAATGCTTTTACCCTCTTGACTGTTGCATCCCATCTAAACGTCTTCCACTTGAAGAAAATTTTGAACTTCCAAAAACCCACAAGTTTGTGGCAGGAATAGGAAGGGAATATCTTGAATTGAGACCCTGTATTTTTATATATATATATATATATCTCTATATATCTCTATCTATCTATCTATATATATCTATATATATATATATATATCTATCTATCTATATATCTATATATATATCTCTATATATATATCTATATATATATATAAAAATTATTTTTAATATATAGACACATACAAAATATATATCTATAGATACATATAAAATACGTATATAAAATATAGATACAAATATGTATACATTTATTATATAGTACATCTATAATATATACATATAAATATATGTATGTTATATCTATGTGTGTATATATATAATTTTTTTTCTGGCTTGCTTCAGTAACAGTTAGTAAGGTGGCTGATTACTGGAGTTAAACCATTTCTGTACAACTCAAAGAGGACCATTAGGATTGCCTCTGTAACCTTTCAGGAAGCAGCCGTAGGGAGCACAGGCGCTCTGGCAGAGCAGTACACAGGGAAGAGGGAAATGTTACCATCACACAGACACATGATGCTATTTGGTGTGCCAGGTTGTTGCAGTACCAATGGCCAAGTCTACTTCAGTTTGCTAATAATAGTGTTAGATAGACTTGAGGCTAACAACTGAGAGAGGTCCTGATCCTTTTGGAATTAGTGGGAGCTTTGCCCTTGACTTCTGGAAGGGAGAATGGGTGAACTCCCAGAATAAGTTGAAACGTTAATAGATTATCACTGCAGCCCTAAATTAAAGCTGTTTAGGATGGGTGCTATACTGAAATGTCACACTGGGCCATCATGAAAGGTAGGCAAAGCAAGCAAAAGCTTTGGGTTGCTTTTCAGGAACAGATGACGCTCTTTCAAAAGCTTTATTATGCCTTTCAGAGAGTGATTTTTTGGAATTTAAACATCCTGTCTCTTCAGGTTGTTTGGATAGAACTCACACGAGTGGAAGGAAGAGAATAGATGCCTTATGCTTGAGGAATTGCTCTGTTTAGCAGAGTCAAATGGTGGTATGTTCCAAATATATAAAAGCAAGAAAACTGCTATTTATTACTGAGCTATTGTGTATTTTAGAAGGGGGAAGAGGAATAAAAGGAAAGAAAAAGGGGAGGAGAGGAATAAAAGGAAAGAAAAAGTATGATGGGTTTCTTCCAGCCCTGACTGATAGAATCTCTGTTGCTTACATAATTTGTGAAAAGGAAATAGTCCTAATGGTTTTTCATGGATCATTGGTTTATGGGCTTGGCTCCAGAAAACCTTGTAGAGAATAATTTAGTTAAAACAGTGACGCTAATCAGGTGAAACTGAGAGGGTAGATGCTCGGCAAGGTCAATAACAGGATGTTGATTCTTTTGTTGATACAGTCTCCCGAGTCCCCTAACTGCCCTAACTGTGGGCTTCCCGGTGTTAATTGACTTTCCTAGGTGGCACATGAGAGTTCCATCTGACCTTATCTGACCTTTTTTTTTTTTTTTGTGTGTGTGTGTGTGTGTGTGTTGAGACGGTGCTTTTTGAAACTCATTTTCCTTAATCTGTGTCTGAGCCACCTTTGGCTCTAGCAGAGACAATGTTTTCTAGAGGACTGAGTGTGCTAGCACCAGGTCCTTCTAACTTTCCTGGAGCTAGGAGCAGCAGCAGACAGTGCCCACATTCAATGGAGGGTTCTTGAGTCCCAACCCTATATGTTAATGGATCTTTCGACCATCCTTGGTGGTCTTCCCCTAGTTTCCCTAGAATCTCCCTTTTGCTGTGTGGCAATGAATGCAGTTCAGGAGTGGATCACATCAAGAAAGCCCTGGAATTGTGGGACACCTGAGATTCCCAGAATGATAAAATTCTTGTTGCCTAAAAGATTATTTTTTTTTTTCTCTCTAAACAGTATCAGAGTTTTCCAAATGAGTTCCTTTTTACTGGTAACTGTTACCATGCCATGAGCAGTCTTATTTTCACGAAGTTGCTAGCTTGAGCTAGAAATAAAGTTGTGGGGTTTTTTTTTTTTTTTTTTGTTCCTTTCCCCTGATGTCAAGCTCCCTAGCTGGTCTCTAGTGCAGAAACAGGTGGTACCACCAGCTGGTGTGAACTTGTGCACAGGAGATGTTGGGGCTAGCAATGCAGTGGAGTGGCAGTAGCTCCTGGAGCTAGTATTGCTGCTAATCACAATGTCATGTGGAAAAGCTGTTGGTGATAGCTAGGTGTTTCATATGTGTTTTAAAAGCACGCTGTGCATGAGTTTAATGTGAGCAGTTAAATACTAGTGCCAGTTTGTAACCTCCTCTGGACTGGGCATTGACCACTTCTTCCAGCAGTGTGAAGGTACAACATCTGCAGGGTGCTTCCCGTAGGGGTGATGCGCTGGTGCACTGGGCTGTCACAGACAGACAGCGCTGATGGCACTGATGTTTAACCTCTGGTGGCAATATGCCCCATGTTTAAACCTTTACATTTAAAAAATACAATTTATCAGTTTCCTATGAAAATTTTCCGAGTATCAAGTGAACTTTCCTTTTCTTCCTTCTGCTTTTTGAAACCAACAGCTTTGTTGGAGAAGGTTTGTTTTTGGTTTTTTTTTCTTTTGGTGTGTGTGTGTGTCTGTCATGTTTGCTTTTGCCTGAATATAATCCCCAAACAAACATAACTTGCTGTAGTGTATTTACAAAAATCGATTTATAGCAGACAGAATGAGTTAACATACTGTCAAAAATAACCACATGTTCCTATGGAGGAGGCAAGGAAAGGAGAGTTCTTGTAAGCAGGACTAACTACATACTTATAAGACAGGGAAAGCTGGTGAGAAAGGAATATTAAATACCCTGAATGGTTTTGAATAGGTTGTATACTGTCTTTATTTATGCTTTAATAAAAAACCAGCAAAATATCCGCCGCTGCTCTGTAAAGAAGGTTTTGTGAAACATTTCTCGTGCTTCTACTACAAGCAAAAAAGAAAGCAATTCCTCTGCAGTTAGAAAGTTTTGACTTTTTAAAAAAAAAAAAGTCTGCTTGTTTTACCCAGCTGCTTTTCTTGTATTCTTGTTTACTTTTTCAGGTTTTGAACAGTTGAAATGTAATCTTTTCTTATATACTAGTTTTGCCAGAGCTTTTCAGTGAGGTTTGGACCTCATCATTTATACATAGAAAAGGATGAGAAAATGAAAAATGCTGAAGTGGGCTTAATATAACTTTTGCCGTTTGTTCTTCCTTTCAATTATCTTTTTTCTTTTTTATTTTATTGACTAAAGTCACCATCAAGTAGGGATAAAATCAGAATCAGTTATGCAAATCAAGTGCACTTTCCTCTTTTCATAGTTCATCTTACTGCTTTGGACTTGACAGTAGCCTGCTGCTTTTGGACAACTACAGACCATTTTCCACAGTTCACTATTACTTAATTTATTAAAAACCAAACCAACCACCACTCCTATCCACACACACCCCCCACACACCCCCCCCATTTCAAAACAACTAAAGATGGAGAGCTGAAGTTTGTTTTTAAATAGGGTGCAGCGTTGTTGGCAAATAAGAGAAGGGAACTTTTTTTCAGAGCTAACTACTCAAAAGTCTTATACCGTATGTCAAGCTGAACTAGTCTCAAAAAGAAGAAAAGCAGAAAGGGGGGAGGGGGTTGGGAAGGAGATTGTCTAGTTTGCCAGAAGACTGCCATGCTTTCAAGTAGAGGATAAGACTAGAGGTATAGTACATGCCAAGTAATATGTAAACTTGCTGAAAAATAATAGTTTGGGGTCATGCATATGATTTCTATTGAAGTATCATACAATTTAATGATTTACAGTTTAATGATTTACAACTTAATGATCAAAAATTAATTTTAGATGCTATGGTATTGTGCATACCGCATCCATGCAGGTAGTCCTGTTTGCTGGATGCTGTGCAAACTTGGGAAGAGAACAAAAGTTACTGTGAAGCATTTCTAACCAAATGAATCAGAAAGTGTAGATTTCATTGGTTGTCCATGACAGTTAAACAAAAACCAAAGGTGTTGCCAGTAAAATGGGATTCAAATTCACTTTGCAGCATGGAGAGTTTGTGTCTGTGAGCTGCTAGACTGTGAGCCTGCTTTGTGGTGGGGTAAGTTGGGGGGAGTTCCAATTCAATTTTGAAAATTTATTTCTCTTTGAAATCAAAACCTAAATAAATATTTCCTTTTCCTTTCAGCACTGAGATTTTTTAGCAGTGGGGAACTTCTTGTCAAAGTGCTTAGTGCCTACCTTGTAATGGAAATTGTGGGAGAATGTGAATAGAACAGAAATAGACCCAGAGTTTATCTGATAGTTCCAGGAAAAGTAAATATTGAGATTTGTTTCTCTTCTGGTAATGGACTATTAAAGTACAGCTGACTTGGGAATGGAGGGCTGAAGGGGACAATTTGCCCAAACAGTCATGTAATAAAGAAAAGTTTAAATCTAGGTGGGCCTGTTGCTTCCTCACCCCAAGTGTTTTAACAAATTTAAAGCTTAAATAAAAGACTGAAATTTCAGAGTGAACAAACTGTATCGTGCCCTAGAGAGACAGAAAAAAGATCAGAGACATTTTTTCTACATCCCTGTTATAGTAGGGAATGTACTAAATGTATATGTCTAGCTGAGTGGGGGAACAGACCATACCTAAACTACAGAAGTCTGGCCCAGGACAGATTCACTCAAACAGTAGTAAAAATATGAATAAGGTGCTGTGCAGACCCTGCTGGAGTTTGTTTTCATGTTGAAGTACAGCTTGTCTGTCATCTTTCCAGCTGGATAGATTCTTGTCCCTCTTGCTTTCGGGCAGTGAGAGCCCTTCCACTCCTGAGCTAGACAGTGGGTTGGAAATTTTTTTCTGTGTCTCTGACAGTAAGTAGAAGCTATCAGTACCGAATTTAAATTACTATAACATATTTTGTTGTGTATTAACGCACCTTAGGAAACTGGTCAGATTGAACACGTGAAGCCTCAAAGCAGGAGTGCTTGGGTCACTTCTGTTGCTCACTTGTTTGAGATTGTATTGAAACAGTTTTCGCTCCTTATCCGCCCCAACCAGTTTGACAGGCAGTCAAACCCTCCGCGCTGGGACCAGCCTGTTTTTCCTCCTCTAATCAAGCCTTCCTTTTCCTATGAGGTTTACTCTGCTTAACACAAGACATACCCTACAGATCTGTGTTGCTTTCAGTACTGAATTGCTTGGCAAGAGCATCCTAAGTGCTTTAGGTCCCCTTACACAATAGATTTGCTCTGTCCTCTATCTGAGTAGTCTTCTCTGCACCTGTGTGCAAGGTTTAATTCTTGCTGGGATTAGAGAGCACGTCGCTGTTGCCCCTCCCCCACCCACGCCGGTCGGGCTGGAAGTTAGACACAGACCCCGGCTAAAATAACAAGAAATTTAATACAACAGAGTGATAGAACAATCTGAATAACAACAGTATCAATGGTCACAACAATAAACAGCAATAATAGTGAACAAGACAAACGATATACAGAGAAATACCGCTAGCTGGTTTACGGAAAGCAAAATTCCCTCCCGAACCCGCCAAAGAGCAAGGAAGGTTCTGCCCCCCGGACCTGACGTCAGCATGGTATGAATAACCCGGCTGGAGATCACTTCCCCCTCTCTCTCTGCTGGGGAAAACTTTACTCTATCCTGGCTGAACCAGGACAACCTGTTTAAATTAAATTGGTTTTAGGGGAAGGCGTGTGGTTTTATTTTGCTTTGGACTAGGTAACCACAACTGTATGTATAAAATTACAAATATAAATTTTATATAAATTGATCAATCCTGGTTTTCTACTAAAAATGCTTTTTTTTTTTTTTTTTTTTTTTTTTTTTTTTTTTTTTTTTTTTTTTTTTTTTTAATTTCATGTAGAACCACTGCAAAGCATCAGTATCAAACAGTTAAGAGGGCTAGTAGGATCCTGTGATCTTTTGATGCTCTGACAGATCCTGTTAATGGGTCCCAGATCATAGTGGAAGTTGTTATTCATAATTGTCTTTCACTTTATACGCTTAAATTTAATTTCATTTAATTTAATTAAATTATTTTAAATTTATAATTATTTATTAAATTTATACGCTTAAATTTAATTTCATTCATAAATTTCATTTGTGTTGCTCCAGCTAGCCCAAAAGACTGTCTGACTTATGTGAGATGCTTTCAGGAACAGCAAAGTCTCCAGACTTTGGTTTCCCAGAAGGTGTTAGTGGATACCTGCCTTTTTATGTGGTCACTGTGCAACTTATTTATTAGCCCTGATCTCACAAAATCTTCTCTTTGTCTGGATATCTTATCTTTTAATTTTCTGCTTTTAAGCCAGTGCTTTGCTTATCTTTAAAATTTTACAGATCTGTACTGTAAACGTTATTCCATGAGATATCACATCAGTTCTTGTTTTAACTCTGGATTAAGTGCACTGTTTTATTCTTTTTTGAAGAGTAAATTACCCAGGTAAAATAATATTTGTCTTGTCATCATTTCACTGTTCAATTACATTTCCTTGATGACTTTTGTTCAGATCTTGTATTATCAAGGTCATACTTTCGTGCTTGTAGTGCCGAGATTATTTTTCCTTCTCTCCCCTAAACTACTTCCTTTCACCCTCCCTGCCAGGGTTGTTTTCCAACCCTGCCGGGGTCTTTATCTTCTCATGCAGGACCAGGAACGACACAACACCAATATGATGATCAGATCCTCCTCTATTCTCAGATTCTGTTTACATTTTATAGTATTCTAAGATCTGCACACACGTAGTTATCTGTTCTCTAATAGGCTTCATGCATTGTTCAGTCACGTCTACAAGCATTTACATGGATTAATTATGCTTGCGTAAACAAAGCCCAAAACTTGCCCAAACTTCTTTTATCAGTATCTTTGTTCTGCACAAACTGGTACACTTCTGCTGACCACAGCTACTCCTCCTTTGCTGACCACAGGTGTTCATTCTTTTGCTATCTGTTGCTAACTTTGTCTTCAGCCCTTGTACTTTCCCATCTGCATTCTTTTTCACTGACTTTTCCTTCGGCCTTGTATGTTTCAATCTACATTCTTTTCCCATCGGCTTTGTATTCCTATCTGCATGCTTTCTACATTGGCTTCCATCTAATGCAGCCCAGACCCCTACACCTCCCTTCTTTTAATGAATGTTGGCATATCTGTCATTGTTATGTGTGGCAGTTATTTCAGTGCTCTGTGGTGGAGATTATCCAGATCCCCTTATTTCTTTTATTGTAAATGGTCTAATTTTGTGTCCACGCTGTATGTGGTAATAACCATTATCCTATCCTCATTTTCAATGTATCATTTTATTATCTTTATGGAAACAGAAAGCAAAAAATTTACTTTCGTGTTTGTTCTTGCTTGTTTTTTCCTAAACATTCTCTTAAACCTCAGTGTGTAGTTAGCTGCCTTTCTCTTCCTCTTTTGAAGCTGCAGTGCATAGTAACAGTGATGCCCCAATATTTCCTTTGCATGGTTCAGCTCAAGCAGGCTCCCAGTTGGTTTTACTCTTCTGTTTGTACCCTGTAACCTCTGAAACATGCTTTTCTTTCTTAAGCTTTTTTCTACCTGTGGAAAAAAGTTTTCCTGTTTGTTTTTAGCATTACAAGTCGGGTTTTTATTCATCCAGGTAGTCTGGAGTCCTCACCAAATTTGTTCTCTAGCTTGGAAAACAAACCCAATGAGTGGAAACAGATTTCAGTTAGAGTGCAAATGCCCTCCAAAATCTGTCCACCTAATCAGCCCCATTAACAAATTCCAGTTGTTTCTTGAGCTTTGCCCTTCCCAAATTCCAGACTGCTTGATCTGTCTCTGGGATGTGGTCAGAAATGGTCAGGATTAGTTTGTACTGTTTCCTGTCCAGCAGCGCGAACTGACCCTGAGACAGCATCCCTGTTGAGCAAAGGAATCCTTCAGCTATCATATCCATGCCATTGCTAACATTCATAGTTTTGGGATTTTTAAATAAAATATATTGTTTTCCCAGGAGTTCACACTTTTTATCAGCATTTTATGAGGGATAATCTTTGGACCGCAGTCTGTGTTCAGGTGTAAACAGGGCAGGATTTGTAGGATCCCTGTTGCTCTCCAAAGTGATAATTGCCAAAAGTCTGTTATGTTCCAGCTGTTCTGTATTTCTTAACCACTTCATTGATATACAGTACATCCTTATTCCTTTATTTTTTAAATTTTGTTTTATCCAGCTTGAATATCTTGCAGCCTGTGGTGCCTGTGTTGAGGTTGCTGTTGGTGTGTAGAGGATAGATGCTGCCCATGTGCTACACAGCAGCCGACTCTGTGTTCTGCAGTCAGACTCATCCTTGGCGGTCAAATGTAGCAAGTCGAGTTCTTAAACACACTGATACGGTCAATTGCTTCATCTTTCTACACTAGTTGGTTTTGATGGATGGACAAATCCACTGTGGAAGACTTGTGTGTGTTTAGTACCTCTCTTCCTTTATTTTTAGTCCTGCCTTATTGACCATCCTACCTGGCAATTTTAGTCTTTGTGCAAGTATTGGCAACCTCTCAAAGGTTATGTTTCTCCTAATCTACTTCTTGTATTTCTTAATGTGCCAACGGCTCGTCTTCTGTGAGACTAATGCTTTTTCTTTTGAATCTCTTAATTGCTGGCTGTGGCTGGACTGTATAGTGCTAGCGCTGTCATCTTAATGTGGAAAACAATTCATCATGCAAGAGAAATGTGTGGCTGAATTATTTTTTGCGTGTGTTTAAAAAAACCCAAAACTTTTCTGCATGAGACTTACTTTAGGACCAAAGACTGTGTGGGAGAGCTGAAATTGCTGGAAACATGTTTATAAGGGAAATTCTGGCAGATTTTTAACTGCCACAGAAGAAATGTGGCTGTTTAAAACCCAAGAAGTTGTACAATTCTTTTTCCAGACATGGTCCCTTTACCTTTAATTGCAATTTTAGGATATGAAAAGGTTTAGGAACGGAAAGACTGGTATAAAATGTCTAATCACACCAATAATTAACTCAGTTTCTAACTCCATGTGCACAGTAATGCATCTGCTTGAAGGTGCATGTACTGTATATGCATTTGTTAGTGGTTCCTCCCTCTAAAAGGGGAATGATAGATGTTAATTGTGCTGTGAAATCATGTGAGCTTTGAATGGTTAAAATTCACTTGTATATTTGGATCTGCTATATATGTTGGTATACCATTTCTGTGAGTGCTCTCTTCATTGAGTTGCTCAGATCATCTTCCATGCTTGCCAGGCTTTTGGGGCTTTGTTCTCTGTCTGTGTGTGTTTTCTTCTTTCCCTTTTCTCTCACCTCCCCCCCCACCTCCCTTCTTTTTTTTTCAGTTGTTGTTGTGGTTTTTATTTTGGCTTTTTACATTTGTTTGTGGGGTTTTTGTTTAGCTTTTCTTAAGTTCCAGATGGGAAAGACATCATCAGGTCTGTTGGTTGTGGGTCTGTAGGCCTGGGTATGCAGAGGGTGTGGGATTTTTTGCTGTTGTTGTTTTATTCTTCTGAGTTAACAGTGAGGAGAGATGGGCAGAGGGAAAGCATTAGCAATTCGTGATGCCTAGCAGGGTTTGATTACATTTGAAATAACTAGTTGTGATTTCTGTTTAGTTTTTGATGAAAAGAAGGAAGTGGGACACATCCTGCCTAACAACTTCTTGTAACGCTCTTATGATTTCTTTGCAGCATGTGCAGTGATATAATTCAGATTATTTTCTGTGTGAAAAATGTTCAGTACTGCCAACTCTTGAGACTTCTACCTAATATTGTCTGTGCTGGTGGAGAATACCAGTCTTGATCATCTCTGTAGACCTTTGTAGTTAAGTATCCCCAGGCATATTGTTGCTGCTGCTCTCTTAACATGTGAGCGTGTTTTTAGCGTGTGTTTTTAATGTTAATACCATCAGATACAGGGAAGGGTGTTGGGGGATTCAGAAGGGGCAGGGTGAGACAAGGTCTCTGTTACTCTTTCTAGAGCTCTTCAGAGATGTTAGCGTAATCTCCCCTTGACCAGTGACTCATTCCAGAAAAGGGATCTCAAAACTTTTGAACCCAGGAACAACTCATTTGTAAATATCATTTTGTCTTCTCATTTAACACAGTACTTCCTTCCTCTCCTTTATGATCACTGAACAGATGCATCACCTGTTAAAACTCAATTGCATTTTACAGTAAGCACTCGATACCTTGGTGCTAGGTGTGTCCTATATGCACCCTGAGTGAGCTGCTTTGAGGGGCCAGGTAGGTACCTGACTTTGTAGGTCACAGATGCATGCCTGCATCCATCCATATATATATATATATATGTATTTATGCCAATTGGACTTGCAAGCTGTTTTAATTTAAGTTTGGGGTTGTTTCAGAGCTGTGGTGGTTTAAGGTGCTGCTGACCTGGTGCGGCATGTTCCTCAGTGGTGTCAGTCATTGTTCGTACAGCCGGTTTGCCCCGGGGAGCACTGCCCTTGTCCACTCTACCTTGAGGTTGGGGGTGCAGCCAAGCCCTCCCTGGGAAACATGCACATACCCACCTCGGCAGAGATGAAGGATTGATTCCTCTGTAGGCAGCTGCTGCGTGTGAGGGCGGTTGTCTGTAACTGCAGTGGGGGAATAAGATACGTTAGGGCAATAATTTCTTAAAGAAGTCTGTTAAGTCTTGCAGGCCACTTTTTTGTCTTCTGTGCAGGTGAGAACTTGTTTGCTGCTCTAAGGAACCTACTTAACCCTGCAAGCAGGTTATTTTTAAGATGACTTCATGCTGAGATCTAAGGACTGTTGTAACCAAGTCCCACTTTGTCAAGAAGGGGAGCTTTTAACCTTTATTTGGGGAAATGCAAATCTTAATTGAGTTCTATGATTTGCAACATTTGCCAGGGTTAGTGCCAGGTCTTTGAACTCTCTGCTTTTAGGCTAGAGAGAACAAAAAGAAATAAGCATTTGAAATAAATCTTGTTTGCTGATCTAGGTGTAGATTTCATTTTTATGAAGGTCCTTTTGGGGAGTGGAACAAAGCGTAGATTTTAAACCTCTTCTCTGTCTGTCCTTTTGATACTCAGAGGGGGCTGGATTTGTGTATCTAGGAGAAATCCTGGACTAAGGGTATATGTTTCTAAGCAGAAATACTAAGAGAAACTTATGAGATTGCGAAGTGAAAAATAACCTTTCATAATAAATCTAAGCATCTCTTTTAGCATAATAGGATTCTCAAAACAGTTCCTATCATGAACAATTCATGCTTTAGATAGGGAAGAAAAGCAAAACCAGGAAAAAACCAAATATTTAAAGGAAATAAAGGTATTTTGCTGGCCCTCTGCTCTCCCCTCATTGCCAGTGTCCCCTATATATTATTTCCTGCTTGGTGCTTAGTGTTGAAGGTGCCCATATTATGCCACTTCTGTTCCCAAAGCTGTGGAGTTACCACCCATGTGCATGTTGACAAAGAGGAGTGAACAGTTTTAGGTCACTCTTTAAAGGTGATCCCTGGAGGAGTTTGGAAACAGACCCTTTGTGCAAGTACCACTTGGGAGTTTGTGGCATGTCCTTCTGTGGTGCTCCCAGGAGATAGTCGCTGCTTTGAAGAGACTGCGGGGCTGGTGTGTGTCACATCTGTCACAGGGCTGGAAGCGGCTCTTGTCTTGTGTTCACTAGAAAAGCATTGCAGCCAAGGGTTCACCTTTGGAAGGGCCTTGTTCAGTGCGAGGTTTGGGAAACAAAATACTGGCTGAAGTAGAGAAATCCATCCTATCAGTAGGAGAGTATAGGAGCGTGTGGGGGGGTGATCTGTGTTTGTGTGGCTTGTGTTTTGGTTTTTACTTTGTGTAACTGGAATACTGTTGTGTACCTCTGAATTGTTGGGCATGGCTAATATATTCCTACTTTGCTAGATTTTCCAATGGATTGGAAATATGACTGTTTTCTTAATATGGAAAAATTTGTTTTCATTGATATTACTGCTTTGTTTTCATGATCTATGCAGCATTTATAAAACTGTAATGGGCACAAAATTTTGATGTACATCTAGAAGAATGAATAGAAGCAAAAATACAGTCTTGCCTGTCTTACACTGAAACTTTAGGGATTTTGCACTGAGGATTCAGATGTGGGGATTTGCTTTTAATATGTAGCCCCTCCTAACTGTGCTGGGAATAATCCAGCCATGTCAGCAATGTAGGCTGTGTGGTAATGTTTTAGGAACCTGAAATTGTGTTCATCTGTGGGAAGGTTAGAAAGGCAAACTCATAATTCTTCCTTATCAGTTATATGTTTTGAAATGATTTTGGAAATGTACAGCTACAGGTTATGTTGCAGAATGGCACACACTTCAGTTCTTTCTGGTACAGCCACTTGCAATTCAGACAGGTTAAATAGAAAAGAGTTTTAAAGGCTCTCTGCTTAATGCTCCAGTGCAATTAAATCCTGGCTTTGTTTGTAGAAGATAGGATCAGCATGCATTAGAACAATCAATATGACCCATAAAAATAAGAGGCTTTGTTAATTTGTAATGAATGTTTGAGTAAGCCAAAATGAAGTGAGCTCTACGGAGAGCTGTATAGTCAGGGGCTGAACTCCAGCAATCCTCCTGGTAGAGGAGGCCCTTGTAAAGCTCCTGATGTGAGGTTTTTTACAACATCAGCAGCTCTATTGCTGATGGGTATGATTGTTGTGAATCTTTCAAAGGTTTGGTTTTCTTTGAAGCTGCTCTTGATGAAACTGTGAAGTAGGAGGAAGAGGATTTCTGTGTTTGTGTAAGAGAACTGGGAAGTTAGCAGCCCTCAAATTTGCAAAAGGAAAAAGCATGCAAATTAAACATCTCAGGGATGAAGCATTAAGGAAGAAAGAGGTATCCTGAATTAACAAACACAAGATGACCAAAAAACATTGCCCCCCTCCCAGTAATTCAGTGTTCTGAGGTTGTCCTTGTATTTAAGATCTGCTTCGTAAATATGAAAACTTGGATGTGGCAAATATCTGTGGTATAACATATGGTTTAAACAAACATTTAATTAAAACTGACACTGTTTATAGCTGTTCTGTTCAAGCTGCTATCTCACTGAACAGATTCTACTATCTAGTGGCTATGCCTAGCAGACAATCTCACTCACCTCTGGGGGGGGAGCTTCACTCTGCTCCAGCTACCCCGTACGCTGAAAAACGTTTTTGCATTGTAGAAGAAACTCAACCCCACCCCCACCCCCCCCCCCCCC
>NW_020799097.1:98574052-98585842 GCF_003259725.1 Athene cunicularia | reverse complement strand
CCCCCCCCCCCCCCCCCCCCCCCCGCAATAGAAGGCTGATATTCCTCCCCTTCACATTCTCTGAAAACGTTGGATCATTTCTAAAGCAAACCCAGAGTACCAATGCATCAATGATTTGTCAGCTGTGGTGAGTTCAAGCGAACTTGAAACGCTGATTCTCCTGTACTTCTTTCATGTTTTGTGAAGCCAGCAGAAGGCTTTGAATAAGTTAGTGCTTTGTGTAGGAGGGTGCACTGTCTTGCTTATGCTGCTTAAGTTAGATCATAAGAAACCAAAGCAATGGAACGTTTGAAAAAAAAATAAATTGAGAAATGGAATGTCTTGCTTGGGGAGTTAGTTTATATTACACCATAACATGAGGGGTGGTATCTACAACAGTACTAGGGCAGCAGCCTATAGGGGGAAAAGATGACTTTCTGTTATTAACTACAAAGATACTTATTTTTCAGACTTCAGTTACACCATCTTACTTACTCTATCTAAAACATACATGACAAATCAGTGACATTTTCTGAGGCAAATGTCTCTGTTAGTAACGAGTGTTTCAGATTTTAATAATGAATTGATTGATGTGGACCAGTTTTCAGTTTTAGTCTCCTAGGAGGCAAAACTGTCCTTGACACATTACTATGTAATACAAAATAATTTTAATACACAGACTCTCTTATGTAGCATCTTAATACACATTAGTAGAACTCATCTGGTGAAGAAGCAAGTCAGTGAAACCTGTGCTGGTCCTACTTCATGGGGTACTCTAATGCAGTTTTTTCTGTGGAATTCTATTAAGTCAGCATAGTTTTGGTTTTGTCATCTTTATGAATTAAACATTTTTCTAGCAAAAAAGTATGAGAAATCAAAATTTGCAAAAGCAATTTTTTTAAACTGGTGGAGTAATAATATTAAAACCATTCTTTTTATGAAAGTAGCTCTGATAATCATTGGGAACATGATGCTATAAAAGAAGGAATGACAGTATCATACAATGTTTACTACCAAGCTGTCCAAATGCCATGTAGGTACAGATTACTAAAATGTTGTTTTTCAAACAACACTTGTACCTATGAGGATGGTGTACTTTACTAAATGGCTGGAATTGCCATGTTATGTTAAATTGTATCAGAGTATATATAGCCTTGAGGCTATTCTCTTTTCAGCCAGCTGGAGTTTCTCACTGATTTTTAGCCTGTCCAGCACCTCCCTTTGTAGATGGTCTGTGTTCAGAGCTGCATCCCCCTTCTGCCCAGTTCCACAACTGCCATGCAAACTTCTCCCTGCAAAACTCTGCAGCAGGATCTAAAAAAATCTCTTACCAAATCATATCTTCCAACAGTGAATCTAGTTTAAACCACTAATTTGCTAATGATCTAACCGAAACTCCTGACTCAAGAGGTTTGTGCCAAGTATGTTTTTTTCCCACTCTAACCCTTTTACTGAAGAGTGGTACCTTGAAAGCAGTTACCTGCAAGCATTTTCTGTCATGTTTTCAGGGATGGCTGGATTCATCCCCATAGCTGGTGCCTGGCTCCATCCTATCTGTAGGAGAAAGGACCTGTGCTGAAAAGCCACACACTCTCCCCACCTGCATCAAGGTGCTCCACACCGTCTGTACATGTGTGCAATACCAACAGCCCAAGGTGGTGCTTTGGGTTTGAAAATCAGGAATGTCGTCTTGTGTGGAGGACTTTACTAATTAACGTTTAAAATTTATTGCTGCTACAGATTCAGGCAGCTTTTGTTTTTAAAGAAAATAAACATCTAAGTTTTCCGTAGACTAAATGCTCATGGCACGTTGACGTTGATGCGTGATGCCCACGCTTAGTGGCCGCAGATGCAGTCTACTTCTGGACCATTTTGTCATGGCTCTGGGGGTGGGTGATTAGGATAGGATTGCAAATTCAGTTTACTGTTTTGCTAGCTTGTTCCTTCCAATGTATATCCTGCCTAAGGATAGCAATTGATTTTTAAATGAGAAAAGGAAGGAGACAATGCAAATAAACTGTGTTCTCTCACATCGGTTTTAATGCCACAGATCTGATTTCATTAGTTGAAACAGAAAACAGCAAGATGCTTCCTCCAAATTGTTGCTTAATTTAATCCTCTTCTCTCCACTTCTCCCCACCTCCCTCTAATGCACGTATCCTCCACGGGTTTTGAGGATGCTGCAAGAACAAACATTTTCTCTGATTGCAGGTATGCTGTAAAACCTGTCATTTGTCTTAATGGAAGGTAATGCTGACCACTTGATAGCAATGAAGCAGATAAAATCGGTTGCCTGATTACCTATCAAGTGAGTTACTCATTAAAACAAGTACTCCTCCTTTGGTGAAACGAAATGAGTGATTTGAATTCTGTCAAGAGATTAGCAAAGAAACATACTGAGGTATAAATCTCTGTTAAGAAGATCTCAAAAAGTATGAAGTATAGTCATTTTTCAATCCACAACTGCTTTCTCTTGACCTCGTTTTAAAGGGGCTGGGGGAGCTGCCTCCTTGTGAGCCACCTTGCAGGGTGATAGACACTTTTCAGCAAGGAGGTTTATAGTGGCAGGAAGAAAAATGCAAAGCAGTAATTTTGAGGATTTCTTCTGAGATACAGATGTGTTTGTGTTAAAATTTAAATATCCTAGCTATTCAAGTGTAGGAAAGCCTCACAAGTGACTTGCAACAATTCATTAATTCCTGATATTGAGCATTTTGACAGAAGAGTGGAAACCTGTATTTTTGATTGGATGATGCCTCTAAGGTTGCTTCAAATCTGTTACGTTACAAACTGAATGCATCCTCAAATGATGCCTGCAGAGGCACACACCATTTAGTGTAAACTTCAGGAAAAAATGACTGGAATTTTCTTTTCCTTGCTATTTTGGCCTGTCTTTTCATTGCTACCTCCTTTTGTTCTGGTGTCCTGCAATATAATTTGCTAGTGTGTGCTTTCCCGTAGGAGGATTTTCAGTTATGTTGAAAATAGAGAAAGCATATTCATACTGTGAATACAGCCAATGGAGAAATATAATAACATGTCCAGCATTACAGGTTTGTTACTTTCAAGCAGATGTTGCTGCAGGCTCTGTTATGTTAGTAAGTCTCTAGCACTTGGTTGAAGGAAATAGCTGAGCCTTCCTGTTTATAGAGATAGCAGACAAAACATTTCTACTAAATAAAACTTAAGCTGAAAATGTAATTTTGTCATTTGCTCAGTGTCCTGTAAGCTCCTGTGCTGGTTACAAATTTACTGATAAATAAATCATTGTTACAGTTTGTCTTCTGAAGCTTTGTTTAGACAAAAACTTTTAAAAAACATTTAAGTTCTTTTGTCTTGGGGATAGAAAAAGGAAGAATATGGGAGTTTTGGGGCTTGTGTGCTGGACTGAATATTTCAGTGGTCAGATGTGACCTATGGTATGCACGATTTGGAAAAAAAAAAAATTAGTTAACTGTTTTAGAGCACTTCACTAAGTTTTGATCATCTTTTATGTCTCAAGGCTGTCTTGTGATCAAATCTCACTTTAAAAATTTGGAATATGAAAAAACCCCATGGACTGTGAATATAATGATGGTTTATTATGTCTGTAATTTAAAAGCTGTGTAGCCATGTGAAGTTACAATTCTGTGATCCTCCATTTGGCTTTGTGGAGTGCTTTAAACATTGTACAAGCCGAGAGGTGAAAAAGCGTTTACAGCCCATTTCACAGGGAATACATAATTCAAATTGAAGTTGTATGTTCAGGTTGTCTGTAGGTTAGAACTTTGTGTTAAGAAAGAAACGCACACCAAAAAATTTCCCAAAACTTGGATTAAAAAAGGTATGTGTAAAGGTATTTGCCAGGTTTCTATCTAAAAATCCTGTGGAGGGTTTGTGCTCGTATCAGTCTTGATCGCGTAACCTTGCATGTAAGCAGTTAGTTACATGAAGCCTACTGACTTTGTGGATTAGGGGTACCCTTTTGTTTTAAGACAAATACAAATACAGATGCTGCCATAGTCTGTATCCCCAAAAAAGGTGGGGGGGGTAGCTTTTATTCTTTTAGTTTACCTCCTATATAAATAGATATAGATTATTCCTTATCCTAAGACCCTGGGAGCTTAGAGTAGTCAGTACTTTTGTCTCTTCTGATAGTGAAGAAGGTGCCTTTAATTATGGTCCCATCACCTCTGTTTTTTATTCATTTAGATCATGGACTTTTATCCTTCTCAAAGAACAGATGGGTAAACTCTTCATTTGAGACTTGATTAAATTCCTGTTAAAGTTGTGACTTCAGTATATTTTGGGTTGTTCTCTTGTTTTCCAGCTCTTATTACTTGAAGATGACTAGGTAGATCTGGAGCACAGAAGTGTCTTGTGGTGAAGTAAGGGCATAGCGAGCTCAGTCATATAGAGCCGTAACCATCCCCACCTCCTAGGGCCAGTGGTTTTACAGTGTATGAAAATGCCTCTTACGTAATATGATACCATCAAATTCTTGTCGCTTCTGACCTTTAGTAGGTCTCTGAAGCTTTGGTAAACTGGATTCTTGGAAATTACAACTGCGTTTCTTAAAGCCACCAAGGATCTTCTCCATTTTTCTTGTGAGGTGTTTTCCCCCATAGCATGATGTGTCCTTGTCTACACCACAGCTATTTAATCTGTCAGCTCAGTTAGAGTTCTGCTGCTGCACTCCAAAGTTTCCCCTCTCTCGTTCTCCCTCTCTCTAGTTAGCCTTTTTGTTCTTTGCTTTGACCTTCAGCTGTCATAACTGGATTGGTGATCCAGAGGAAGAAATTATTTTTCCTGACCTATAGAATGGTTTTGCTGGCAATATCAACACACCTTTCAGTAGACAAAAGTTGATCTCAGTCTTGACCTGTGAAAGAGCTACCAGTTAAAATGGTGGGTTGCTTGTTGTCTTTTACTGTCCTTTGTTGTTTTTCCAGAGGGGCTAGCAAAGGTATCAGTTGTGTCAGCTTTTTGTAACATTACACCTTCTACAGGAAGAATAAACTGGAAATCAATACCTAAGTTTGTGTCATTAATGTTATTCAGACTTTCAAGTAAGTGTGACTTCTACTCTGGGAGATTTCATTTGCTGACGTAGTTGAAAGGCCTCTTTTGACCTCTCTGTGTGAACCAAGCTTGTTGCTACTAATGACAATTTTTTTATCAATGCATGGAAACAGTGTGACTTGTTCTTCCCATTTTATATTCACCAAGTTTTAAACTGGAACTGAAATATAATACTGAGCATGTTACTGAAAAACAAGAGAAGTAAACAGAAGTTTCCATATTTGTCTTTTTTTTTTTTTTTTAAAGTATATCTTTTAGGTTCTTCTAACAACATAGGTCATAAGCCCTGCCTGAGGATTTCATAGTAGTTCAATCATATATTTGTAAACAAACCATGATATTTATTATTGTTACCCATTTTACTCGGCATACAAAATCTACTGTCAACTAAATTTAAAGGAATGACATGGATATCAAACCATCTTTACAGATTCCCTTTAAACCACTGTTTAGTAGTCTGTGCCATTGGAAAGCTAATTAATTTATGGACTGTACAGCTGTTATATATAATATGTCAAAACTGTGTGGCTATAAATGATATTTTGATAAGGTCAGACTCTGAAGTGTTGTAATAGTTTAAGGTCTGACACCTACATCACATTTGCGTGTACTAGTTAATATTTAAATTAGAGATGCTGTGTTTATGCTATGTGGTCACAAATGGAGATGATCACCCCACTCCTCAGGTGGAAGGTTTGAGTTCTGCTGGCGTATGCAGAAGTCTGGAAGCTGAAAGATGTTCTAGCCATCTAGATTAAACCAGACTAGTGTCTCTAGTTTTTCTTCCTCATTTACATGTAGTACGAAGACATGTGGTTACATCTGAGCCTCCTTCTGGGATGCATTTCCCATCCCTGTCTGCTGCCCACAGATTAGCTTTCTGTTCACAACAAGGATTGTGTCATCCCAGTGTACTGCTGAGCTGGTCACCCTCTGTGTGAGCTGCAAGTCTTGTGCTGGATGTCCTCAGCAAGAGTTAGTTTTGTGTGAAGGATTACTCTTTTTGTTGGTGGTGTTTTCAGAAAGACTTTTCTACTTTCTCAGCATCTCAAAGTGGATAATAAATGAAAAACTATCTGGTCTCTGTCAGACTCAATTTCTGTGGTGTTTTGTTTTGTTTTGTTTTTAATTTTTACACTTAGTTTATTTTTCACTACTTTTAAAAGTGATAAAAATAGTCAACATTGCAGCAATGTTAGTTGAGACGTGTGGAGATGTTTTGGTATGCAAGAATGACATTTAATCTTTTTTTGAAAGAATATGTAACTCTTAAGCAGTATAATATTTCTAGAAGTAGATACTTTATTTTGAATGTGCTTTGTAAGAAAACACTTTTGCAGTTGGTCTCTCCCCCTCTTTCCCCACTTCTGCATGGCAAAAGTAACATTTTTCTTTCTGTTGGCATGAGCTAAATGATGAGACAGCAGTTACTTAACTATAGCTAGTCTATAACCACAGCTTCGGTATAACAGAGGCTACCAGTTAGTAATTTCTCTTAAGAGTCAAACTTTTGCTAATTGTTTTCAGAAAATGGAAATGCTTCATATTTAACAACCTTGTATGATTTACCTGTAGCTTTAAAAATTTCACTTAAGCAAAGCTTCTGTGTTTGAAGCTGCATAAGTTCTTGACCAGAGACAAAACTGCAGTTATCTCCACAAAAATACAAACTGCATCTAACAAGGATGCTGCTGTTCAGACTCTTCTCAGTGTCAGGGTTGCACACTTTCATGGGCCACCATGTAGGATATGTGGTTTGGAACATAAGACCAAACCAGAATTCACAGGTGAAACCTTTTTGTGGGCGTGTTTTAAGTTGAATACAGTTTCATCCTGTTTGCTGGCTGTTTCTGCATTGCATTTGATGGGTATGCAGGAAAGCAGCTGCAAGCAGTCTGCTCTGCAAGGGCTCCAAGCAGGCAGCGGAAACATGGTACAGCTGTGGTTTGATGTTCTGCTCAGTGAAATACCAGCCTTAAACATTGCCACCCTTCCTGCTCTCCACATCAGCCTGCTGCCACCTCCGTCATGTTGATGCAGCTGCCTCTTCAGGTCTGTGACAAACTAGAGTAAGCAACTGATGCAGCAGAAAAAACACCTGACAAAAATAGACGTTCAGGTGGTTATTTTTAAAATATGCATGTGCGTTTGGAGGGCCTTTTGTTGTTTCTGTTTGTTGGGTTTTTTTCTCAAGTTAGGTAGTGTGGTTTTGGGGAAAATAAAAACCATTCAGATTCCTTTCCCTGGATAGTTGACCTGCTGGACATATGTGTATGGTTTAGTTCCAGAGGACAGCCTCAGGACAGCTTTCAAGATGTGATGTACACTTGTTGCTTCTTATGTTTTCTGTGTGCTAGCTCTGTTTGAGAAAAATGCCCGTAGGATGAAGGAGCTCAGTTTAGCACCTGGGAGGGGTGATAGGAGTACGGCCTCTGGCACGGGAGTGTGCTCTCTGCCACGTCCTGCCTTGGCACCACTCGCTTGAGGTCTTCACTGTCTTCTGTATCAGTTCTTATTTCGCTCAGTTTTCTGGCAAGGAAATGTGATTTACAAGTATAACTGTTTCACAATCACCTTAAGTCATCCATGGGCAGAGCTGCTGTTGACCGTCACAGTTCCCGACACTCTTTACAGAGAGTGCTGCCACCTTCCAGCTGCTGCTACATGGTTCATTGTGCCATATGACTGGCCTGCTGAGTTTCCCTGTTTTGGTGTTGGTGAGTTAGTTTTCCTGCTGTTCAGTCTCCCAGTGTGCTTCCCTGGGCAGCCCTGTGAGCGGTTGCCCCAGTGACAGGAGCAGAATGAGGATGGGAAGGATGCAGAAGGGCAGGGATACTTATTTTAGCAGTAGCACTGCCATATGCCAGATGTAAGTGAACTTAATCATAGATAAATGTCCTGCCTTCAGACACTCTTGGTATTAATGCTTCAGAGAATGGGGCTTTGATAGGTTTTATTACAGTGCTAGCACCAGGAGTGAAGAGGAAGAGTGAACAGAGGCTGCTGCATCCTACAGGTGTTAATGAGAGCACTGGATCTTGCGAGGCTGTCCTTGTCCTTCATAGCTTCCTGACCTAAATACACCCTGCAGGTCCTGCAGGAAACAGGCCTGGTGCAGGGAGCATCCTTAACTGAAGCGTGTATTTTAAAACTGCTTAATTATTTTTGTCTTATCTGATGAGATGGTTTTGGTCTGTTGTGCTAGTTAGGCTACTGCAGATAAAACATGGTTTTAAAAACAGTCTGTTGATTTCAGAAAGGATTTGCTGCATGCCCCGCGTAGTCCAGTCCCGTCTGTCCTCGCCCCCCCCGCCCCGGGGAAAAAGGAATAAAAGGCTTCAAGTATTTAAGAATTGGGTAGCTATTAAAGAAATCATTGTTATTCTCTCTTTTCCTTGGGGTAAAGGTAATACTGGAGCAGAGATGCATGCAGCTGCTGAAAGGTGATACTGTTTGGCCATGAGGTTGATTGCCAACTGAAACATTGCTGCAGTTTTCTTTTCAGAAAGAAGAAAGCAAAATAGTTGAAGGGTTGTTTGCCAGTGGAAACATAGTTAGTTTTATACATATGAAGAAAAAATTAACTAGTGCTGCCCTCTTGCAGTTCAACAGCAAGACAGTCATTAATCTAGTCTCAGTACAGTTATCCCTTTCTATTACCTAGGTACAGTTATAGCTACAGGCTTTCTGAAGGAAGGGTAGGTCAGGAGAGTTTCCAGTAATCCTTTGGAGGGAGGGTAACAATGAGATGGCCTCCTGCAGCAGCTCTTGGATCTACAGTTTCCTAAGTTTGAAGGACATAGAGACCCTTGTTCTGTGAAAACTGTTTTCCAAATTTCATGTAACTGCATGTATTTTCCTAGTAGCAGAATCACTTGCCAAAGGAACTCAATCATAATCTTTCTCTTTGTTTTTTTAATTACTGAAGGTATCCTGAGAACAGGGTGTCCTGCAGTCTGTGCAGTTGGGGTTGTGGTGGCTTTGAAGGGAGCTCACCCCCAGTTTCCTTAGCTGGCCCTGGGCCACCAGAAGGCAATGGCTGGGGTATGGGGCAGAGGACCCACTTCTTCCTCCTCTTCATGGGGAAGTGATGACTCCAAAGAGTTCATGCCTTCCTGCAGCTCTGTTCAAAAGCTGGAGGAACCATTGGCTCCCACCTCTGAAGAAAAGGTGAGTTGGAGTGGGTTTTGGTGCACGAAAACCTGAAGTTGTGTCTAAAATGATTCCTTTTGTGGGTTCGTAATCTGAGTGATGCTGCTGCAGTCTTTGAGATATCTTCTGTTTTTACTGGATATGTAGTGTTCCTAAATATCTGTATGTTGGGGGCAGGCAAGCAATGAATGAATCTGTACTTCTGTAATGTGCGGAGCTCTGTTCCTTATCTTTAACTGGCTTTATTATGTTAGACTGAAGAGGGTTGGTTTTTTGTCATGGTGTAACATTGTACTTTGCACCACTAATATTCTGAGAGGTTTTTTTCCTAGGCAAAGGTTACTTGCCTATGTCATATGTGTTTTATTTTGGTCTGCCATATTTTAAGTACTTGTTTCATAGTTTGCCTACCTAAAATGCTGAAGAAGGGTACCTCCTCATGCCCCATCATTCATGTTAAATAGCAGCAGGGAAGAGAAGCCTGAGAGGGTGTTTAAACCTGAAAAGGGTAGAGGTAGACAGCTGTTGAAGAGATCGAGATTGCTTAGCAGGGCGGGTACAGGCCAGAGCTAGAAGAGTGAAAAATCCTAATGAGGAGTTAAGATTTTCAAGAGAATTTGAAGGCAAATCAAGGAAGGTTGATCTAAGTCCTTAGCCCAGCAGGAACAGGTGATGGGTGGACTGAGACTGCTTCTGCCATTTCAGGGTGAGCTGTATACAGTGGGCCAGCTGAAATGTTATTTCAAACATTAGTATTCAGAGGATTGTTCTGAAGGTGCTCTAACATTTGCTTTGGTTCCTTCTGCCTCACTCTGTATGCTCTTGATTCAGCAGATGTTAAGCTCTGTTTAAAATACTGATGTAATGCCATTTTTTTTTTTCCTGTGCTGAAGAAATCCATTCTTTTTAGAGGTAAAAATTAGGGTCATAGACACTTGGAAATATCATTATTTCATATCCTTTTAGTACCGTAGGAGATTGTATAAAATTTTTTTTTATACAAAGTGTTTTACTTACTTTCAAAAAGAGACATTCTAAAAAAAATTATTAGTTTGAACTATATTGGATGCTTCTTGCCTGTTGTATGCAATCTGTCATTGTTTGGAGCACTAATGGCCACTTAAAATTGCAAGTTAGTTATCCTTCTGCTCTCTCTGCCAGTCTTTGCCAGCACATACAACGTCTGTTTGGCTTTATGGAGGATTTTTGCCCCCAGTTTTTTTTTCAAGGCTTCACAGTTGTATTAGGAAGGATGTTGGGTTTGAAGGGATACTAAAATTTATGTCTGTGCCTGTTAAATAATCCTGTGTGTCCGGTTTAGCCAAGATAAGAGTCAGTGTTTCATCTTGCAATGAAGATTGTTTAATCTAATGACGTGATGCAATGTGGTGGTTGGGACAAGTTGAAAGCATGGGTTCTTGGTCAATCTGAGTGCCTTAGCTGTGTGTTGAGGCCTATGGTTTCATTAGGGCCCTTTTCCTTAATTGCGTGCCATTGCGTTTGACCCTTTTTTTATCTTCCGCCGTTCAGTTTCTTAGTCCCTTCCTTTTGTTAATCATGGTGGCTGGCTGGCTTCATACTGCAGAGCTGTGTTCAGCTGCCTTTCTCTTTTTTTTCAAATCACTGCAGAGGTCGACTCCTCCAGTGTTTCAAGAACTGTTGGAAAACGAAGGTACAGCTGAAATTATGTAGATTGATAATTCTGGGGAAAACACACAAACCCCATTGTGTGCTGTATTAACTATATGTGTTGTTATGAACTCTCTTATCAACTGTTGTGGCAATGGAAAAAAGAACTGCCCCTCCTTGTTTTTTGAATTTTTTTTTTTTTTTTTTTTTTTTTTTTTTTTTACTATCCCACTGTTGTCTGGAAATCAAAACTTTAATCCAGAGTTATTTAATATGTATGCAAAGCTTGAAAGTAATAAACTATTTGAAGAATGATAGAGCGAAGAGGCAAAATATATGCCGTACATATTCACAGATAGTTTTGTTTTGACATTTATCTTGCTGTCGTCATTCTGCCAGTTGGCTTCAGGCACGGCTACCAAAAGAATGAACACATGTTGCATTCATTAGTTCTCATCTGGCTGTGCTGCTTCTTGCAAGACAGACGAAATCATGATCATGCTAAATAGATTGTAATGCATTCATAATATGAGTTCCCTTCTGCTGAATAAAACGACAGCCTTGCAGAGCTACAGCTTTTTTAAGCCCTGATATTTTGCTCTGTTTTAATAGAATGGATAGGAGTATATTGCCAGTAGTGTCATTGCTTTTTCGTCCCGAAAGATGTCATATGAAAAATATTCAAATCTAATACTAAGTGACCACCTTATTCCTCTTCCCCTCCCGTGTGAACTTTTCGTGTCACGTTGTGCTTTGACTGACGTGAGATCTGCCGTGATTCTGACACACAGACCGACACGCTTTGGAACAATAACGGTTTCTCTGAATCGACCGAGTATAAAAATCCGTTCCATCAGCCGTGGGTGGTGGTTCTTTATGCTCAGGCCGAGGGCAGATGGACCGCTCTTGGCTTCCTACGGCTAATGTCACGGTCTGAGCCGGCCGTGAGCGCCCCGCGGAGTGGCGGGG
>NW_020799097.1:98562421-98574002 GCF_003259725.1 Athene cunicularia | reverse complement strand
AGTACGGCCGCCTGCCCCGCGCGGGGAGGGCACGCACCCCCGGCGCGCCGGCGGGGGCTCTCCGAAACCGGCCCCCAGCTCCTTGGGGTCAGCAGTTCCCGGGAACAGGGGGAGCGGGGGAAACCTCTGCAGTAAATACCGGGGGAAATACTTAGCGGTGTGAAGTGAACTCCGCGCCCTCCTCGGCAGCCGCCAAGGTGCGCTTACTCGGAGGCTGAGGGGGTTCGCTGCCGTGCAGCGCCCGCACCTTCAGCAAATTAAAAAAGATTAAATAAAATGTCGATGTATGTGGGTAGCGGGGAAAATGACGGGAAGAGAGCGACAAAGTTACTGCTTTGCTGGGCGCTACCCAGGGCAGCGTGGGGCCCACCGGCATCCCGACCCGGCGGCTGGGCTGGGAGCGGGGAAGGAGTTTGTGCCTGGCAAGAGCCCCTTCGCAGCCGCTTCTGTGTGCTCGGTCCTGCGCTTCGGCCTCCCTCTTTCAGGCGGTACAGGGGAGAAGCGAGCCGAAGCCCGCGCGGGGCTCAGGCAGGAGGCAGCAAAGGCTCGGTCAAAGTCGGGAGTTCAGAGCCGTGTCCGCTGCAGCGTCAGCTCTGCGCCTTGCTGTACTTTTTTGTGTGTGTGTGTGTGTAACGTGTGCTTGCACTTCAGAACTAAATTTCATCCCCGCACCGCTTTATTTTTACTAGTGTCATCGTAAAAAAGAAATATTTCCGCACGTATGTCCTTTCTTCAAACAGCTGCTATCGAACCAGCCCCTCTTGAGCGTAAATCGGGTCATCACTCACAGCGTTCTGGCTGTATCGACCAAAAGTATACAAGTTCACTCTGAAAAAGGGCAACCAATAAAGTAATCCCCACTAACAAATCAGATCCCAGATAGAATGTATTGCTCCTGTCGAGGGTCGAAAAGTGCATTACTGCGAATGAAACAAACGTCACTGAGCAGCTCTTCTTTGTTTGCCAATTCATGCTGCGTGGTTTTGGTACGAATACAGCATCTTGTGTAGAAAAATTTACCCTTCTGGCCCAAAATATGATGGTCAGCAGGAAAGTTTGCTTAAAAAGAAAAGAAAAAAAAAAAAGGTAGGTATTTAGTGTGTGTATTTAGTGGGAGAAAGGAGTGACCTTGCTGCAGTGTACTTCCTTAAAGCGAGCAATGCGCTGCACTTTATCTGCTTTAGCATTCAAAGCATTCGGTTTAGAATTCAAGATGTTGCAACCGTCCAGGAAAGAGGGAGGGTGAATTGGAAATTTTAAAATTACAAGTGCTTTATACAGTCTTTTGCAGGCTTGCTACGATTTTTACAGTAGAAACTAAAAGTTAGTGTTTAGCTGTTTATCTTCAGAACAAAATTCAGAAGAACAGCGCAAATTTTATGGCTATAGCTTGCAACGTTGTTACTGATGAAGAGGTTTATGTTAAGACATTTCCATTGACTTTAATGGCTTTTAGCAAGAGTTTCTGTGATTGTAAAAAATATAGCAGTGTTTCAGACTTGAGGCTGAGGCATATCTTGGATTTTCAGAAATAGTGTGGAATGATGGAATAACCTTCAAGATTTGTCTAGAAATCCAGCAGAATAAGGTGCAAGAAATATTATTTTCTCAATTCATATGTTCCACTTTAATTTTTTTCTACATTTTAGAGAATAATTTTGACTAAAATCGTGATACAAGACTGAGAATTTTGCTGAATAGGAGTTAAAGACAGAATTTGTAACTAAAAGAAAATGTGGCTTTGGATACTCTTAGCAGTATAATGTATTCTGCTGATTTAAATCTTGATTCCTACTTAATATCATTAAACCTAATGTACCTTTATATAAAGTTTTCTGAGGAATATGCGTTGGCTGGCAAGTAAATTTACAGTGATAAGAAACTGGTATAATTGAGAATCAACAAGTGCTTTGTTCATATGAAGTTTCTGAGCTCATCCTCCAGAGCTCCTTGCCTTGAGGGCTTTTAGCAACATTATGGTGGTAATAAGTAGGAAAAAGCCTGAGATTAAACATAGATTTTTTTTTTTTTAAGACGTACTTGCTCATTCTTGCTTTATTTGAAGGAAATTAAGGCTTTGTACTAACAGTGGGATATTTTGGGTGAGGTTTTGGGGGATAACTCTTTTTTTTTTTTTTTTTTTTAAATAAGTGACCTGTACTGATATGCTTTTCTATAGGAACTTCTCTACCTTACCTTTAATTTTGATTTGTTTTGTGCATAGGTATCATTGTATATACACCCAATTACTTATTTCTTGCTAAAGGTAAAAATAAATTCCTAATTCAGCAGCGGAGAACTAGCACTCCCTTTTAACATATGAGATATCAATGCTGGCAGGCAGCTTAATCAGATTTTTAAAAAAGCTTGTTTGATGTCAGAACATAATTTCTTTTTTCTATTTGTATTTAATTAGTCTTTTATAAATAAAGCTAAGGCAGTGACTTAGTCCCTTCAAGAAGACTTTAGCTGTCAAATTAGATCTGGAATAGAATTTAGCTTAAGTGATCGAGATCAGGATAGAAATTTTTGCTTTGACCAAGGAAAATATTTACCTGGAATCAAAACTTTAGTTTTGCATGTTTCCTGGTTAATTATTTGCTTCCAGCTGGCATTGTAAACACTGTTTATAAATGGAAAAAAACCCCACCAATGTCCGCAGATTTGTAAACTTTACTGTTTTCAGGCTCTTAAATTGCTTTGGATACATTTATCTTTAATGTTAATACTATTAGAGAGTTTGCTTCGGTGGTGTTTCACAGTGGGGATTTGCCAGTTGCCAGAGGTGTTGATGGTGAAGGTGGCAGGGTTGTGGTGGCTCTGCAGGGTTTCCGTAGGCGTGAGGCCGAGTCTTCCTTGGGCCTGGTGCAGCACACCCAGGGGGTGTCACCAAGCCTGGGAGGGCACCTCAGCTGGCTGAAGCTCAGCCCTCTGCCTCGCTGGCAGAGAGTGATGGTGACCAGTGCATGATGCTGCTCCTGCTGCCTTGTCTTGCCCAGGTGCTTATGGAGAGATGGTACTTACTTTGAATTAGTATCCAATATAAGGAAATTTGCTTTAAATTTAGATGTTAAAAGGGCTTTTTTCTTTCTAGCGCCTGTTATGTAGGCAAAAATAGAAAAATTTGACATAGGAGCCCTACTTTCAGCTTGATATTTTACCTAAAGTGGTTAGGCAACCAGTTAAATAGACCAAGTATCAAACTGTTTCATGGAATTACATTTCCCTGAATAGTGTTGTTTGTTTTGTTTTTTTTTTTTAAATAGGCTTGGACTGCCATAACTACAATATTTGTGTTGATGCAGTGAAGCCTTTTTAAATGAGATGACTTTTGCTGTAATTGCATTGAAAACTTTTGAGCTAGTGTTAGTCTAGATGCTGCCAATAATAATGATTATAAATGTAAAAGTCCATATCAATATCTTAATACTTTTTAAAACACAAAATTAAAAAAACCCAGTCTGAAGAAGTCTGTAGCCTCTTTACCTAAAATGTTACCATAGTCAGTGTTTGTTTAAAGATTTAACTTGCTGTAGGTTTCAGTGTATTTGACAGGATTTGACTATTTGAGAGTCAGTGCTGTCATAGCTAGTTTTAAAACTACTTTAAATATTTTTTTTTTCTAAGTAATTGGTCCACATTATTGTTTCCCTCTCCTCAAAGTATCAGACTCAGAGCAAGTGCTCCTCCCTTCAATTGATACATTTTTACAAAGGAGAGGGTATGCAACCCAGCTATTTCAGAAGAGCTGGAGCTCCTTCTCCCCAAGGTTCTGGTAGTCAAAATGGTTTAGGCTGTATTTTGGGAAAATTCTGTTTTCTATTGACCCCCCAATGGAAGGGCAAACTGATTCCTACCAGGAGGAACAGCAGTTGCCAAGAAATGAATGCAAAGGTTTGCATTTTTGTAGATGTGGCTATTCATGCTTGTAATTGAAGGGCTTAAATGCCTGGAAATGGGGCTTTCAACTGTAGGGATAGATGGGATATTACTCTCCTTTTTTATGCTTCTTTGCTTATTATGCCCTATTTTATAGAAGGAAATGATGACAGCCACTGCTCTTTACTGGCATAATTTTCCACATCAGTTTGACATCTTCAGCTAGGATCCTTGTCTTTGTCTAGAGGTGAAATCCCATTATATAGTTCATGAAAATACCATTGCTGCCTCTTACACAGCTGTAAGTCTACTAGAATTTGCAGGATAATGTATAATTGATTTTAAGTTCTACTTCCTTATCAGGTTAGCATAGTTTTACTTACCACCTTCTACTAATTTGGCAGAGTTACATAAATCTTTTATTGAGTGGTTATATTGAGTAATTATAAGTACAGTTGGACTAAGCAGTATTTACTTGCTTCATGAGTTAGCTGAGCCTGTGCTTAATGAAGGGAGCTGTAAGGTAGATAGGCTAGCTGGTTTTGGGCTTGATTACATTAAATTTCTTGTCAAAGTGCTATTTCCTCTTCAGACTACCCCCTTTCTAGGTAATCACGTGGATGCATCTAGTCTGATCCAGCTGTGCACAGTACAGACTGGTGTGGTGGCATCGTGCAGAGCTGTGAGGACCCCTCTGTCAGGTCAAACACAGTGTTTGATTCTGCACGTCACTGACTGTGATGTGCTGTAAATGTTTGCATGTACACAGCTCATTAAAAATCTTTCAATGTATGCCTCAACTGAGAAACAAAAAAGTATATTGTGCATACTTTGGTATATAATTGCATTCTTACTCTATAGCATGTAACTAAATACCTACAGTATTGCTCTGTAACAGGCAGTGCTGTGTAGATACGACTTAAAATTGCAAATATCATAAAGGTCTGTATGGGATGTCACCTTACACTGTTTAGAAGGTTAATACTTAATGCTGACTCAATGGAAAAGTCTAATTTCTCTAACTTAATAGTTGCCTTTTAAAAACATGGTTACATTTTTTGTTAATGTTTCTTCTGCTTTGCCTGGTGTCTCTATCTCACTTTTAACAGTTCTAGGAATATTATTAGTCATCAAAAGCGGGTTAAGAAGATAATGATGACTGTGCAGGGTAAGGTAGCATTTTCTTAGCAGTCACAGAAACTAATTTCAAGATGAAATGACTGCAAGCCACACTCGAAGTTGCTGAAATATCAAAAATTGGTGAAATAACAAAGGTGCAGTTGATCCAGCAAACTTGTCATTAAAGGTCAGATAAAAAAGTTCAGACTGCACACACTTTCTCAGCAGTGAGTCTTTGCTCTCAAATTTTGAGTAATGCACAGACTAACAAACCCGAGAAAGTATCTTTGTGAACCCTGTGTTACACCCCTGCTTCACACAGATAAGTAAATTAATCAGGAAAGCAGAAGCATTGGAAGCCTCCCTTTTGCAGCACCCAGAACTAAAGTGCTTTTTCAGCCTGCCTCTGCAGTGAGACAGAGTGGCTCTGAAAGTAGAACTTGCAAAGAAACACAGAAAAACTGCAGGTCCTGCAGATCCCACCCTGTGAGCAGAGAAGGAGAAGGAATGAACAGATATGAGTCGTTACAGTTGTTTATTGTGTGATGAGAAGATATTCTGATGTATCATCAAAACAGAGAATTTAGGTGCCGTGTCTTCTGCCTTTGCTCTTCATTCCCAGCACCCTTTTTGTTCTTCATGTGCTCTAAAAATGCATGAATTTATTGGGTTTTGCCCTTGTTTGTCTGTGATGCTCTTCAGAAGCATTTAAAACTGTGAGAATACCCACAGTCAGATTTCTGATAGCTATGAAGTGCATCAAAGGGAGTGTTCCCTTCCACAAGAAGCTGATTGAGTTGGTCTTTCAGGTTTTTGCATGCCACTGCCACCACGGCTTTTACCTGTTTGCTCAATGGCTTAAGTGGCACGATGTCTTGAGCAATAAGGTTTTTGGGGGGTTGGGGGCAAAAACCAGAGCTGGCAGTGGCTTTTGATTCCAGAGTAGCTTGCGCTGATCACATGCAATTTCTATATCAGGGTTACGTTACATGGGATGTGGTAGAGTGGCCCTGGGAGCTGTTGGACAGGGGTTTGGTAGAAGCAAAGCTGTGCTCTTGGCCCTGCTCCCTCCACACCAGAGCAGTAATGCTGCTGGGGCAGGGTCACTCGTCCTCTCCACCTGCGGATTGGTGCTGGGATGTCTTCCCCAGACCTCAGAGGTGTACAAGCTGCATTTTGTGTAGCACTCTTGTACAAGGACTTTTTGCTATGAATCTGCAGGTCTCAAACGATGGTCACACCTGGAGTATGGGATTGCATGAGTTGCAGAGGGCTAAGTGAAGGTGGAAATTTACATCATGTTGACACAGTAGGTTAGTAAATGTGGATTAGTAGGTTAAATAACCTGGCATTTAGTCTTGAGTAAGAGCGTGTGCTTGACTAGTTACTATGTGGAAACTTTGATGTTGTTAACTCACTCTTGGGCTCACTCCCTGGTAGTTTATGTGGCTGTACCACAGGTTGTAGCCTATAGAACATGCTGATACTAGCTCAGTTTTAATTCTTTCCTGCTAATGCTGAAAATAAAATTTGTAAAATGAGATTATCAGAAAGGGTAGAAGATGCTGAGAATGTGTAAAACAATTTTCTTCTCATTGATGTATTCTGTTGTGGTGGGGATCCTTTTCATGCATGAAGGATCCTGTTAATATGGCTGGCAGTATTATGCAGAAATAGCATGCTCCTGGATGGTTCTTTTGTATTTATAAATAGCTGAATTATTATAGCTAATGCTTAGTAAGTGTATGTGGAATTAATCAATCTTAAAACATAAGCATTAAAGGAATAAACTGTATAATTATTTGGTTTAAGATGATAGCTGCTTTCAGAATAACTGGAATTTTTTTTGGCCTTAGATTGTTCTCCCCACAGCTATCAAAGAAAGTTATACAAATCTCCAGGATTTTAAAAAGTGAAAAGAACTCAATTGCAGACACTGAAGATCTACAATATATAGCTTTTTCAAGTGTATTTTTCACTTCATTAGTTTGAAGTGTATTAGTATGAAACTACAGATTTTCTTTCCATGGGTTGCAGGCAGGCCTTACCTAGCATTGCTGTTCCTGATCTGTTATCAAAAGCTGGAAGTGATACCCAGTGTACTGAAGAGAAGAGCTTTGAGGTAGGTCTGTGAGGGAGTGATGGCTGACGTGGGTGGCAGTGTCAGGTTGAGTAGCAATGTAGAGGCTGTTGGATTGCATCGGTGCTGGTGTACAGTTGCAGCAAAACGTTCCTGTGTTTTTTGAACTTGTTTACTTTAGCACAGAAAGATTCTTTTTTCAGGGGAGGTTTTGATTGATGTAATTTCTTGTTTAGTTAATGCATTGGTCTGGGGAAAGAAGGAAGAAAATGGGAAACAAACACATCTTATTCCTGGTTTATGACACTGCTGTTAGTTAGTCCCAACCAAATTTAATTCTTGTTTCCCTGCCAAGTTTTGTAGTACTTGATCATTTCTAATATCAGACACATCCATCAGTCCTGTCTCCCTTGACATTTGTAGGGATGTTATCTTTACCTAAAAACTGTTGCTTTGGAGTAGATAGTGGATAAAGAAACCCGAAGATTTTTTTCCACTTCAGATGCTCCATCCGTGGAAAAAACAGTTAAGTAATCTGTTTCTGATACAAAACATGATCTGTTTAAGTAACTTTGATAGAAATATGGTTGCTTTTGAGTTTACAAAATTTGGCAAATGTTCCACATAAGAAATGTATGTGTTCTTCTACAGGATCCTTTGAGAAGGAGGGAGGAGGTATCCCTGTGAAAAGGCTTATGTTTTTCCCATGCAGGCAAATTCTATGCATGCATTTGTGATGGTTTCTTATGATCTATCAATAGCAATTGTGACACTTCGATTTTGTGTAGGACTTTTACATAAAATATGTTCAAGGTGAAATTTTTAGAAGGTCTTAGCCTGCCTATGTTGTCCAAATGTCCAAACAGAAGTTCAGTGATTTCTCCAACCCCCCCCCCCCTTCTGGAAAGTTGTAGCATCTTGTAACACTGTTTCTGTGTGTCTGTATGTGCTTGCAGGTCAGTCAATTCTGAAACTTGCTTTGTGGCTTAGCCTAAATAAAGAGGAGACCTAATTCCTCCCTTTCCAGCTGACTTTTCCATTTTAGGCATAAAAGTGCCAGGATTATCAGGTGAAATGACCATTGAAACTGACTTCATTTTTATGTATTAATTTCTGTAGAAGCAGCCTTACTATAGCTTTTTTAAGCTATATGTAGTCACATATATAGAAGTCTGTCATGCTGTTGAAGAGTTCTTACTCTTTGTGAATTAAATTAGTTTAATTTCACAGTTACCTCACCTTTGTAGAGCATTTATGGAAACTTACTGTTGATAGTGTCCATGCTGAGGAAAGCATGGCAATGCTTAATGGTAGATCTGCAGTCTGAATTGTTTAAATTGTGTCTTTTTTCGTAAAATAATGAACAATAATAAATATTTCTACAGCTGTCCAGATGCAGTGTGTTGCAGAATGTCAGGATCGATGATGACAGGACAGTCAGTTTGTCAGGCAGCAGCAGCCAAAGCAGCAGGAAAGGTGCTAGCAATGCTTTCCACCCACACCTTGTTTATAGCTGTTAACTTCAAAGCTTCGCTGGGGCTGTTTACTTGCTAACATAATAAAACAAAAGGAGCTTAACTAAGGAACGTCGAGTTTTGAGTTGCATTTTTCCCCTTTTTGAGGATGGCTGTTGACTTACATCCGTATAAATATTTCTGCTTGATGTCTGGTCTGAAATGTTTCCTGTGACACACAGCGTTCAAATACTCTGTTTCTCCATGTAGTAGTACAGCTCCTCTGTAGTAACTGAAGTGGAGAATGTGGCTAATGTGCAATGAGTAGTTGCAGATACCACCTTACAGGTTGGCTGTGTGGGAGTCATGTAGCTTGTGCTTTATCCTTGAAACTAAGCAGATAGATTAGCAGCATCTATACCATGCCTAGTCTGTACAGAGATGTTTTATTTCTTTTCTATGCACCACCCCCACCCCCAAACTGTAGTTTATTTGGTTCCACCTGGAGTAAGCATTAGCTGTTGTAGAGGTGTTCCTCTAGTACCAAAGCTGCAAGCAGTTATAGAACTTGGGGAGGCATCTTGGAGGTACGCAAAAGTGGGATTTTGACTGCTGCTGTTGGAAGTGTCATCTTGGATCTAGCTTGTGATTAGAGAGATTTAGTCTCATGCTCCCAAGAAACAACGGACTTTAAAAATATCAAAAGCAAACCTTATGTCTGTTCTTGCCCACAAGGTTCAGGAGAGGTTTAATGACTGCGAGATGGTATCCCCTGCTGCAACAGCGAGTGTCATGTTTTATCCCAGCAGAGCTGGGATAAGGGGTGCCTTCTTCAGAAGATGCTGCCTGCTGGGATGGAGCATGATTGGCATGCAAGCACAACATGTTGCCCTGGCCCTGCTGTGGCAGCATCTCAGCTGTAGTGAGTAGTCACTGGAGAAAACACTGGAATTAATACTCCCTCCAGAAGGCTTGCCTCTTAGTAGACTCATATTTCACAAAGGAGGGAGGGTATTGTCATCCTTAGCTTTTGGATAAGAAAATGCAAGGGAGGACAGTGACTTTTCAAGGTCACTTTAGCTTATCAGAGAGAAAGTTGGTATTTTACTTAATGGGCTCTGGTGTTGAGAGGTAGTAAAGCTGTGGCCCCCTAGAGATGTGAATAAGTGGAAGGAATTGCTATACCTGAAATACCAGAAAACTAAGATAAGGCAGTGAGTTGCGAAGTCTTTTCCAAACAGATTTTACCTTTATCTGAAATCACTGTGTCCTGTGACATGGAGAGCTGAGAGCTGTCAAATACACAGCTGTGTACACCAGCCCTGGAGCCTCTCCCCTCCTCTAGTGTAAGCGCATTTCTGCTGAGCACAAAAACCTGCCAGATCCCGTTCTTCCCAGCAGAGCTGAAAGGGAAGGCTTCCCCCGTGGGGAAGAGAAGCATTTTGGGAGAGGCACTTTGAAGGCCCAGGGGGATGCCAGCACCATGAAACCAAATTGCAATGGGTTGATGACCTGCAGGAGTCGTCAGCCTCCCTGGGAAGGGGGTGCAGGGCTCTAGCCCATGGGAATAGCGTGGTGTCCTGCCCTGCTGTCCTGGCACCCATGAGAGGTTTGCAGTGAATTTGGGAGAGTGCTGATGAACAGGGGTGTTCACTTTAAGGCTGAATTTTGAGCCTGAAATGATGCTGCAAAGGACAGGCTTGGGCAGCTTTCCCTTAAGCACAAAGGAAGGTGAAGACAATTGAGAACGGCTTTCGCTATGCTCCATGTTTAATATTGGTATCAAGAAGTGAATCTCTTCAACGGGGCAATACTCTAATACTGATCTTTTTATATGCATGTCCATCATTCCAATCATGGACTATTCTTGTTGCGTAAACATAATAGTAAATCTACAAGATAACATCCTATTGCCTATGACACACAAGCAGCTGCCGACAGCTGCACAACCTGTAGAACCCAGATTCGTAAGTGGACAGTATGAACAAAAACATATTTATTTGGGAAAGAAAATTAATAAAATATGCCAGGACTCTGTTATTCCTGACTTGATGGAATTTTGCCTAGTGGCATTTATGATACAGTGCCTTATAATAGCACAGAATGGAGATCAAAGAAACTTAGTTTGTACAGTGGTATTTTTGATGTTACAAATTAGTTATTTATGAGTCCTGAGGGAAGGAAGAAAAAGCAGCACAATGAAGCAACCCGTACAGCAAATTTCAAAAATGTTCCAACACACTTATTAACAGACATAATGTCTAACTATATTGCTAGATAACAGAAGCTGGTGATTATTCATTTGTGTTTCAGGATTTGAGATGAGTAAAACTTTGAAAATAAACATTGCATGGTACAAAATAAATTGTATCCATAAAATAAGAGGGTATGTTGCTTTGCCTGATGTTATCTCACTTAATGATTTCAGTGCTTTTCTGTTTTGCAGCTGAAATTATACTCTAGAATTGATGAGAATATAGCAAGCTTAAAGAGTAGAAACACCTTTACTCCAGGGCAAAACCGTACTTTTTAAAAGCACACCACAAAAACTCAGATAAGTTTGTTGCCTGAATAAGCAATATGTATTTAAAATCTTGTCAGGTTTCTGTAAATTTCAGACTAAAAGTATATTGATACTACAGAATTCAAATGTTTGGCAGCCAAGGAGATACACTGCAGTGGTAGGGTTGGGCTTTTCCTTGTTGCAATCTAAAGATTTAATGTTTTGCAAACAGGGTTTTATTTGCATGTTACTTGAAAAAAAAATATTGGAAATATATTTTGGAAATAATAGCTTGGAAAATCAAGAGGTGACCTGTATGAATTGGGGCTTAAATTCTGGGGGAAAAAAAAAATCATCCTAAATATACAGACACTTCTCTGAGCACCATCACTCTGACAAGAGCAGTTAAAAAATGTGTCCCCTAGAGGAGGTAAGGTGCAGAGAAAGAAGGTGGATTACTGTGAGTGCTCTTTTTTTTTTTTTTTTAATTTTTATTTTTATTCCCCCCCGCCCCCAATCCCTCCTTTTTTTTTTTTTTTTTTTTTT
>NW_020799097.1:98503885-98562371 GCF_003259725.1 Athene cunicularia | reverse complement strand
TTAGTTATTTATGAGTCGTGTATAAGAGACAGCTACTAACACTGACTAGACTGCTTCTGCTGAACCCCTGCACCCCAAAAAAGGGGCACACTAGATGGCTCATGCAGCTCCCAAAGCCACAGTTATAAGCCTTCACACCAACTTCCTTGTCTGCCAGATAACTGGTGGGTACCTGTCTGTGTGAGTTTTCAAAATACTCCAGGAAAACCAGAGTGTTTCAGATGATTCCTTGTTTCTCTGTGAACTCTCTATGATATTTGCTGGACTTTGTGATGGTTTGGATAGCAGTATTTTTGTCCAAGCCTGAACATGGTTATTATGATCATTCATTGTGTATAGCGGATCAGAGACAGTGCTGCTAGCATTTATAGATTTATGCAGTAATGAAATACAGTTAAAGTGTTATGAGTGAACATAAAAGCCAGAATTGGGGTAGTCCTTCAAGCCTACATTTAATCTTCTAGATCATACAGTGTTAAGACACAGCTTTGAATTACTTGACCATAGTCTTCCCCAAGTCAATCAGTACTCCAAAAAGGTGATTCTGCCTAAAAAGGCATTTGCTTAGTGTTTTTGAGCTGCCTTCATCTTCTTTGCTTGACTCCATGTGTTATTTTTACCTAAAAGGCGTTTAGGATTCCTCTTCAAAGAAATGCCTCAATTTCAACACTGACTTTACTGCAGGTAGTGACTGGGTAGTCCACAAGTGTTCATTAACTTTTATGTGGTGTGGGATGATGCTTACACTTAACAGATGAAGAGTGAAGTTAAAAAGAGATTAAGGTCAAAAGCATTTGCTAATTACCCAGTTTTCTAATTAAGCAGTTGCCCAATTTGAAACTTGGAACACTTGATTGTCCAAATGCCTAGGTAGGACAGCTTTGTACCTTTCAAAAAAGCCTGAATGCTGCTGGTGTGAAGTTCCTGGGAGAGCTCAGCGCTTTTCCACGCTGATGTCTGGTGTTTCAGGTTAGTCAGAACATGCAGGTTTTCACTCCATGTGGCCTTGGAAGTGGGGGAGGGATGCTTTCCTGCCCTTGGCGTCTTGCTCTGACCACCCTGGAGACCCGGGGAGTGTCTGGCTTT
This sequence comes from Athene cunicularia, assembly GCF_003259725.1. Lineage (NCBI taxonomy): Eukaryota > Metazoa > Chordata > Aves > Strigiformes > Strigidae > Athene > Athene cunicularia. The sequence continues at coordinate 98,561,285 of NW_020799097.1, read as the reverse complement.
GCCTTTATTATGCCAAGCTGGAGCCTGCTGAGTTTCTTCATGGGGTGGCTGGGGTGCTATCTGCTTGTGGTGTGGGGAGGTGAACGATGGCAGAGCCCTTGTTGAAGACCTCAGAGATCTGGTCCCTCTTCAACATGTGAAAAGTTGTTTTCTTAGAAACGGTTAACTAGGTGAGTTTGTGTATGGGGGAGGATAGGGGAAAGGAATTCCAGGCACTGAAATCTTTAGCCTGTATAGTTTCATGCTTGGCAAAGTTCTGAATTTGGTAACTTCAATTAGCATTTTATCATGGAAATGTTCTAACACAAGATGAAATATTTTCGACAAAGGAATACTAATACATCTGTGCTAAAGTGTTATTTTTAATGCATGTGTGACCTACAACAGAGCAGTTCATTGCAGCTGTCTCCCTGGTTGCTATGTGAAATTCCAAGCATATGTGTTAGAAAAGATGCTCTCTGCCCCTCTCTTTCTCTTACTGTGACACAAAAATAGGATGACATCAGATACTAAAAAGACCCTGGGATGAGTGGGATTGCTGCTGGGAGAGTTATAAGGGAGATCCCAAGAAGGTGCCTGTAGCCACCATGAGTTCTGTCTACAGAGTGTAGAGGTCGCTTATCTGTTTAGTAGAAAAATCATTTTGGAAGATAAGAAGATAATTTTGTCCTGCTGGCAGAAGGCCAAGTGTTGAGGAGTCTTGAGCTTCAGAAGGGTATTGGGAGTATCAAGATCGAAGCAATGCTAGGGGAAGAAAAATACTTAAAAACCACAAGGCTTTTTAAGTAGTGGGTGGTGAAAATCCCATGAATGGTTTTACTGTTGATGTTCCTTTTAATGGCAGTGGAACTGATACAAAGTATGCAGTTAGGGAAGGATAGATGAGAGTGCAGGTTAGTACTTGTATGGATACCAATGACAAACACGAGAAGTATGTGTAAGTGTTGGTTTTCTTTTGTTTTCTTGGTCTATGTATCAAAACTAGTATCAGTAAGTATAAAGTGATCTGTTTCTTCTTAAAAGTTGTGTGCCCAATAAATAATACAGTTACTGGAAACAGGCAAACTGAACACTCATGTTGGTCAAATACGTCAGGGGTGGAGTTGTGCCCTGTGAATCTCATGCTGATATATTTCTAGATTATCTGTATTAAAAATAATACTAGTGTTTACAGCAGCAGATGCACAGGATTATTACAGAAATACGCTGTAGATGGGAACTGTGCTAGGCAAATGGTTGGACTAGATGATCTCCAGGGTCCTTTCCAACCTAGATGATTCTGTGTGAAATATTTTTGTCATAATAGCTGTAATTTGTGGTTATTATGAAGTTTGGGTTTTTTTTAGGATGTTTTTGTATCGTCTTTTAATCTTTCTCCTTCCCTTGCTTTTTCATGTCAGAAAAAAAAAAAAAAATCTAAAAGCATATGTGCACAAATCTGATTAGAATACACAAGTAGAACTACTAATTATTAGGGATGAACTGGTAGATCGTCTTACGTGTCAGACCAACCCTTTAAAATGAGATTGCCTGAAAACACTGTTCATGTTCTCTGTAATGTAATGGTGCAAGTAGTAGGCTCACAGTCATGAACTCATTTCAAATAAACCATAAAGCAGTTCACAAATAGCAAAGATCAGTAGTGACTATTGTATTGCAGGATGTTCATGTGCTAGGGTAAAATCTTCTCGTGGATCATCTGGTGAAGGACCTGGAGAACAAATCCTGTGAGGAGAGATTGAGGGAGCTGGGACTGTTCAGTGTGAGGAAGAGAAGGCTGAGGGGAGACCTCATCACTCTCTACAGGTACCTGAAAGGACATTATAGAGAGGTTGGTGCTGGTCTCTTCTCACAGGTGGTTAGTGACAGAGCAAGGGGGAAAGGCTTTAAACTCCAACAGGGGAGGTTCAGACCAGGCATTAGGAAAAAATTTTTCACAGAAAGAGTGGTTAGTCAGTGGAATAGGCTGCCCAGGGAGGTGGTGGAGTCACCATCCCTGGATGTGTTTAAGGGTCATTTAGATGAGATGCTGGGGGATATGGTGTAGGGGGGAACTTTGCAGAGTAGGGCTGATGGTTGGATTTAGTGATCCCAAGGGTCTTTTCCAACCTGAATGATTCTATGATTCTATCTACAGACAGAACACTGCAGTTGTATGATGTATATATGTTGTGCTTAGTTGAAAAGTCCTAAGGAAACTTTGCCCAGTGTAGTTATAGATCTTCTTTTAAAATTTGATGCAGTGCTTCAGTGATTTAAATGTATAGGTTATGACAGATATGTGCAGATCTATCTATACATATATATGCAGATCTGTATAGATCTATTCCAGATGGGACATTTTACATTTATTCAAGTCATGCATAACTTTTTAACAGCATAAATTATATTCCTTTCAGGGTTTTGACTGAGGTTTTTAGTCACAGTCTGGATTTTCAGACTTAAATGACAGTTGGGGTGGAGGGTTTTTTTTTTTTTTTTTTGTTTGTTGGATTTCTTTTTTTTTATGGTCAAGTTCTGTATCCATCAGTTAACATGATAAATTGCACTGCTGTGTTTTAAAGTGAATAGTAAGCAATCTTTTACATGGTTTATGATTAAAAATGCAGTTTAGCCATTGGGATGATCACTTTTGATGTTTAAGTCACTCTCCACTAGACATTGCACTTTCATTTTATGGTCTGATTCTGCAGTAAGATCTGTGCAAATAAAATCGCTACTTACAGTGGACGTGTTTAAAGTGGCTTGTGAAAAGCTAGTGGAGAGTAATACCTCTTTTTTAATTAACTAGCATGTAAGGGACTAAAATAAGATGGAAACATTGGACGATCTAACAAGCTGCACAAGGAGGACAGTTTTGTCAGCATGATGGTTCTTGTGCAGCATCAACCTTGAGCAAATAGTGGTGTGTGACAACATACGTTCTTCCTGAAAACCTAACAAAATGTCTGTGGAATAGAAAATTACAAGGACTAGCTAGTGTTGGAAGTACTAACATGATGCATATTTGAGAGCCATGAGTTGGGGACCGCTGGTTGCAGTCAGTGACTTATGTGTACCCATCTCAAACCATCCGCATTATTGTTCTACAGGAAAGTACAGAAGGAGCTTCTACCTTTTTCTCCAATAATTAATGTGAGCTCAAGCAATGCACTGTATTTAATTCAGAATAGAAAAATTGAGAAATTAGGGAAAGATAATGAAAATGTAGGTAAGGAAGTAAAAAACTATGTGGGGTAATCCAGAGTGTTAAAGGGTAGAGTCTTGCATTTGCGGGAAATAACTTGGGGACAACTTCACACTCTACTTCCATGCCACCACATCTAGCCTCTAGGGACACATCAGAAGTTAATACAGGATTGTTTGGGGGTGGGGGGGAGAAGCTTTTTTATTCTTCCATGTTTGTGTTGTGTGTTTTAATTCCCGTTCTCATGTTCCTTCCATGACTCACGTCGTTCACAAAACCAAGATAATTTGTGTGTGCTGGCACTTGGAGGAGGTAGAGGAGTTAATGTAGGCAAAAGTGTAAAGTCTAACTTTTTTTAAAAGAAACTATGTATTAAAAATACAGAACAGAATTACTGATCTTTTATAAGCATCTTTCATAAGGTAGTCTTAAAACAAGTGATCTGCAGAAAACTGCAGAGAATTTTCTTTCACTTAACATGGTAAGAAAAACAAATTTGTCAATTATCTCCCTGGAAGTATAAGCCTCGTCCAGAGTCAAATAATTCACTGCTCTTCAGAATAAAAATTGCAAGTTGTGCAAATACATACCTTCCTGCACACATGGACAGACCACGGACCTAGTGAAAAAGGGTTCTTTGGGGCCAATTACCTCCTGAAATTGTGAGCCAGAACTTTATACCAGTCCAAGTAACTTCTGTTGCATTTCTGTGATAAAAGACTCATACCACTCTGGGGAAAACATAGAAAACTCTGTGGGTGCCTTGGCAGGCAGGGGTTTAAAAATATCTGTGGTTTGTGTGGTTTTATTGGATAAAACATAGGATTTTCCACCCTGTGGTTTAAATTTCCATGTGCTGGAGTTTGTAGAATTTGTTTTTCTGAAATGTTGCTTACGTCTAAAATGAAGTCCTTACTTATGTTTAGTTGGGGCTGGGAGGAATTGACTCAGAGAAGTGATAATGTATGCTCTGGAGTTGTTGAGGGGCCTCCAGAATAGATGGTTCAGTAGCAAGACACTTTTAAATGCAGCCAGTTCAATTTTCTCTCAGGTAGTGAATGATGAAGGGTGGTACTTTAAAAATAGTTATCTTCATGTGCCTGGTTGGTGACATATGAGTTGAGGAGTGATATGTGGGTTGGGAGGTTTAAGTACCATCTCTATGTACTGGATACCCCTTTCAAAGTTCCTGGCCAAAGTCTAAGGGGTGGTTTGAGCTGCTGCTTTGTTCAATCTGCTGCGAGTGTTTTGATGCATGTGAGTGTGAGGAGTCCTATGCAGCATAATGTGTCTGTTTAATGCTGTTCATTGGCTATGAAAAATCAATCCTAATTTTTAGGGTCATCCTGATGTCTCATGAGTACTGAATTCAAGCATCCCATATACGTCTCTGCTTACTCCAAAAGGAGGGGAAGAATCGATGTTTTAATAGCTAAAATTAAAAATGAAATTAATGAACTGTGATAAAATAACAGGACATCTTATTTTGAAAGTTACAGTACTCCATGTTTGACCTAGCATGTTTTTGCTGTCATTTGAGTACCAATACTCTTACTTTAAAATACTTCATAAAATTGAAGGACCTTAGATCCACATCTGTGTGCATCTCTCCTTCTCCTCACTACTACTGGTGAGCGCTGCAGATGGTGATTCTTTCACAGTCGGTCTTGTTCCCAGTGCATATCTTGAAGGCATAGGTCATGGACAGCTTGGGAAATGTGAACAACACATCAGAAATTATGCTATTTGGTTATAACAACTGGATAATTAAACAGGTCTCTTTAAAATTAAGTGAATGAGTCAACGCTCAACTGTACTTAACTATTTCTTGCTATATTCCCATAACTGGTTACTCTCTTAAATAAATAAATCTCCCTCTGATTTACTAAATTATGAGTGGCTTATGGAAGGCCTGGATAGATTTCTGAGACTGCCTGAGGGGAAAAAAGGACAGATGTTTAGGAGTGGCAGAAAAGGAAGGGAGGAGGTAGACTTCTGCTTTGCGAGTGACTGACTTTTTACTTGCATTTTCCCTTCTGAAGGGGGAAGGGCATGCCCTTGAAGGAAGCTTTTTGTTTAAACTTCAGAAGAAGTAGTTCTTTAGATTATAAGAGTGTATTTTTAACAGAAGAAGAAATCTGGAAGAGATTTTGAAAGCTTCTGTTAAAAAAAAAAAAAAAAAAAAAAAAAAAAAAAAAGTATAGTTTTGCATTGTGCAGGTTTGTCAAAATGATCTCAAGATTGCAGTTGTGTTTACTTTCAAGGCATCTTCTTTTAAGCTAATCCCTAGTTGACTTACTTTTCAAGCCACTGCCAAGAAGGGCATGTTGGAGTTCAGTTGAATATTTGCTGTCATGGGTGAGGTATTTGGGTTGGGAATCATGCATTTTAATTCCCTAATATTTGCCAGGATAATATGACTGTCATCACTTGAAGCAGATGCTGCTTCTGTAGAGTGATAAGAACAATAAAATGTCTTCCCAGTGTGCTGTTGTGTTCTTTGACCAACCAAGATATTCTTGATTTCCTAGTGATCCTCTTGCTATCCAGCTTCTTTCAGTGACTGTCTCATGTGCCCTCTCTGCAAAGCAAAGTAGGTGCTGGTGGTTTGAAACCTCTTTTCTCCCACTGTATGCACACAGCCAATTTTTTAATCAGCTAAATGGTTTAACCTTGTTTTCCTACTTGTGCTCTGTTTATACAGCTACAACCTCTGAAAAGCTGTTGGGATGAAGTTGAGTTTGAGGGTCCTTCTGCTTCTGCATGCCATTTCTAAGGGTTAAGCCACTATAGCACAGGCGACATAGATGAACATTGGCCAACTCCTCTACCATCTCATTTAGTATGTTGAGGAGCTCAGCGCATTGCAGCTCACCCTTACGGCAGAAAGATTTGCTCTCCTGTTCTCCTTTGAAGTTTCTAATTAGTGACATAACTGTGGCTTTGGGAGCTGCATGAGCCATCTAGTGTGCCCCTTTTTTGGGGTGCAGGGGTTCAGCAGAAGCAGTCTAGTCAGTGTTAGTAGTTGGGGGGTAAAAAAGATGCCCACGTCAGGCAAAGCACTTGCGTCTGTGCTTACCAGACAGACAGATTGACAATGGAGCCTTTCCTGCCTTGGTAATTACTGTTATTTGGACTCCACGCAGGGAACACAGTAATGTCTGGCTTCTAAAATGATGATTTGACATATCTACTTACTTCTTTTACATATGTTTTCTAGTGATCTGCTGTATATTTAGATAACCTGGGAATTTATCCATAATTTATTCATTATAAGACCTTTTAATAGTTTGTTAATTGAAGGCTTTGGCAGACAAAGAAAAGGAAAAAATTAAGCTTTCCTCCTCTTTTTTTTTATTTTTCTTTTTTTAAGGAAATATCAAACTTCTCTCTTCTGTTTGGACTGCTATCCAGTGTAAGATGGGTTATAAAGATTATAATAATTTGAAAATAATTGTCATTGTTTTCTGCTGTGTTCCTTTTGATTGGTCCACTGCATATATTTAAAGGCTAATACTGTAGACAGCAAAAGTATGAATTACATGGTGATACTTCAGCTCCATTTACTTCCCTAAAGTAAAAGCTTTTCTTCATGACTTACTGTAAATTTAGCTCAGTTCCTTTTTATATGCTGCAAAGGAACTTCTAGGAACTTCTATGTGCTTGTAGAAACTTCTCCTAGCTCCTTAAAAGCAATGGAGTTTCATGTTTTGCAAAAGGGGGTTTTAAGAGCAGTATTTTACCCAGTCATTCCCAACCTGGGGTAGCTGTCACTGGTCTGGCTTTGTAAAGTACTATTGAGAGAGCATTGGATATACTGAGCTGTAGAGTTGTTAAAATAACTTTTCTGCATATAGGAGGTATAGTTATGGCTGGTAATATTAAAGGCATTTTGTTCAGAGTTGTTTTGATATGTTGTCTCCAGGTCTCAGTCTGATTACATGCCTTATTAATTCCCCTGCAGTTCTTTTTATTTATTAGCCTGAATTAATACAGTATTAACCATGAAGTGATACACATCTGCTTTTGGTTTAACCAAATAGTGAGTTAAATCAATATGCAGAGCTGTCTTCTTGTAGGAGTTGTTTTATCAATGTAATCTTAACTGTTCCTTTCAGCTTAATATTAATTGTGAATACATATAATACTAATATTAGCTTGTTTTACTAATTCCTTGTAGGAATTCCTTGTTAGTATTGTGAAAGTATTACTGTGATTTTTTAGTTTGGTTTGTTCAATTCTTGGCTTTCATTAGTGAATATCATGTTTTAACTGAATAAAAGTTGGCATTAAACTCCTTAATCTCTTTCATATTTAATTTACTGTAGGGGTTTGGCTCAGTGTTTCTTTTGCTTACATTTATTTTAAAAGTGCCCTTATGCAAGTATTTCAAAGATTAAGGATTATTTTTTAGTGAAAACCAGAGTTTTAGGATTGTGGCTTATATTAACTTTTTTCTCCCTTGGTATGCCTTCTTAAGATTAGTGAATTAAAGTTTAGATTGTATATAATTGTAGTAATAATACCAGCTATTTACTGCTATGTGTAAATTAGCTGGTTTTAAATATTTAATGGAAATATATACAATTTCATATATTTCATAGACTTACAATGTCTGCTTGTATAACATAGGTAAATTTTGTAAACCTATATTAGAAGTTCCTTTGTGAGTTTTTAGTAAGCCTAAATCAAGATGGATAAGGAATTCAGTACCTTGTGATTGAGCAACATATTTTTATGGGTTTTTCTTTTTCTCTTTTTTTTTTTTTTTTTTTTTTTTTTTTTAAAGTGGTTAGCCTGTGATTTATTGGAACAGCCAAATACAAAAATCTGTTATGTGTTATTTTGGCTTGGCAGAAATAATGCAAAGAACTGTCAAAGGCAAAGAGTATGAAGAAGCTGTAATTTCCTTTTTACCACTGAAGAGTAGATTTGGCTGGATTATGCCTTCAGTGCTAATCTATCTCTGTGTGGCCAAACAGATTTTTGGAACCTTTTTGTAGTGTATTTATTTTTTGTCCGCTTCAGGCCAAACGTTATAATGTCATTTGGGATTTTGGCGCATACAGGGTGGCTATGTGAAAGAACTTAAAGAGAAGGAATTTGAAGTTACAAACTCTGATCTAGACCATTTAAATTGAGATTGCCACTTAATGCAATTAGGTCATGGCTAGCAATACTTGTATGTTCAACTGTTTTTTTTGGGTTTTTGTTTTTTTTTTTTTTTTTAACTGTACAGCTTGCTTTAATATTAAGGATCATAGTTAAAATACTTCAACAGTTCCAAAAAGAATATATTGCAAAATTTTGTCACAGTTCTATACCTTTTCAGTTAGTTCAGTTGGCTATTTAAATAAGCATGTTTTTCTTTCTACACTGTTTTAACAGAAAGTACATTGCCTCCTCTGATTTTAATAGGGCAGCGCTCCTAAAGCCTTGTGTATAAGCTAATGATTAGTAACATTTCTTTCTTGAAGCATTAATTTGATGCGTTTAACCTAACACCTATTCTGTATTTGCTTGAACATGACTGTTTGAACATCTTCAGTATTTCAAAATGATGGGACAGACTGTACATGCTTATTTCTGTGGCTTTTAGTTTAGAACAAAACATTTAAATGCCTCTTTCTACTCTGTTTTCCCACTGTACAGATGACAGCATCTCAGCTGCGAGCACGTCTGATGTCCAGGACCGTCTCTCAGCCCTGGAGCTGAGAGTACAGCAACAAGAAGATGAAATCACTGTGCTAAAAGCAGCATTGGCTGATGTGCTAAGACGTCTTGCTATCTCTGAAGACCATGTAGCTTCTGTGAGAAAATCGGCACCAAATAAAGGTAAGCCCATATTTGGTAAATTCTTTCTGGAGTCAGAATGTTATAATTTATAATGTTCTTCATTGATTACTTTTTTCCCTTTCCTATCTCATTTGGAAAGGCAGGTATATTTTGATCTGGAGGGATTAGTTTTTTAAGAGTGGCTTTATAGTTATATAAAGAGTAGCTTTATCTATTATAGCTAATAGATACCCGATATATGCGTATCAATTTCACTGTTTGTTTGCTAACATTTTTATGTACTTAACACCCCTGAAAATTTAACTTACTTCCTGTTAGAGTCCCTGTTTTAATTTGAATGGTGAAATACTTTACAGCTTCAGTCTAACCTCCACTGGGGGTTTTGGGACTTCTGGGTGGCTCTGTCTCAGCTTTTACTTCACCTAGAAGTTATTCAACGGAAGGGGTATATTTTCCCCTGCTCCTAAATGAAAGACAAAACAAAAAACACAAAACACATTTCCACCAAATAAGGAAACTTTCTGGATGTAGTTAACTTCTGTTCACCTACAGAGAGCACCAGTAGGTTTCTTGTAAGAAGTGGCCCTGTAGCCACTCAGCAGTCTTTTTTGGTTAGTGGCTAATAACTTTTACACTGCAACTTTTAAATATGTAGGATTGTTTAAAAGTAAAAAAACTAGATGCTGTTTGCACTAGTTTTTACATACTTGTTTTTAAGCTCATGGGCTTTTCCTTTTCTATTCTGGAGAACTATTTGAATTTCCTCCAACTTAAAAATTGTGTGTTCAGAGAGAACTATGGCTACATATGCTTGTGGTATATATTGGGCCTCTGATTAAATAAAAGATAAGGTCATATTTCAGATAATTCACAGTTCTAATTCACCATAAATGCATGCATCCCCATCAAACCATGCAGCACAGAGCTCCCTGGGCATTGAGCCTGTATTTCAGCCTTGAACTACACCCATCACACCAATGATAGTAAAACACTGAACTGACACATCATAGCCTATGTTTGTTTGAGTGGCTGCATTATACAGGCTAAAAATGCAAAAGCTGAAAATGATGAAAGTTTGCATTATTTAAATGTGTCAGAGAGATCAAATTCCTTAATTAAGTGTTTTTGCAGTCTCTCTGCCAGATGGAAGGAAGTGATGATGCTTAATTGGCCTAGGCTCTGAATTCTGCCATTCTCTATTGCTTGCTAAGTGGTAGACTCTTGTCATCCCTGCTTATAAATGCAGCTTTTATCTACACGATATGTGTTTCTGGTCTCATCAAGATTGAGAATTCCTTCTCTAACTCTGTGTAAATAGAGCTCTAGCAAGTATTTCGACTAAATCACTCTGCTGTCTGCTGTCCATTATGACAAAAAGAAAATGTCCAAGTGGAAAACTGGGCAAAATGTCATCAACAGAGGACTGATTTTTGCCATTTGAATGTAGAGAAGCTTAGATATGCACAAACATGGCTAAAGACCTTTGTCTTGGAGCTAATTCCCAGCAAACTCTGTGACAGGCAGGGCAAACTTGCTGTGTTTTGCAAAATACCCTGGGCCATCTCCTTACTGGCACTTAGGTGGTCTTGGGGCCATACCAAGTTCTCTGGGTGAATTTGTTCAGGGAAAAATAAATTCATTCTTTCTGAGGGGGGGAAGGGGAGTGTGGAATATCTAAATATCTTCAGCTTTGTGTTGTTACATCTCTACGATTAATGACAGCAGCATGTTACTGTGAAGAAAGAGATGGGGTTGTCAGCAGAGATGTACACATACGAGCTAATACACTGAATTTAAATGAGTTATGACAAATTGGCACTGTATTTAATTTGTGGTGGATGTGTCCCCATTGTGTTCAGCTACCCAGTACCACCAGGCAACATGTTAACTTCGCTGTTTATCATGAAGTCAGCTGCATATAGATTGTATAAAGAGTCACAAAAGAAAATGTTCACATATAGTCACTGGAATTTTATACAAGTCTAAAATTAGTCTTGAAGAATGAGCCTGAGATTAATATTGATTTAAACCTAAACATCAATATTTTAATAAATATTTCAAAAGAAGTTAATGCATAGCTTTTTGCAATACCTTAGATTCTACTTTTGATTTTTGTATTTCAAATTCATTCAGCAGATAAACTCTTGAAATGTTTTAACAAAGAGAAATGTATTCTTTTTGTGAATAAGTAGGATTGGCAGAAGATCTGAATTGTCGTACAGAAATACTCAAGGAAGTAATTGTTAATTTTTCTTTGAAGTATTTTATGGGTACATAACAGGCTCTTACTAGTCAAGTCATGGTTGCTGCAAAGGTAATTGTACTCCTCCAAAACTCTTTTTGGTCTTCATGATCCTGTCAAGGATCTGGATTTCTGCATTACAACAATTGTAGTTTCATGGTAAATAATATAGGTAGGTTTTTTAAAAAAAATATTGCTGAGGTGTTGATTCACAGGAGTATTTGCAACAGCCTTTAAATACTTACTAAGATAAAAAATGAGTAAAGAGAATAGATGTGTATATATTATGTGAATACACTGAAAGAGATACATTTAATTTGAAGTATGGCTATGCAATGAGATAAATACTTTTAAATAAACTGAACTTTGAAGAATCATAGTATCAGAAAAAGCTATCTTTAATCTTTCCATCAAACATTTGCTGCTGAAATGAGTTTTCTAAAATCTCTCAATTTTTTGTCTTGTTGCTACCTCAGCAGTGTCTTTGAAGAGGGTCTTTTTCATAGGCTAGAAATAACTGTTGTGAACAGACTGTGAATCATGCTGAAAGGGAGAAATCCTGATCACTTTTCCACTGATTTTTCTCATGCTGAAGTTAAGAGCCCATCTTGGTGCAAGAAGAAATCTTCATTCTTTATGTTAGTTTGTCTGGATTGCATATCTGGTGAGCTCATTCTGTTCTTATTTTTCTTAGTCTTTTATTTTAGATTGACAGATTGAATCAACCATAGCTGAAGATTTTTTTTTTTTCGTTATCTTTGTACACTTTGTTTTTCTTACAGCTTTGTTGCGTGCTTATTTTGAACTTAGTCCAATTTTCAGTGAACAAATTCACATGAGCATGGGTAGATTTTTATTTCTAATCCATGGGCTATCAGTCAGGAAGTTGCTACCTGTGATTTTGTCTGTCTAGCCCTGTCTCAGAAGCCAGGTGTTCTTCATGCAGGGTTAGGTGTTCTGTGAACTGCATAAGATAAGAGAAAGAGTGAGGGTTTTCTCTTTTTTTTTTAGACACCTAAGTGCCTCCTAGGAAAGCATGAAGTGGAGATACTGTTTGAGGGAAATACCTCTAGTAGAGACTGCTACAGAATTAGCACTTGTCTGTTACTGCACAGTGAAAAGCAGACTGGGAGTGTTCACATGTGGCTTGTTTTCCTCTTTATTATTTTTCAGTGCAAAGTCATTCTAAATAGATAAAATCTTTTCAGAATAAAAAGGCTATGATAGTACTTAATCTCTGCACAGAGCTAGGGATACCTACACGAAGGAGAAATTACCAGATCCAAAGATAGTGTTAAGGATTAGAAATGTGAAGGGACTTGATTAAAGAACAGGTCCCCAGCAGCTACAGGGTTTGGGGGGATTGTAGTGTTTATTGTTTGTCGTTTTTCCATTTCTTTCTATCTTTCTCTCTTTTTTTAATAGATGGCTTGGTAAGAAGAATTTCTTTGGTGGGAAGTTCTTTGCTTTTGGCATCTCTGCGGTCTTGTTGCCACATGTCTCTGCTGTTGATGCATGGTTGATGCTGTTAACATTGACAAAAAGTTCCAAAACCAAAAGATTACCTGGACACCGAAGAAAAGGAAAGCATAAAGCAGCCTGGTACTTGTAGCTGCCAGCAAGATAGATTGGCTCACAGCTGGTGCCTGGTAAACCTATTAAAATCTTCCAGGGTGTCAAAATGTATGTAACAGGAGAATTCATCCCTCAGGCTCTGGGTGTGGAGGCAATTTTGTGGCACACAATGGCACCAGTAAAATGTCTCAGACTAATCATGTCACTGGGGTATGAGTTCTTGCCTGAAAAACTGGTCATCTACCAGAAAGTATATCTGATGTCTGCCCTTAGAGGAGCAAATAGTTCATGTCCTTCTTCTGACTCAGAAGTAATGAGGAGGCTTGTCACGGGTTAAAGCTTTGGAGAAACATTTCCTATTGCTTGGACAAGAGTTGATATCAAATAACTCATATGCATCAACTCTTTAGGTGAAACTGAAGCAGTAGGTGGCAGTTTTCAGAGAGGATCTCCCATGACACTGCAAGCTGGCAGACTTAAGAAGCATTTATTTTCCTTAGAGCAGTGATCTTGGGGACCTGCAAAAGCAACTATGTACCAGAAATGCAGATATTTATTTTAAATTTTCTTTTTTTTTTTTTGTGTAGTGGATTTTTATAATAGGGATCTGTAGAGTTTTCCTTCCTTTCCTGCTCCTTTCTCTCATGTGAAACAGTGTCTCAAGTAGGAAAAATCCTAAATAGCATCTCACATCAAATTCCATCTTGTTTCACTAATGTAGGCAAAGCACTTCAGATTATATTTTTACCTTATCTCAACAGTATTTTAATTTCAATAACATGGAGTCATTTTGTTTTATAATGAAAGCATAAGATAGACTTGCATTTGTGGTTTTAGTCTTAATACATTTTAATGTGCAGAATGTTCTAATAACTGGGACACGTCTAATCAGTAAATGTTAAAGGAACAGAAAATAGAAGTGTAGATAGGAAAATCCTTATGGTAGAGGTAGGACATAGTTTCTTATCCACACAACTAAAACTAACCTGCAAGCTTGTATGTGTGTCACTTTGCTCATGGGAATAGTCCAATTGAAGTCTGAAGGCTGCATGCTCACATAACAAGTAATGATACTCTTGAGATCTTAATGGATTTTCCAGGTATTGGTTTTAGTGCCATCTGTTCTTTCTGCATTAAAATTATATTTTCTGCATTTCTTCCCCATTTTTTCCTATCTTCTCCTCTGTCATCTTTAGTATTTTCTTTTTCTTCTGTTATACTTACTATTCTTGATGTTCTTCATGTGCTTTCCTTTATTCAAAGAATATGGATCTAGAGGGCATAAATGAACTAAAGATCACTAACCAGCTAAACCAAATTTAAGTAGAGAAGTGAAGAAGAAGAAAGTTCAATTTTTTATTTTTTTTTTTCCCCCAACTTCTGTAATTTAATCCTGTTCACTGGAGAACATATTCAGAGCATTGTAGAGGAGTGTTTTTCAGTTGCGGTGATAAGTGTCCTCATATTTCTTCTGTATACTTCTTAGAGTTTTGGATGTGTTTTGTGCATTTGTGTGCTTTTTTTAGAACACTGTGGGCAAATTCTCCTGAGTGGTACTCTGCTGTTCTCCATGATGCTTCTCAAACTAAGAATTGCAACATTGGAAGAGTGAAACAGTGCCACTTTTTCAAATAAAAACTGCTTGTTGTTTATAGTGCTTGAGTAGCTCTTTCATCACTGTTTGCCAGAGTATATCAAATTATTTCAGATTACTGTAGTTAAAGTTTTATTTCTTCTGCTTGGATATAGGTCATTTGGCAGTGGGTTCAGGAAGTAGATGGTGCTTCTGTGAAAGTATCACAAAATTATAAGATGGAAGGGAGGGAGGAAGAAAAGGGCTGTGTGGTTTGAATAAGCAATTGTCTTTCCCACACTGAAGAAGACTTCAGTTTCCCTGGGGAGTAAGATTTTAAATGCCTGCCCAAAGAGCCAAGCATCAGAGCAGGGGCATGGCTCCCCTAGACTCTTCAGCTTTAAAGCTGAATCTCTAGGAGGATTAGTTACAGTTAGAAATGTGTGCATTGACAAGTCACTAACTATAAAAATTTTGTAGGAGATCTCTAAATGAATATGTATATTCTTAACACTGTAATTAGCTTATCTACTTACTGGGAGAGATTCACTTGCATTTCAAGATGTCGCATATTAACTTACCTCTATTTAGATAGTTCTGCCTTTAATAAAGACAAATAATACATGTTTAATAGCCAGTTGCCAGTTGAGATTTATGAAATTTGACTTCAATTAAAAATAAATATAAAAAGGATTGGGGTTTTGCAGCTATATATAATTATTGTAAGAATATTAAAGTTTGTCAAAACTTAATTTTGCCTTAAAATTGGATTATTAAACAAGATTAAGCATGACCCATAGCTAATGAACCAAATTATTTTTTCCTGATTTATATTGGTCATTATTTGAGAACTGGTATCTTGCCCTGAGCTGTAATGTTTGTTCATGTGATAGAAGACGAGAACATTTTTTCTGGTTAAAAAACTGAATTAGAATTTGACTCTTACTATGTAAGGGAAGTAGTTGAATAAAACAAAATGCTGAAGAAGAATTTCACTACCCTTCATAATAGAATACTCTTTCTGAAAAGAGTCTTAGTGTGTTTCCAAGCTATTTCTTTGCCAGCATCTTCCATGAGCTGAAGGACTTGACATCCTTTGGAAGCAGAGCAGTGACTGTGGTTAGTTGCTTTGGTACAACTTAACATCTTGAAGTAAGTTTAGGATTTGTCATAATTTCTAGTTTGGTTTTGATGTCTTTATTTTAGGAAGGAAGTGCAGATAAAATCATACGTTCTGCTACACTTAGAACTATTTCAGTCTGTTTTTCTGTGGCTCACCTGTGTGGGTTCTCTGGTGACTAATAGTGTGGTTGAACACACACTACATGCTTCTTTTTAGTAAGAGTACTAAATTGGACTTTTGTCCTTCAAGCCATCAGTTTTATTTGCACAAAACCCCTAGGCATGTAATAGATTTGAAAGATAGAAATCTATGTAAAGTTTTGTTGAAAATAAAATATTCTAAGGTTGTTGAAGGACTTGGATGTTGTATGCCTTCTTGTAACCAAAAAAAAAAAAAAAATTAATATTTAATTTGTTGAGCGTTTTGTTTTAAATCCACTTGAATGAAGTGTCTTAGTTTACATTGAAACTAACCGAAGAAAAGAAAGAAGGGTGTGTTTTTCTTTAGAAGAAAGTCAGTTTACCTGTCAATACAAAGATATTAAGCAAATCGTTGTTCCAGTTAACACAAATAATAACATAATAAACTGTATTTTAACATAAAAAACCCTGTAACTTTTGGGTTTAGGAAGAAGTGAATTACTAACTGATCCTCAGCTCTAGTACCTTATATGTATGTTTGGAAAGAAATGCTCTCATGTTATCACAGGACACACATTTTCAAAACTTACCACTGTCTCGTACAGCTTGGCTTGTTTTTCCCCTAGCTAATCAAGACTGATAAAGAGTTGAAAATAGATTCTTGGTTTATTGTGGTCTGTTTTTTCTAATCCTACTTATCTTTCATTCACACACTTGTATACTTGACAGATGTTAATGAAATAGTTCTTTTGAACTCAACAGATATGTTGAAATTTATGGCAATTTAGGAAAATTATCAGAACGGAGATGAATCCATTATCCATAAAAGACATTTTTTACCACTTTGATCTCTGACAATTTGGCTTTAATCCTGGTCACCATATAGTGGCTTTCATTTTACGTGCAGTTTATGTCTGGCTTTTGTTCCAAACTAACAGATAAAGCTGAGTGCTATTCAGTCTGAAAAATTTCAGACTGTTTATGCTAGTAGGTGACGTATGACATGATATTGGCAGAGATGTGCAATCCGAGGGCTGGGAGAACTCAATTGGTTTAGTTTATTGATCTGGAATTTGTGTTCTCCTGTGCCACTTTGTTATTTCTGTGAAGCGAAGTTGCTTGACTGCTATGAAAGACTATCTCCACAGTGAAGAAGGTTATAGTGTTATTCATTTTTGACATATTTTGACTGTAGAGATGCCCTTATTAAGAGTTGTGAAGAGAGCTGGATGGTTCTGGCTTGGCTTCTGACCTGGGCTTCTGACCTTGCTGGGAAGATCCCAGTTGTGTATTTCTGACCTGTGGGCAACCAAGCTTCACTGCTCCACTGCCTGGGATGTGCTCAGGGCTTAAACTTGCCCTTACTCTCACAGTGTAAAATTTAAATGCATTTTCTTTTCATATAATAGTTTACTTGATTTTTTTTTTTCCCCCTCTCCCTTTAAAAATAGGTATTCTGAAGGTCACTTTTGAATAGCTAGTTAAAAATGTGTATATATAGAGAGAGAGAGTCTGGAGGGGGGCTTACTTCTTAGGGGTGTTGGGTTTGGGATTTTTTTTAGTTTCTTTTTCATTGTTTTTGTTGTTTTTTACACTTTATTGTGCATTGAGTGTGGCACACTCAGCGATGACTGACCAAGATTTTCTTCTGGTGTGTAAGAAACCCTGATATATTTTTTGACACTTAAAAAAAAAAAAAAAAAAAAAAAAAAAAAGGCTTTCAATGCGGTTTTTCATAGTTATTGATGTTTTGTTCTGTGTCCAAATGTTTTGGTCACTTTTTCAATAAATGAATGATTGAAGAGATCAGGAATATGTCATTTTACAAAAATTGTTCTTACTTTGATTCAAAAATCTTCATCTCAAACTTAATTGTACATGTCACTTGTTGAAATTAGGAAGTACTCTGCAGATCTACCATCAATATCCACATTATTGAAAAGCAAATAACTCAAACTGCCATATGGATCCTTTTTAAATTATTATTATTGCATTCATCATTGCATGGAGCAGTGCACGTTCCTGTTATGAGTATATATTGATGTACAGTTTTATTCATAATCAGTTTTGTCCTTGGATGTAACACTTTTCTTACCTAGTAGGGGGAATTCTTCTAGCTGTTGTCCATGAGCAATATAGCCATGTGTTCCTTGCTTGAGAAAACTGACCAGTTTGTTCCTCATCTTATTAAGTTTGTGTATGATGTCTGTAGCATTGTTCTTTACATTTTCCACAGAATGCTTTACCCACCCTACTGAGAATTACCGCCGTTATGTCTCCCGATTCACGTTTCTGGAAAGCCGTTCTAGTGCTGGTTGGAGAGGCATCGATTTATTACAATGAGCAGACGGGGATGTTAAGGTCATATGCAGTTCAAGAGTGAAGCATAGGCCTTGATATTATGCATCTCCACAAAGAAGATGATTTACTTTGTCACTGAAAATAAAAGAAGCTAATTTATGGGCTTCTAATACTAAAAATGCTTTTTAAGGTCATACGCTTTTGTTCTTGCATCTAAGTACACAGGGGGGTAAAAATCTCTTAAGCTTTAGAGGTTTTGTACAGTATATTAACTTTTAAAATAAAATCTGTATTCCAAATGTGTATGTTGCAAGTAAAACAGTCTCTAAGAAGTACTGGTTGAAAGGAATCACACTAAGTTGATTTAGGCACAATTTAGGAAGAGCAATGATCACTGCAGTGTTTCTGTATCTAAGTGTGTCTTTACTTTCTTCAGATTTCCTTTATTCTCATTTCTGCCTGGAATATTCTGTATGCTCCTTTTGGTTTTCCTGATCTGAATTTTCAGATGTGGTCACATGCTGCTTGGTGTGTTTAAAGCAATATATGGTTAGTGCAGGTCAGGCCATTTCTGCCATCTTCCCAGTAGTTCTGAAATCTAATATTCCCTTGATGGGTATCTCTTGGATGTAAAGTGCTTGTTTAAAATAAGAATTAATTTGCCTCTCAGCCTGCCTGATAGAACTGCGATGTGACAGATGGACCAAATTCTGGTGTTGTTTAAATGATGCATCTGTGTGAGTTTACATTCAGCGTGCTGAGCAGTTGATTCTCCCTCACTGCTTTTTTACTCCTTTCTTTTATCTTCAATGCGTGGCCTCATGCCTTATCTATCTCACACTATTCCAAGCCTGCCATGAACACAGACATGTTATTTTCCTGTCAGTCGTGTCCTTCATGCTTGTTGCTGAAGTCAGAGGGGCTGGACATCACGACCCCATGAGATGCGGTAGCAACTTTCTGTTTGTGAACTGGGGATGGGGCACAGAGAGGGGGTCAAAAGTGACTGCTGATTTTTGGATGCTTAATGTCAGATTAGCCCAGGGATTTTCTCAGGGCATGTAATGCTTCAGAGGGGAAAAGCACAAATTTAGCACTTGGGGTGAAGGAAGAGGCAAAACTCATTTTCTGAGTAAGACCTTAAAAATAAGACAGGCATGCAAAAAAGGCAACACACACACAACTAGTGGGAAAGGGTGAAATGTCAGGTTCGAGTAAAATGCCTTGTATTTCACCGACGGTCTGTGACAGAGGCAGGTCTGGCAGCCAATTGCCAGGCTAGCATTCAGCTCTTTAAATAGAAGAGCCTTCACTCCTCCGTCTTCCTTGCAATCCCCTCCCACATTCACTGCATAGTTTCAAACTTCTGCAATGAGTGAAGTTGGCATCTGACAGACAACAGCCTTCTTCACATATACAGTCTTGATTCATCCCTGGAGGGAGTCTGTAATGTTTGCTGGATGTAGCAGATGTTCTATGGAGTGAAATATATCAGAAACTTAATAACTATGCCATAGTGTGTATAATATAGTGTGGAAGGGGTAGCTGAAAACAAGTTGAAAATCTTCATTTTTAGATGAAGAACACAGGATCACAACCCTTAAATAACCTAATTTTTTTTCAGTATAGACAGGGCTTCTGTCTGCAACTTCTTTGAACTTCAGTAAAAACCAAACCAGTTGAAAGCAACAAACCTCATGGTGTTATCTGAGCTGTGATGGTTTTGAACAACAGAGCTGAAATAATCAGATTGTCTGTCCAACAGCTGTTGGAGCTAACCAGCTTCCAAAGGCTAGCTGTAATCTATAAGTCTCCCTGTGGATCACAACTGGAAGAAGATGTGGCTGAATTAATGTATTTGCTGGCAACATGGCAGTAGAAAAGTTGACCTCTGTCAGAGCGTATTCTTGCTTGTCTTAGTGTCCCAGGTCTCCCATCTCCAGCTGCCTAGCTTTCATAAATGTCTGTCACTGGATATAAGCTAGATAGTTGTCCTGAATGCTGGGGCTGGTGCCATATTATACCAGATCCACATCTGAGAGCTTTTGCTTTTTCAGATGGATCTTTGAATACAGCTGTAAAACCTCATGTTCTTCAATATTACTTTTTTTCTAGGTCAACCAAGTCTCCGAGAAGCTATCTCAATGTCCTGTATAACTAATGGGAGTACAGGAAGCAGGAAAACAAGCCATGGTTCCTCTGTTTCTGTTGCCAGAAAAGAAACTCTTTCATCCGCTGCAAAAAGGTACCGACTTGCTATTAAAATTGAAATTGCTTTTTAAAAAAAAACCCCAAACAAATAGAGCAAGAGTTTGATTTTTGCCTCTGCATGACCCTCAGCAGAGCTTCCTGAAGTCTGGTAAAGCGCAAATAAACTTTGGAGATGTACCATGCTGTTGGACTGCTTGCATCAGGGTTCTAAAAAGAATTTATAAATAGAGAGTATTTCTATAGTGTATAGTGTCCAAAATGCATCCTTACTAAGGGACAGAATGGGCAAATGTATTTCCAGTACAAATGGACAATTTTTCCTTCTGGTATTCATCTGCATCTTTATTTTTTCCCAAGGAAATTAAAGGACAAAACTGCCTCCATTGTCTGGAGTGTAAATAGTAGGCAATAGCAAAATAGCTATGAAACAATACTGAATTGTGTAAGATAAAATTTTACATTTTAATGTAGAAAATCTTAACCCAAATATCTGTAGAAGATATTTTTGTGAAGAATATCTGTATCAGATCTCAAATGTGTAGAAATAACACTGTATGAGTATTTGTAAGCCAGATGAGCCAAGCACCAAGCAGTAGCTTTTCCCCTCATGTAATGTTTTCAGCTGCATACAGTAAACAGAGTGTTTGTATAACTACTTTCTTCTATGGGTCTGTCAGACAGTGATTACATGGCTTTTTTTAATCAGTAGGGTTAGCACCTATTTCAGTTTGTTGGGAAGAACAGGCTGCCCGGCACAGTCCCAGGACAGAGAATACTCAACATATAAATGTGGTAAATTATGTGAACAAATTCTTGGCCTCTGTAAGAGTACTCTGGTAACTCCAGTGGCTGGTTTATCTTCTAGTGTGGCTGTAAATACTGTGCTATACAACAAGACAGGGAAATTATATACTTCACGGAATAAAAATGCTGTATGCAAATATAAACTGTATGAGAACAAACCAGAAAAAGTTTTAGCACCCTTTGGAATTTGGAAAGCAAGGTTAATGCCCTGATCTTTGCTCTTCTCCATTGATTGTGTAGAGTTGCATATCTTTCTTTTTATTGAATCCTTATGTTTACTTTTTAACAATAAATCAGAAAGTGATCACTGTGTGTCTCTGCTAGTGTGACAGGCACCGGGACAAAAGACATTCCTGGAGGAAGGTATTGCTTAGCACTTTTCCATTAATCTTACCTCTGTGGCTCTCGGCACTTTGACGAGAGCCAGCCCAGTTACCGTGGTGTTAGGCTTGCGTTTGCACTGAATCACCTTCTTGATACATTGGCTGCTCAACACTTGACTACAGAAGAAGAGTAGAATAGAGTGGCTGGCATCCCTTTCATCTGAGTTAAGGTCTTTAAAAGGGGACCTGGATAGGCCAAAAGATGAAAGCCTTAATATACAGAGGGCAGCTCTACCCCGGCACCCAAATAACTGTCCACGGGAGGTTTGGTGCTTCCAATGCATCTGAAGATATGCAACCCCGTTCTTCATGGCTTGTTTTAGGAAGGCTTAAGGTCCCCTCTTTAGTTACCTTTTCAGCAGTTCCTTTCACTCTCCTGTCTTTATACGCTCCCATGAAATTTGTTTGGTATTTCTAAGAAGATAGACTTGCCCTTTTCTAAAATGATCAGTTAAAAAAAGGTGAAAGAAAATGTCAGATCTTGGACTTTGTGGTTGTCGTTTTTTAACAACAGGAAAACTATTCAGTGCCAAATAGCATTCCTAGTAGGCAACATAAGTAGGAGACATTTCCGTAAAGTTAGGGTAAATGTATCTATTTCTGACATTCTTGTCACAGTTGAGAAGGAAGGAGGCCAAAGGAGAGTATTGGCTGGTCATGGGATGCTTCACATCAACTTGTCTGGGCTTTTCTTCTGGGCGGAGGTTGAACTGGTGCAGTAGGTGGACATGGTCATCTGCTGATGTAGAATTACACTAAGTTGGCAAACATCCCTCATAACCTGCCTATAGCTTTTTGTGTTCTAAATATATGTAGCCATACATATAGTCACAAATAATAGAAGGCCTACTTGTGTGCAAACTGTGATTGTTGTTGAAATTTAATGTCTGAATTTTGTGCAGTCTTAATGTTGGACATTTCTGGGGCTCTGGCCTCTAAAGACCTGCCATCTTTGAGAATTTCTTCTGTTTCATTTCCTGGACTGTTCAGTCCTTGTTCTACCAACCTGAACACTGAAATAATGGAGATGATCTGATGACTCAATAGCTGCACAGCAGCAGCATGTCTCATTTCAACAAAAGTATGCTAAAATATCAGCTGTCACTAAAACTAGAGCCCGGGCATACACCATGAACAGCAGGTAGATGATGTCCCATCAACAGAGATGAAATCATTTACATGTTGAGAAAATTTCATCCCTATAGTCTACACCTGGCTCGTGATAGAGATTGAAAAACACTTTAGAGCAAAAACCATGCTGCATACCTTGTATTGTCACTACAGTTGGAAACAGGTTTGTACTGCATTCTACAGATGACTTTCACAAAGACCTGCTTGATCATTTTCATTAGGACTAAATATTCTTCTGAAAATGGCTTCTGGTAAGAGTAGTTTTCATGTTTCACAATGGCCCACCTTCACAGTAGCTGCCAATGTGTTGTGGTCCAAAGGATAAAACATTGTGTTAAGTGAAACTAGAGTATCTGCAGAATTAGGACAGCTAGTAATACTCACATGTAGACTAAAGAAATGCCTTATCGAGTTGGGATTTGGAAAGAATTTTTGGATGCTTTAAATTATTGTTTCCCAGAACAACTAGTCTTTAGAAACCCACAAGAAAAGGTGCTGGTCTTGCTTTGGTTTCAGCTGTTGCACAAGATCTAGTTCAAGAGGTATTAGTGGGAGAGCTGCTCTGTAATAGCAGTCATAATACGATTAAGTGGAAGATTTCAGCAGGAGAGAGCAAACAAAATAAATTCAGCACAAAAATATTCAATAGCAAGGCTGCCACATACCTACGTGACTTACTTTCACATTAAAATGGCAATCGAAAAAGAAGCCCACTTACAACCTGGTGGTAGATGAAAGAAAGCACTGTGTTGGAACCCAAGGTAAACCTTGTGCTGCTTGGAGAAACCAGAGTGGCCCAGTGACTCTCATGGCCCAACAGAGAAGTTAAGGAGTGAACCTAATGACAGAGGTGTGAAACATAGTCCACAGCTGACAAGCTCAGTGAAGCCATTGAAGAGATTCCCACATTGAACCTGTGGTTTCTAGGAGATGGATCAGATGAGCTAAAGGATTTTAGGTAAGAACACAGAAAATACGAGACCAAATTGCTAAGTTAGATGATATGCTGCTGTCAGCAGGTGGTATTCACCTGAGCATGGTAGAGAAATGCAGAGGGGAGTTGCAGGATTGCTGGTGTGTCATTGTAAACAGGATATTACAAAAAATATGGGGAAAGGGACTGCACGTCCTCACTGGTGAGCTCCTTTATGCCCACTGTCAGAGACAGAACATGGTACCAGGTGAGCCATTGTTCTGACCAAGTAGGACTATTCTTTGTAGACTTACAAGCTGGAGTTATGGAAGTCAGTATCTGTATATTCTCTCTCCTCCTGCATCCCTCATCTCTTTTACTATTATTAGACTGTATTTTGAAATCCCCAAGTAGAATGAAAGTGAAAATTGGAAACATGTCTTCCTGAAAGATGATTTCTTTAAAGAAAAAAAAAAAAAAGGGGGGGGGGAAAAAAAGAGAGGTCTGTCCTAGTGGATGGACTTTCTTGTGAGAAATCCTGTATTTATGGACGAATTAATACTGAGGTCTATGAGTGTACCTGTTGGATTAGAAGTAGAGACACTCTTCTTTAGTGACTAGAGATTCCAAGAATTTATATAGCTACACTGCATTTCTTGCCACAGACTGTGAAAAGTTTAAGAATATCTAGTGTGCTTTTGCATCCAGCAATGCAAGCTAAGTATTTTGATTAAAAACCAGTAATTTTTATGCTTCTAGTTAATCAAGGATTTCTGGCTATAAATTATTAACCAAACCCTCACAGTTCTTCAAGCTTTGTTCTCTATGATCACGTGCCCTTAAGAAATGTGAAAGCTCTTTCTGTTCTGTTTCCATCTGTTTTTCTGTAAGAAAAATGTAATTTTGATGGGTTATATTGACATTTTAAACTAGTAAATATGGTTTACAGAAGAAATCCTGAGTGATCCTTATAAATGTATTTTGGGTTTTATATTATTTTTCATGTTTTGACCTGTTCTTCAGTTGTTCTTTGAAAGCATTTAGAAAAGTTGAGGGATTTGCCTTGGTGGTAGATGATACACTTTAATGGAAATAAATGAAACAAAAAGAGGGTCCTATGAATGTTATATTAAAATCAGGAACCCATTTTTATTCATTTATTTTGAATATTGTCTTGCTGTTTTTTATTGTTTCATGGGGAAAGGTAAATGGTAACACAAATAATTATACAAGGGTTAGGGGGGATTGGTGAGAGGGAATAGAAATCTGGATGTTCCCCTTCAGAAAGATACTGTTTCTTTTTTACTTTGCAGGTTACTTTAAACCTAAGAGAAAAATCTTCCTTTTTACCTTTATAGCCGGTGTTTGTATCTTGCTTTGTTCACTGAGAAATTTTTCTTGGAAGATTTTTTTTTTTTAATCTTAAAAAAAAAATAATGGACTGAACTACGGAATACTATTCTCTTTCAGATGCTGCTATTATTTCTGTGATTCATTATATTGCCAAGCATGCTATTTTATAGAATAGCCTTTTAATTAGTCTTTCTGTTTACTTAGTGGACCTATGGTTAGGTTGTTAGTGACATGCATTTAAAGCTGTTTCAAATGTTAACCTAATAAATACAGCACTATGAAAACAAAACTGTATTCTCAGCTGTCATTTACTGAAGGCATTAAAGAAGTGGCAAGACAGCCTGAGATAGTCAGCCACAGATCAAAGCAGCAGTGAGTTTTCAGGAATGATTTCCTTTGAACTCTGGTGCCCCCAGGGAGAGCACAAGCACCAGCAACAGCATTTCACTCTTTCCGTGATAGCGCAGATGAGCAGTATCACATACATGTGCAGAAATACAGAGACAGGTATAGTTTCATGGCAGGCTCAAGCTAATTTGAGAGAGTGCAAGTCACGCTCCTACCTTTTGCTTGCACTGAGCCTTGGCTGGCAGCGTGGTGAGGTAGTCAATGAGCTGCACCAGACAATGTTTTTTTTGTTCCGAGGGATGGCAGACTCGTGGTGCATCAACTTGTGTCAGCTTTGAATGCTGTAGAAGCTCCCGCAGATGAAAGAAACACTGAAATCAAAGTCATATTAATTTTAAAGTCAGAGAGTAAACAGTGCAACTACACAGTAAAAATAAGTACATAATCTTCCATGCCCCCCTCACCTGTTTTGTTTTTGGAGTTTGTGACTACATCTTAAATCAGCAACGTGCTAACCTGAAAAGAGTGAGTAAATCAATGTTCTTTCAGTGTTTATATAGAGTAAATTGTTACATGCTTCTCCCATCGTCTCACAGAGGGCATTTTCTCCCATCTTTTTAATTTATTTGCTTGTTCTCTTTTGTTTTTTCCCCCTGTGTTATACTTTATTTTACAGCGGTACAGAAAAAAAGAAGGAAAAACCTCCAGGACAGAAAGAAAAAAAAGAGGAATCTCATTCTAATGATCAAAGTCCACAAACTCAAGCATCACCTTCTCCCCAGCCCTCCTCACAGACTCTCCAAACACACAGGCAAACTCAAGAAAGCAAGAGTTCTGCTCCAGCTAAAAGGTTTTCACAGTACCACACTACAGAACTGGAAAATTATTGTAATGATAACGAGTTCATATTTGAAAAGTCATCACATGAAATAGTTTCAATCTCATGATCAAGTTAATAATGTTTGATATTTTTTGTGCTACAGAAGATGCATTCAACATGCATTGAAACAGAGCAAATATGTAAAACTTTAGTTTATCTTGGAGTAAATTTTTAAGATTACAAAGGGGATTTTTTTGATTGAAATCCTGATATGGTAGATTACTTATAATCAGTCATTATTCTAAAATATATGATGACTGACTTGATCCTTCTCAAAATACGCTTCACAGGTAGCTGAGTTGTGGAGTGTATTTTGCACATGGCCATTTACTATATCTTGTAATGGCATTTTTTAAATATTCGTATCATTGCAACTCTTCCTTCAGGAGTTTTTCTTCTCAAATTATTGTAAAGTGACTGCAGTTCAGATTTCTTTTACGGCCCTTCACTTTTGAATTCCTTCTAGGTTGCAGGGTCGTTCACTTCATTTTAATTTTGATTCTTTACATGAGTGAAGCTCTTCTTTTACACCCAAATCATAGAACTGCTTGACTTGAGTGAATGTAGAAGTTTATTTAGGATTGCCTCCAAGTTCCCACTCATTTCAGTGGGAATTAGGCACAGAAAAAATGGTACTTTTTTTTTTTTTAATGGATTTTTAAAGTCAAGAAAATGAATTTTAAGATTCGGGTGATTATATCTGAGTTTCAAAACTATGCATATCACTCAGTGTGTTTTCTTTTTTAATTTTTTTTGTACATTGTCACCTTACTGTTTTGGAGGGTGTGAAATTTTCTTTTATTGTTTAACATTTAGAAGACTGAAACAAGCTCTTAAATAAATGAAATTTATTGTTCTGTAATTTACTGTAGTTCACAGGATTATGTTGTCTTGCATTGCTTGAATTCACAGCTCTAATAAATATTTGAACTTTCACTTGACTGATGCATGTTATAACACTTCATAGAGGCTCTGTCTCCATGTCTTGCACAAACTCTTAAGTTGTCTGAAGCTGAACTTGCGGCCTGTTCTCCTGCCTGGTATCTCACTGTAAAGATGTTTGTCTGAAGTCTCGCTTACTAATCTTTTGCAGTGTGGGGGAAAAAAATATAAATGCCTTTTTTTGTCTCCTAATGGTTTAACTTGATTAAGTTGTTCGTCGCAGGACCTTTCAGCCTCTTGAGGTGCTGTGGAAGGAGCTTGCCATTTCTAAGGTTGCAGTTCAGGACTTACTCCTGCAAAAAGCATTTCTGACGGGATGAAGTATGATATTGTTAGCAGGACATATGCAGACTCTAAATCAGATGGTTGAAGAATAATCTGGACTAGATCACTTTTAGATGTGTTTTCCATGATTAAGATGTGTGTGAGATTAATGAACTAGTGACTGCAAAACTTGCAAGTTCCCATTAGTGTAAATTGGCTACAATAAGATGGCTGAAAAATTATATCAGAATTCATGGATTTAATAGTCTGTAGTATTGGACCAAACCTGGCTTGCCTTATTCATGCAAGAAGTTTGCAGACAATAGTTTCAAAAAGATTAAAGTCATTAATGTGATTTAGAATGTGCTGTCTGCAAAACAGTCGTATGAAACTGTAATCTGATAAAACTGTTCTGTCTCAGAAATCAGTGTGTTAAAGTTGGTGAACAGTTAATCAGGGAAAAAAGTTCTACTTTTCTTTGTTACTTTCTTAAGCTATTTTTTCATAATTTATTCTTTAAGGCTAATATACTGTAGCCTCATTTTTTTTTCCACTTTTGCAATTTGTTAGCAATATAGTAATGGAGTACAGAGTTACATTGTTCAAGTTTTTATGTAAGAACATTTGGAAATGGAAAGGAATGGATAAAACATTTGGCAACTGTCTTGCTCAGTTGTTTTCATTCATCCAGTTAGAACTTTTTGACTAACCTTTTTTTCCTGTTTCATGCTTCAGCTTGAAGGAAGACCTAGCTCTGCTTTTGTCTCCTGCTGCTTGATCTGTCTGTTGCATACCAGTTCCAGTCTTGATTATCTTATTATGTTGTCATTTTAAAATACATTTTTGTTTCTTCTAGCATAAAGAAATCCTTGACTGCTGAAAAACCTCACAGCACCTGGGAGAGTTCAGATGACAGTCGTAACAAGCTGCTGAGAGTAGCATCAACATCTAAATTAATATCAAAAGTGGCAAAGAATGCAGATAAGTATGTATCAGTTTGGTAGATAAAAGCAAGTGAACTTTAAAGTCAAAATATTATGAAATTGCATTATTTTAGTGAATTTATTTATGTATATGCTAAGACCATTTGCATCTTTGTTTTTACCAGGAGTAATTACTTGCATAGCCTGCCAGTGTGGCACTCCAGGTGCCTGTGGAATCTTAAAATTATTATAAAATATGAATGCAGGATTTGAGTGTAAATATAATGTTGCCTATTTGGGTTAGAAAAATTTATACACTGTGAGTTAAGATTTATGGCTTAATGCCATTGTTATGAAGCTCCCAACCATTTTTTTACCAATTAAAACTGATTTGAAAATGTAAGTGCATTTCCTTGAAGCTAATTTACTGGATTTCACATAGTATGTATGTTTCTAAAGCAGACTGTAATAGTAAAAATATCCTTTTATGATTTCAGGTAGGTCTCTCCAATTAACTGTTTTAACAGCTTCCTGATTAAAGGTTCTAGATAATAAGCAGGGATCTTGCTTTCAGCTTCACCTTCAGTAGGTGATGTGCTGTAGTCTTGGGCTCTTTCTTCTTCAGCAGCAGGTTTTCTCAGTTTGTGGTCTTCAGTGGAGGCCTTGCTGGGGCTGAATAGCACTGAATAGTTATTTCTACTCCTGTCAGCACAGGACAAGAGTTTTTTTGCTGTAACTCCAAATTGTTGGGCCCTATTGTGACCCACATGATGTCCTCCATACTCTTTGCCAATTGGTCTTCTGACTTTGTTTTCGCACACTTAGTTTCTTTTTATTGACTTTGTTGACATTTTGCTGAATTTGTTGAAGTTGTTGTGTTGACTTTTTGACTGACCCCTCTCAAATTTGCCGAGATCCCCCCAGCGTGCTGGCAGCTTCTCCCAGCTTGATGTTGTCTGCAGATTTCATACATCACCTCATTAATCTTCATCCAAATAGCCATTAACTGGTCCAAGGCAGAACCCATCCCTCTATGACAAATAAAACTCTTCAGACCCTTCAGAGTAATTTCCAGTCTTTTTATGTTCGTGTCTGTAGTGCTCTCCATAGCTTGCCTATAAGATTGTCAAATGCATACTTACAGTCAAGAGCAGTGCAAGTGCATTCCTTCTTTCCTAGGAATGGGAAGAACAAAAACATCTTAAATTAATCTTGGGTGTGGATATCAGCACGTTTACTAAAGGCTTTATGTTTAGCCTGAAGAGCTCTGCAAAGCAGTGAAGTGTTGTGTGTGAGGGATTATGGGTTATGTATTTTGCAAGTATTTCTTTTGCTTTTGTAATTGTTTAAATTGTTGGAATTTAAAAGCCCTTTGGCAATTTAGATGATAGTAGGGTACCGCTAGATAATATTTTGGAATGAGAAAATCCTCTTTATTTCTATTTACCAAGTTTCTTTTCTTGGCTTTTGTTATGCTACTAAAATATCTTTACCAATGTGGTATATACTTAAAATCTGCTAATAATAATTGAAAAAATTGCTTTTATTGACTTTTGTTCAGACATGTCAAAATAGAGATATCTGTTTCTTTTGCCTGTGATTCTGTTTATTTGTAAAAGATTTTAATGCTGCCCTTCTACAGTCTAATGTAGGAAAAAAATCAGGTATCTAATAAAAGACTTGACAAGGGAAGATTAAGATTACTTATTGTTAGAGAAACTTGTCCATAACTTGAAGCTGTTGTAAAGTATTTGGCAAAAAACAAAGCTTCAAACATTATCTCAGTTGCAGGCCATCATCTGATTGAAGGCTGGGTGTTCTGTTGTTTGAGTACCTTGTTCTTATGCTCAGATTTATAAAAGCACTATTTGCATTCAAGAGCATACATTAATACTTATTTCTTACTCACATCCTGTGTGCCCGGTAGCTAAAGGAATTGATTATATTGACATATTGTTACATTTTATTTATCATTCCCAATTAAGAAATGTTGGCCTAATCTGCCTGAAGTTATCAGTCTTGTGCAAGGGAATAGAATTCAGTCCCTAATGTGGGCCCCAGGACAGAAATCTTTTGCATATGATTTGCACTACCAGCCCAGGATATGAACTTTGTTTACTAAGCTCAGTCTTTAAGCCAGCACCGAGCTGTAAATCGGTCTGATAAAGCCGTAAGAAGTAGGAGGGTTCCCATGCGGCCCTTAGGTGTTTTTCAGGCAAGACTGGGAATCCGGTTTTAATTTTTCATTTGTCAGTGTGGTGAAGGGCGATTCTACCAATAGCCAGAGATGACTTTCTTCATGCATATGCTTGACCCTTTGTCACTGTTACAAAAATTTGACCTCCATCCAGCTAAAAATACTGAATGCCACTCATACCTTCCTGCTGCATTTCAAATGAATTCAGTAGGGGGGTTTTATGCAATACATTCTCCTATCAAGGAGTGTTACTGTGGTAAGAAGTACCTCTGATGCTGGAAATTAGTATTTCTTCTTTCTTCACAAAAAAGGATTGAGGTTTTTTGTGAAGAGTTCATTTCTGGTTCTGGTGAGGAAAGACATCCCAGCTGCACTCCTTTGAAGACTTTGTGTTCTATATCCAGTAACGCTGCATGGATCCTATTTAAATGAAACTGCAACTTGGTTACATTTAATCCATGCATCCAACAGGGTTAATTCCTAGAAAAATTTGTGTTGTTGTGTGTTGACAGCTTATTTTGACAGGTGTTAAATGCTTTGTATGCAGTCCTGAGGGTGTTTGGCAGCTTAAAACATTTGTTTTTTAAAGGTTTCTCTCAAGATGGAATTTTCCGTGCACAAAGAATATGCCCTCCATAAATTATTTTAAAAAGCTTTTTGTATTTTGTTGTTATCACAGTAATTCTTAGGAACCCTTGCCATAGGGCCAAAGACTTTAAGTTACTCAAAAGATAAAGTGAACTGCATAGAATAGTATAATGCTAAAATACATTCTGGTGACCAAGATTAGTTGTTAAACATCCTATACTACACAGTTACGCTGTACACAGAATCTGATGAGATTGCCAAATGCAATAACGTGTAAGAAATGGTTTGATAAGTGTTTTACATAATATTAACTATATTATTTTGAATTTTTCCTTAGGCACAAAGATGTCATCGTCAGCCAAGGTAAATAAAGCCATTTATTTTTGAATACTGGATTAAGTTGAAAAGATTTGCTTTTGACTGAGCAGTATTTCATGTAAAAAAAAAATATATTGGGATGTAGGCTTATGAAACAGGGATATAGACCTAAAATAGCATTAATAATTACTCCAAGAATTCATCTGGCCAAATGTTACTAAAGACCTGTATAAGGATCTTTGTAATGATGGAGAAATGCCTTATCAAATTGGATATTTAGGAAGGACAGAAATTTTTGGTGGGTGGTGGGAGGATTAATTTTACTTTTGTGAAATAAAAAACCTTTTTTGATTATTTTCTCTGTGTGTATGTGCATAAATAGAGGTTTTGAAAACAAAAATCTTAAGTTTTGACCTGTGTGCCAGTCTTCATCCAAGCAGGTGTGAGTGAGACTTTAGAAATAGTTTTAAGATATTTTATTTCTGTCCCATAACCAGCAAAAATGTCAACTCGTGAAAAAAACAGCCAAGGTAAGAATTGAGCTATGCCCTTTGGTCGCTTTCTAATTTAGCACTTTCACGAATCTTTTATTTGGCTTTTCACCATCAAAGAGCATCAGTGCATGATCTCTTAAAAACTGACCATTCAAGTAAATATTTCAACTTTCTTATTATGGAAATATATCTGCATATACATGTTGCAATCTATGGGAATTATTTGGGAGTAGACTAAAATAAATTGCTACATGCATAATTTCCTCAGAGAGGAATGTGTGTTCAAATAAGGTTCTAGAAGTCTCGCGTTGTTGCCTAAGATATCAGAATATTATGAACTGCCAACTAAAAGATTGTTTTATCTCAGCTTTCTGTCTTGCCAATATTACAACATATACACACTTATCAGACAAGAACAGAGACTGAGGGTTTTAATACAGTCTCCTAAAATGAAAAATGAGTCTCTTCTAAAGTTTATGTCTTTGCACCGATGAATCTTGCATTCTGTGGCTACCTGCTGCTGCTGGCTTATTCAGACAGGAAAAGGAGCCATCTATCTGAACGTGGTGGGACGTGACAACAAAAGAAATCTACTACTTGTGTTGCAAACTAGTCTGCTTTTATGTCCTGCAAACTGTACTGAAGCATGCAGTTTCAAAACTAAAGCATGTAACCCAAGTGCATGCTGTACACAACGTATATCTATGTCCAGAGGTTCTGTCTCATGCTTTTTTGCTGCTAATTAACAAATCTGTAGTCTCCAAATTCTGTGCTGTAAGCGAGGTTGCATTATACATGGTTTGATTACTTTTGGTCGTCTTTGATTTTTCTTTCAAAAACAAAACAACACGCAAATTTTTTGGAAGTTAGTATGTGAATTATTGTAATGAAAGCAAAATCAACTTGAATCCAATGGCTTTATCTTTCTCTAATTCATAATTCATTTCTCAAATTCATAATTCACAATATTCTAAATTGATGCTTACCAAAAGCACACTTCAATGACAAAAGGGGTGAAAGAGGGTGCATAAGCATCAGGAACAAAGAAGAAATGTTTCTTTATGCCAGGTTGCTTAACACCAGCTGTGGAACGGCACATATGTGCAACAACAGTTACTGTAAAAAGAAAACTAATCAGTAGTGTCCAGACCAGCTGCAATTTCGTTTTGCAAGAATTAAATAAAACTGTTATATTAAAAATACCTTTTCTACTAAACACAGCTTTTCACAAAACTAAGTTGCATACAGCTAAAATACCTTCAATACCAGTTCTTTCCTTACAATGTGCTTCTGCAATTCTACGTATTCTGCCAAGAATGGACCATCCTTCGGTTCTCTCATCCTGGTAGCTGTAACTTCCATGGCCTTGATGTGTACCCTGCTATCTGTTGCATCACTCTGCAGATGATGTGAGCTTTCCCTGAATGATGAATGGGTACCTGCCGTGTGTCATGCCATAGCCTGTTCTGAGCCCAGCTGAAATGAAAGAGAAATATGATGCAGATGACAGTGGCCCCACAAGTGTGGAAGATGGAGAGAAAGTCTTGTAATAGAAAATGCGTTTACTAACATTTTAAATGTGTAGTGGCAAAACATCATTCTGTCTTTAATATGGATGAAGTTGCAATTAGCAGGATTCAGGCTCCCAAGATGTAATTTTTTTTATATGGAACAATGAATGTATGTTTTGACAGCTTTTAGAGTATGTGCCTCTGTGTGTGGGTGTAAGGCATGTTAGGCGTTGTATTTACTGCCACAGAAGTAACCACCTGTCAGTGTAGTTGCAGAGGGTCCTCCCATACTTTCCAGTATAAGCTCAGAAATACTCAGCCAATTCCCTGTAGTACAATGTCCTGTTCGGCACAGGTGACTTTAGCCTGTTTTGTACTTGATATTTGCCACATAAATAAACCAACCAATTTCCACTTGGCACCTTGACCCAGCCAGTCAGAATGTTGCACAGACAGTGATCATGCTTTCTGGAGGTAAATTCTGTGCAGCTGGACAGGGTTGTCTTGGGCAGGTTGGGATGAAGGGTAGCTTTTGCTCATGCTGTTTGTACAGGACCTTCCTGTTCTGCAGCCAACGGCATGAAAACTTAGAGCTGCTTTAGCACTCCCTTGTGACTTGCCAGCCTTTGCCTCTAGAAGCAAACAGTCTCTTGCAAGGTGTTAATTAGGTTACAGCAGCTCCCCTGAGCCGCTCATTTCACTGGGCTGTATGTGAAACACAACGTTGGCCCCTGCCACACACCTCCCACGCTAACAGTTGTGTCAGTGCGCTTCCTAGAAATAGTGTGAAGGGGACTCTTGGGAAGACTGCTGGTGTGCAAACTGTCAAGCTTCAAAGCAAATCTATGTAAAAATACCCCAGTGTCTTTATACACTCATAAATTAAGTTTGGAAACACAGTGAAATTGCAAATTATCATAGCAGGTGTTTGCATGGCATAATAGGATGGAAGGTGACAATTCTGTGTAGCTTTGAACATCCTGGAATCATTTTGTTTCCTTTTTTGATTCAGCTGTTAAAGAAACTGCTTTGAAACACGTTAGTATAGTACAGTACCACAAAATGTAGAGAAAATGTTTTTGCATGTTTTGTTCTTGGAATCTTATTTTTCTAGCAGCAGAAGTTACTGCAGTATTACCTGTATTGTGACCATCTATGCACGTTCATTGTGATTTCTGTTGAGAGTATGTATTAACTATTAAAGACTTGAGGAGCAAGTGGGATTCTTAGCTGAACTTCAGTAGTGAAGGTATTAACTTAGATGTCTAAAATGACATCGACATTGGGTATGGAGTCCCCCACAGAGGGTGCTGCAGGTGTTGAATGTAAATGTCAGCAAGACCTAGGCAGTCGTCTTCTCCTGCCAGCAGCGGCAGCACGGGGAGCCACAGCCTGCAGCTGCCTTGCCCAGCAGTCACTTGAGTTTTCTCTGTTTAGCATCATGCTGAGGCCAGGTGTGCTTCCAGTGTTCGTCACATACTTTCTATCTCAGTACCCAGTTTTGTTCCCTCAAGTGCCTCCACTCTGCATTAAGGTTAGTCCTTGAGCTTTATGCATGTGGGTATATGATAAAGCAGAGGTAATACAGACAGAAACATCCTGGTGATGCCAATCCAGTGAGGGAAGTATTATACAAACTTCCATTTATTTGCTGAAGAAATTTTTGGGTTTAGGTTTTTCAGCTTATTTTTGAACATTTATTTGTTTATCCTTGTAAACCAGGACAACCTTTTTACAATAAAATCCAATACTGAGGAGGTATTAAAATTCTGTGAAAATCCAATAAAGCTATGGGTGAAATGAACAGGTGCTTACGACAAACTTAAAAGGACTCTAGCTAAAAGTTTTTCCTTTAAATTCTTTACCAGCAGGTGTTTATAATTGCCTATAAAAGTCATCTTGCTTTTCACTTCAGCAGAGACATTTTTAAAGCATTAATTGTAAAGCATTCATATTTTTATACCCAGAAGTTAAAGACTGGCTTATATTAAGATAAAAGTATTTTTTTTTTCTCTGAGGTTCTGTGTTTGAGTTTGGTTTTCAGTGATAGCAGCTCTGTATTGTGAATCACTTGTTCTCTTACTGCTTTATAATAAGTGACACTTAGATGTTTTTGGATGGCAGTAAAAACCATATGTGAAAGAATTAATGAAAAACATTCACTGCATTCCTAACTTTCTTTCTTTTTAGATTGTGCTTTATTAGTTTCCTGTGCTTTTTCTTCTGTTAGTTTAACTGTGCTACAGTTCTAGCTTCACAGAATGGGGCAATCGTGTAGCACACAATGGAAAAATTTACCATGCAGACAGTGTATCCTGTCCACTGAGAGTGCAAAATTCAGTAACTACCTCGGATCAGTTTTTCATCAGACACATATTTCCTGTCAGATGCTTATTGAAGGTGCTCATGTACCTGAGGGCAAATGGAGACCCAGTCTACCTCATTATTATTGGGCTGCTTGCTCCCATTCAGGCACAGTGCATATTATTAAAAACTATAGACACTGTCAGAAAAACAAATCCATATTTGGGAGTTTTTATTATTAATTCTTTGTGAAGTCAGAATTTTATTATGTAATCAGGAAGCATTTACATACAGTCTTACTCAGTTTGTGTCCAATGCTCCTTTCTGAGTCTTTTTTTTTTTTTTTTTAATAAAAAGCTGGAGTTTAATGTTAAATGTGAATTATTTTAACACAAATGGTAACTGTTGGTAATACCCAGATAGATTCCTAATGTCATCTGGTATGTGCAAAAAGAGGGTTTTAATTGTGACTTACCAAGTTATATAAAATTATTAACCAGAGATCTATTAAGAAACCACAAGGCAAAGCTGTAAAATCATTCCAAACTGAGGCAAATCTCATCTCATCTGCTTTTTTCAGCTGTTTGATTTGCACTGCACCAGTGCTCAGTAGTGACAGTGCATGTCTATTTGTCAGGTTCAGCAGGCATTGACACATAGCTGAGGGCGAGAGATGGCAGACCTGCAGCCGCATCTTAATTCTGCCGTAACTTAAAATTTAATGATCTGGGCATGGTGGCTGAATTTGGCTGTATTTGTTTCTGTGCTGTTAGCACTGGTTTAAATTAGAAACAGGTTTGTAAGCCTTTGTCCCTCAGGTTAGTGGTCCCACGGAGTTCTTGGACACAGGCCTGAAAGCAGAAAGCTTGTGGGAAAGAAACTATTTGTAGTATTAAAAAGCATAACTTCACTGGTCAAGCAACTAGGAGGTGAAGACAGATTAATAAATGTACTCTGGATGTGGTAGTTTATTGTATATTATTAGAGAGTTCTGCTTTGCCAAGCTAGTTAGAGTCTTTTGGCGTTTTTCATTTGGTTGTAAGTCACTTTAAGGCTAAGTTTCAGATGCTAAACTCGGTTTAGAACTGAGATGAGGATTTTGATGCTTCAGTCCATATTGCTTTTTCAAATTAGATGGAGTGGAACCTACTGAAAATTAGTCACTAATCATTTACATGATAATATTACTGTAATGATTCCTTAAAAACTAAACTTATAACCATGTAGAAAACCAGATAAATTTCTTATTTATTCACTATTATCTACTCTGTATATACTCTGTGTGTATATACATATATATATATATATAAAAATATACTTTGCTCATTAGACTTCCCATTATGCATACCATACACTTGCTAGCTGAAGGGCAAGTTAATTGCAGTACAGACTTGCGGGGCTACCACAGGGTCTGTCTAAATAATGAGAAATAGTGTGATATAAAATACATTCTTTTAATATTTTGTCAAGTTTTGTTGAAGAAATCAGTAGTTGAGGATGAGGGCTTCTCATATGCTTCTGTGAAACTACCATGTATTCCTTGACAATTTCATTTTGAGGCATGTCTTTTAGAAGCCAGGCAGATTTTGGTTTTGTCATGTCACTGTCTTCAAATTTCTGAAGGATCTCAACAGTAGCTTTATGTCTCCTGAATTGCTCTTCTCTGTAGATACTTCTGAGTTTGTCTACAAAGACTGGTGTTTTTTTCCCCTCCTCCTTTCAGTTCCTATTATTTTTATTATTTTCCTCTGAAAACCTTCCATATTCCCCTAAGAATATGTAACACAGAAAATAGTAAATTGCTTAAGTGTCATTGCATGAGTCTTTCTGTGCTGACTTCATGGAAGCACTAATTTCAGCTTTTTTGCATTGCTGTATCTTTGCTGTCTATTATTACCTGCAGTATTTTTCGTTGGTCTCACCTTCCAGCTTGCTTTCCCTGATTTGCTGGGATTAAACTTTTTTCCAAGAGCACATTAATAGGCATTGCTTGAAGTTGAATTTTAATGTTACCTTTTTGCTGCTTTTTCTTTTTTGTTTTTGTGAGTTTTTTATTTGGTTTGGGGGGAGTTGGTTTGGATTTTTTTTTTCCCCTTATAATAAGGCCTGATTAAGAGCTTATTTATGTTAACAGGAATCTCCTTTTGATACAAGGAGGGTTTGCAAAAAATTTTCAGCCACTGTCTACTGTTTGTCTACAGTTTTTTATTTGGCCGTAGTTTTAGTCCTGGATTCTTGGTGTTGCATGCTTTACCAACAGTTTCCTTGCATGCAAGGTAAGTACGCTGGCTTACAGTGACTGTCTGTGAAGAAGATGCACTTATTTCCTTGCAGATCAGGCAGGCTTCTAGGGTTCCCTCTCAGTAGCAGCATCTTGTTTCACCCACATATTTATTCATCTTTTCTCTAGCAGGCTATAAACTATCAAAGAATCTGCAGTAGATTCTCTGGTTGCTAACATCTGCCTCCAGCCTATTGGGACCTATTTGGCTAGGTTTAGACTAATGAACTTAACACAGGAAAGTAGGAGTGCTGATGAAATTTCACTGATGACATGAAGCTGAGAGACCAAACTGGTACACTGGAAGCTGAGATTTTAATACAGTAAGACCTAGATGTTCCTGAGGCCTAGAGTAGTGTAAGACAAAATAAAATTATTTGGTGTGAAAGATCACACATGCAGGAGTTGCTAGCAATGTTCCAGCTGTAAACAGGGTGTTTGCCAGAAAGAATTAAATGGTGAGGAAAAGGGTTCTAACATGCTAGTTAATCATACAAAGATTGAACCACTCCCTCATTACAAAAATACAAATACAATCCCAGGATGTATCAGAAGTAATTCTAACAGAGATACACAGCCTTATGTAAAATGTTTATGCATTGAAACCCTGGTAGGTTCTCCTCTGTCATGCTGCATGCAGTTATAGCCACACACAATCGTAAAAGGTAAATTTGTGGTGGTGTGGAGACAGACTGAAATCTTATCATGCAAAAAGAGAGTTAAATAGCTGGAACTTTTTATTTATTGCAAAGTGAAAGCTATGAGGAGGAAGGGCATGATTGCTGTTTTCATGCTCACCTGATGCACTTTCAGACAGCAGATGGACAGACCTGTGCTGAAGTTAACAGCTATGCTGTCACACGCACAAAAAGTAAACAACTGGGCCATGCTTTACTGTCACCTGGAAGTTGAGAGTTTCCCAGTTGTTAGGAGAAGGAGGCTTTTGGACAGTATTCCAAAATCAGCAGAGCATGTTTGTGTGTATCCCAGTGACAGCCAAGGTTTTGCTGTCCAAAGCGAGTGCTGCAGTGCCCTGATGAGAGTTAAGAAACAGTGGTGCAGGCAGGGAGAGGGCACCTGGGGGGCATGTTGTGCATCCATTGCGCTGGGTTCGACTGGGCTCAGCTGTGATGTTCCTCCAGCTCATGACCTGGGTTTGCAGAGCCTTGTGGCTGATTGGCACTCAAGTTCACCTTTAGGTGACTGCTCACTACCAAGTTGCAGGGCTCTGTCTTTGTGTAATTCTTACTGACCAGTGTTGTGTGTCCCTTCAGCTGACTGCAGCTACAGTGTAGTCAGGTCAAGTGTATCTCTGGGGCTGAGTTAGTAATTTCCCCAGACCTCTGGAAGTCCCACAGAGAGCTAGGACCTGCATGGAGTTTGCTTGGGTCCAGCACACCCAGGGAAACTCCCATGTGAGGCTAATAAGCCTGAGCCTGGGAGCAAAAATGGGATTGCTGGTCCTGTGTCCCCTGGAACTTGTGCAAGGAGATTGCTGAGACTCCAGGGGTGAATTATTGTGGAGCCAAGCAGAGTTTGGCAAGGGCTGTGAATTTGAGCTCACAACTGCCCAAAAGCAGCTACAGCTGTTCGTGGTGAAGAGCTGGTCCCTGAAGTGCTGCATCCACTTTGATGCTGCCTTTTGTAGCAACGCTGGGCCTGAGCTACTCTCTTTTGTGTGGCATGGCCAATCCACAGCACCTTGGTATGCTATTTGCAGAGCTTCAACTGTACTTTCAGGTTGGTTTGATCCATATTTGAAAGGATTTATAGGATTTCTGCAGTTGCAAATTAATTAACTTAGCAAGCACCAAGGTCCTTTCAGCTATGCCCTCCTGCTCCTTTCCCCCTGCCCCTCTGTGCTTCTTCACAGTGGGTAGTGGGATCTGAACAACTCTTTATATGGGGTAGAGAATTTTTATTTTCATACGTACTGTTTTCAGGCTGATAGAGATGAGAATTGTTGAGGACTTTTTGTTTAAAACTTCTAAACCCCCTTACCCACATACCTGTTACAAGATGACCAAGGCTCTTTTATTCCAAAAGATCAAGTGAGGGAAGAACAGTCTTAACATCCTGCTTTGTATTTGGAAATAGTGAGAATGCAGAGAAGAAACAGATAGTCTAATGCTCTTGACCATTCAACTGAGCCAGTATGCTGTGAAGGAGTTAAATCACTGGTTTTCTTAACTTGCAAATACAAGAATTTGGCCTCAGGCAATTAGTTGCTGTTAGAGAACTATATGCTGCCATTCTCTAGTATTTCAAAAGATTTTTACATTAATATTATATCTGCCCTACAGGTTATTTTGATGAAAGGAAATTTAGTCTTAGTCAAAAATCTTTCAGTGGGTTGTCTCTTTTTTTAATCCTTAACTCTTCTATAGGGAGAGGCTTAATCTAGTTATACCTAGGCTATGTCTCTCTAACAAGTGTGTTAAATACCTATCTTCAAAGGTAATCTTGAATAACATGCAGCTATCTAATAAAGGCAAAAGATGTTATTTCTTTAATAGGGAAGTTCAGAGAGCTAATTTGTAGCTGAATGCCCTGCAGATAATCTTTTCCCTGAGCTCCAGGAGAGCCTCTTCTTTTCTGGCCAAAGACCTGACTAAATTCCTCTTGCACCAGGGGAGACTTAGGTTGGACATTAGGTAAAATTTCTTCACCCAAAAGGGTTGTCAAGCATTGGAACAGTGCCCAGGGTTTGAGTCACTGTCCCTGGAGATACTTAAAAAATGTGTAGATGTGGTACTTAGGGGCATCGTTTAGTGGTGTGGTGGACTTGGCTGTGCTAGGTTAATGGTTGGACTGGGTGATCTTAAAGGCTTTTTCCAACCTAAGCAATTTTATGATTCTATGATCTCTGACATCTGCAGAGTCTGACAGGTGCAACTGCCTCCATACATATGGATTTCAGTTGCAATTTGTCTCCACTGTTATAAGCAGCGATGAGAAACTTGATCCTAAATTTGTGGTGTCATTTTGCATTGATCTTGTGGAACCTGAAGTGCCATGCTCAGTGTTAAATCAAGAACTTGACTTGCACCAACAAATGGTCTCTTCTAAATACCCTCAGGCTACACTGTGCTTGAATTTCTAAGAGTGTGAGTGCCAGATTTTAATAGAAAGTTCATTATTAATATATTACTCTTGGTTTTGGCCAGTGTTATTTTATCTCTGTAAAACACATACTATAAAAAGAATATTTTGGTGGAGAAATGATTCATGTTACTAGATTGGAGTAATTAGTCTAAACATTTGTGTCAAACTAGTGACAACACTGATCTTTAGCTTTTCTCAGCAATGCAATTAAGCAATGCACATTTAGTAAAATATTATTTCTAATTTAGCTACTGGGAAGTGCTTTTTGTTGTTCTTTGATATTTGATCTGAGGCAAGTTTTCTACTGTTGTGGATGGACTCAGGGTCCTCGTTCAAAGGAGCTCTATTTGTACTTAGAAGTGGGACAGCTGTTTTTCATCTTTGTATTTGTTCCTTTGATACTGGACTTAAATGGCCCAACTTTCATTCTATTGATATTCTAAATAAGGGAAAAATTTTATGCATGTCTTAGTTTTACATTGCTCAATTATTATGATTTCTGTTCATGAATTATTTTTTGAGTCTCTGGGTTGGGTTTTTTTTCTGTATTTGGACTGTCATAGGAAAACTCCCTTCTCTCGCCTCCAGTGGAGACTAAACCTACTATTAAGGGTCAAAAGCGACACAGAATTCAAGTAAAATGAATTATTGATCTCAGAAGGTTGATTCGAGCACACCGGAAGTGGAAAAGGAGTCACACTAATCATATCTTTTAAGTCTGGGAACTTGGTAAATTTAATAGACTGTTATCTGTTTCACCAAGCAATTAAAAAAAATTGTTAAACCTTTTAAGTATCAAGAAATTAAACTACAGTGTGTTAAGAGGAAAAACAAAAGTTTTTGACAAATTAAGCCATAGGTGTTGTGAAATCTTCAAAGTGAGTATCATGCATGTAGAAAAATACTTTTAACTAGCTTATGTTCAGGTACGTGGATTCATTGACCTGGTTATGTTTGAGCAATGCTGTGACAAGTGCTGTTAAAACCACACAAACTCATGGGTAGTTCTTTCTCTGACTAGGAGTTACTGAATCTATTACATGATTTGGTCACCATGGATTTTTCCTGTATGTGTCAGTGCTGTCCGAGTCATTAGTGTGTGCTAGGATCATTACTGCTGTATTCAAAGCTAGTGCTTTCTAGTGTTTTCAGAACTGGTGTGGTGTTCCACAGAATTTCACACAACTCTGATATAATCCTCTATGATCAGAAATGCTTATTTTAAATACCCTAGAATATTCACATGTTTTTATTAGACTGATGATTATTGGTCTTCTATCTTGTCTAGTTGTTGAAGAAAGACCTTGACTGTCAAGAATTAATTTCTAAACTTTGTGCAAGACTGCTTTATAGCTTAGGTGGATGAAAGTAGTTACAGGGTTTTCATCCTCATTCTCTTCTGACTGTAGTAATACTGAATATGTTTCTGCAGCCTGTATAGTAGGGGTATTTCAAATTCAGAGAAGTAAAAACCCTGGCTTAAGGTTGGTCTTGCTCACAACTGTTTATTTCTTGATCTTTGCATCTTCTAAAATGTTTCTGTAAGCAAGAAAAAGTCTACACTGCTTCTGTTGTCACTGAAATGATCCGCTTTCTCCTGCCTTTTTAGATCTCCAAGTTTGACTTGAGCTGTTAAGTTGTAATTCTTTGGGGATGTCTGACTTTCTCATAATTTCAATTGTAGGTGTTTTAGGAAATGCAAAACATAGGTTGCACATTCATGCAGTCAGAGTAATAATCTTAATGCTTAATTGGGGAAATATTTATAACTATTCCCTGGGCATTTGCAGGGAGGTCTGCCTCACATTTGCCATTTAAAAGAAATAGGAAAGTAATTGTTTAAAGATCTTAATTTTAGAGCACGGTATTAATTGCATCAAATGCAATTAGAGATTCCTTAATACTGTATTGCTAATTTACAGCTATTTTTCTACTCCAGTCCTACTCAACTATTTATAGTTTGTTTTGAAACTCTGAGTTCCCTCTGGCTGCTGTGATTTTTCAAATCCCTACTCATAAAAAATATTGGAGTTCCAGAATCATGGCAGAATATTATATTACTTTGGGTTTCTGATATTAGTTATATTAATGGTTATGAATTACTAAAGAAGTTGAAGAGTGATAAAAAGTTACCATTCAATGATGCAAAATTAGTGAAATACTTGGGTCTTTGTTATCAGTGGTTTTTGGAATAAAACTCCTGTGTCAGCAGTGTTGAAGGCTGGCATTAATTATTGTGGATTTGAGGCCTGATTTAACCATAGTTAAACAGCACTACCGTGCTGGTTGTGGTGTGTGGGTAGGACATAAAGGCTTTTATAAGTCTCCAAGGGCTTTTCTGGTCTTCTGAAGTTAGAAAATTATTACTGTCATAGTGTGGAGGGGAGACTCCTGTAGGGTGCCTAATAATACTAGTCACAATCATGTATTCTTTAAATCCAGATGATTTACTTTCCAGTGACTAACTAATGTGTTTGACCAAGTCACTCAGCTACTCTGTAATTAGTTTTCTCTGATGGAAAATAATCTCATGTTCCTTGAAAAGGAACTCCTAAAGGCTTGTGAGGTGCTCGGATGCCCCAGCAGAGGTATACATGTATTTTGTCACAGCTACAGACAGTGTTATAGCTGGAGTCATTAGGAGCTGTTGCTTCCTTCCATACTTCAGGACATAATGCAATATGCAATAGCATGCAATTGGGATTAATTAAAAAAATTAATAATTCAGGTTAGTGTATTAGTTTGTGATGATACATAATTTCACACTATATTCCTCAGCAAAGCATTTGACACTTCTTCCTGCAGTATCCTTGAGTCTTAGCTTGGTTGTTATGGTTTTTATAGGTGGGCAGCAGAGTGAGTAAAAGAACCACTTGGATGGTTGGCCTCAGGCCATCGTGATTAATGGGTGGCCAGTAGGTAACAATTGGAGCCTGCAGGGGTCTGTCCTGGACCTGTCCTGTTTAATATCTTTAGCAATGACCTGGAGCAGGCAACACAGTACACACTCATGTTTGCAGATGACAGCAGACCAGGGAGCCTAGCTCATATGCTGGAGGGTAGAGCTGTCAACCAGGAGTACCTGGGCAGGCTGGAGGGATGGGCCTGCAGGAACCTCACAAAATTCAGCAAGGACAAATGCCAAGTCCTGCACCTGTTGGAAAGAAGAACCCCTGTCAGGGATACAGGCTGGGGACAGAGGCTGCAGGGAGCAGGTTTGTGGGAAAGGCCCTGGGGCTGCTGGCAAACAGCCAGGTGCCAAGAGAGGTTGTGCCATCTCCATCCTTGGAGGTTTTCAAGACTGGACTAGGCAAAACCCTGAGCAACCTGGTCTGACCTCATGGCTGAGCCTGCTTTGACCCAGAGGTTGGACTTGAAGGCTTCCTGAGGTCCGCTTCAAACTGAAATACCTTATCCTGTGATTCTATAACTA
Source organism: Athene cunicularia (assembly GCF_003259725.1). NCBI lineage: Eukaryota > Metazoa > Chordata > Aves > Strigiformes > Strigidae > Athene > Athene cunicularia. The sequence continues at coordinate 98,516,965 of NW_020799097.1, read as the reverse complement.
CTTCTTTATTCAATTTCTGATTTTAATTTGGATTTGAAATTTGCCTTTGTAATTTAATTTGCATGTCTAAAATGTTATATGCTCAGTATGTTCTTTCACAAATCCAACTAACGCTTACTTTGTGTGTGTGCGTGCACGTGTGTGTTTTAGTCTTCTGGTTTTTTTACAAAAATAAAAATCTGGGCCTTTACCGAGCTCACATTTCAAAAAAAATTGTTCTATCACTAGTATTATCTGCATCTCTACGCTTATTACTGGTTTCTTTTGTGCTTATTTCTTGTGTAAACTTGCCACATAATTAATGAGCTTTTTTGTTTCAACAGAGGGAGAGTATATCAAGATGTTCATGCGAGGTCGACCAATCACAATGTTCATTCCTTCTGATGTAGAAAACTATGACGATATTAGGACAGAGCTGCCTCCTGAGAAGTTAAAACTGGAGTGGGTGTATCCTTGATATCAGTAACTACTTGCTGTTCCCTTTTTGTCTTGTCTTGCTTTTTCTTTTTTTTTCTTTAGAATCTGGTCTTGTGTCTTCTCTGTTCAGAGATAAAAATTACTTAGAAGTGGGGGGAAATGTTCAATTTAATTTAACAATTGAAATGGTTTGTAGCTGCTGTACAGTATGACTTTTAGCTGCAGAATATGTAGGCACAGAAAAGCTGGACTTTGTTTGCTTTGCTGTTGAAACTAATTGCAATGTATTTTTAGTGTGAGAGAAAGTGTCTTTAGAGAGCTACAGTTTCAGAAATACCACACTCTTCCCCCTACTATATTAATGTTGGCTTTGGGTTCAGGAATGTTGTTAGTTTCCAATCTCTGTTCATTTTTGGGAGGTTTTAGAGCTATGGAAGGTCTTGAATTTCTCATTGTCCTTACCTATGGAGCAAGGATCGCAGAAGCAGCCTTCCTTTGCACTCACTGCTGCTGTGTTTCACCTCCAAAGGGGTTAATTTCTTGGAGACTAGTTTTCATTAAATGCACTAAGTAAATTTATCATTTGTAGAGTGGAGTTGGTGTGTGGCTGATGACAAGTCTCCAGGCTTAGTAGATCAGATGGTAAGTTCATTATGAGACGTGTTTTTGCACACGTTTGGGTCTTCCTGTCATCCCCTCATCTCTGCATTCTTCCAGTAAGCTATGATTGTATAAGTAAGGTTCTTAGTACTTCAGTAAAATAACATGCCTAGGCAGCACTTGAGTTGGTATAATAATCTCAGGTTTGATCCTTCTGATGTGTCTGAAAGCAGAAAGATTTTTAGGAATGTTGATGATACACTGTTCATATGTTATGTACAGAGAAACTGCCCCTACCTCTCTCACCATATCTGTTAGTGACTTAAGGCATACATATATCTTAAGCCACCCCTTGTTACTTGATTTAGGAAAGAAGATTTCTCTATTATTTTTCCTGCCTTTATTAACTAACAGATGTTTGAAAGAGATAATGTTGGGTACTTGGTTATGAAGAGCAGCTGTGGAGCTCATGTCCTCTGAACTTTTCAGTGAGGCTGTGGAAGCCTAGGTCACAATGGAGGAAAGTTTTAGATTAAAAGTCTGACTGAAAACAGAGCTCTTGGTCATGCTTTGCAAAGCTGTGGTGCCCAGCTTTCCTACTGTCACAGCTCTTGGATGCTGATGCTGGCGCTCATATGACGGTGGAGTGAATTGGGTCACTGATCTGGCTGAAATGTAATCTTTTTTGCAGAGCTAACTTTCAGCAGGATCAACTCATTAATTTGATTTGCCCCACAAACATGCAAGGGCTGGAACTCTCATACTGGAGGAAGATCAGATCTACTTTTTCAGCAGCAGTGAGCACTTTGGACTGGTGAAAACTGATCATGAAAACATACCCTCAGTTAAGTAGGTGCAAATCCCAGTGCAGGCACACTTATTTAATGTCCAAAGACCTTAAATTCAGGTTAAAACAGTTTCCTGATGAGGGCTAATTAAAGTGAAATAAATCTAATCTAAATAGGCTGTCCATATGTTTTTGGAATTTGTTTAAAGAAATGTCATCCTAAATCAGACCAGTTTATTTTTGAGTGTAGGGTATCTTCTGGATATGATGATGAAGAAAACAATGAGGAAAAGGCAGTAAAATTTACGAGGACTGGATACTGGCCTCTATGAAGTCGCACAAAATTGTTCTTCAGTTTTGGAGACAAGGAAGATACCATGGCAGAAGATCTTGTACTTCATACACAGGTTTAGCAAGGAGAAGAAATCTGCAAGCCAGCCATAACTGCTGAATATGATAGCAAACTGAAGCCTGTTAACTTATTAAAAAGTCAGGGACAGTTATTGACAGAATATTTTAGTAATGTTTGTTTTGCAACTCAAAGGTCAATTGAGTGTTGAATTGTTCAATCTATAAGTTTTGTTTTGAACACCTTTAGTTCTCCTGCCTTCTGGATAATTGTTTATAATTGGGTTTTCCTTCAATATTAGTCTTTTGGAAGATGCCAGTTGCCTTGGAAGTTGTTCATAGTTAAGAACAGAAGCGTTTTGGCATTGGTTTTTTTGTTTGGTTTTGTTGGTTGGTTTGGTTTGGGAGAGGGGGTGTCCTTTTTAGATGAACTGTGTCCTACCAGGTATATTCAACTACTGATACCCAGTACTGTAGATTCAACAGAACACACCTAACTTATGGCTGTTCTGCAGATTACTCTTGGTTGAAGAAACGCGAGCTGCTTCGCAAGATAATGTAGCTCATAGGGAAATATGAGCTCTTTGACTGTGTCTGGTTCCTGAGTGATTTCATTTAAATTTAATACTTTAGTTTGTGTATCCCTGCTTTGTAGTGCAACCTTTTGTACTGCAACTCAGAACTGATTAAAGCACATCTAGCATTCCTACTAATAGTGAAATGGGCTTATTTAGCAGCTACAGAGGTCACAGTCAGTGCTGCTATTGATAGGCAGTGACTTTAGCTTGGTTTCTGAAGGATGTTTCTTACTATTTTATAAAACTAGTTTTAGCATTGGTGCTCTTCTAAGAATAATTGAAGCCAGCGGTAAATGCACTATTGAATTCTGGTGTACAGTGAATCACTTTTCATGAGAGCCAGGGATATTCTTTGCCAGTTAAAACCAAAAAAGCCCCAAAACTAAAAGCTCTTAAGCATATCAAATGTTGTGACAAAGCAGTCCTTTTAATGGATGAGAAGCATTCACAGTGTGAAGACAACTGTTTCTGAATTTCCCTGGTTGAAACATCCGTCTAACTGAAAGATTAACATTGAAATTTAGTGGAAATTAAGTGTCAAAGTTGTGTCACTGCTTTTTTTCTGGAGAGAGAGTCAATTATTGTGCTTTGTTCTGAGTGTGTGGAGAAGGAAAGAACTTCTGTGGAGGCAACAATGCCTCTCATTTTCTCTCAAGATATTCCAGGATGGAGAGTGAAGAAAGCGAAAATTTTCTCCCACAAAATAAGTTGTTCCTTTACATGTTCCTAAAAAAACACAGTCCTAGAAAATGCAGCTGCTCTTTGGTACTTTATTATGTAGGAGGTGTAAAGGAAAGGAACAGACTGAGAGAACCATTTTTTGCAGCCTCATGAATGCCAGAGCTCAGTGGTGGGTGCCAAAATACTTAGTCTTAGTTTTGCATGTTTGACTTCTGCTGTGGAAAGGCGTGTTTGCGTAAATCATTAATACTTTTCTAGGATGAATGTTCAAAGATGTCCATCTTACTAAATCCTTACTAATACACTCCCTACTGTGTACAGCAGATTAATAAGATCTGCCTTTCTCCTCTGAGAAGGTATTTAGAATAGCGTTCTTCGTGCTTCAGCATAGAAAAAATATTTTCATTGGTTGGTAGCCCATCATTTTTGAGAGTTCAGTGGTCTTGTTGTTTTCATTTGGCTTGTTCTTTTTATAAAAGGCCATTTTGGAGTCTTTTTGTTCCATCAGTGTTTAAAACAAGAAGAAAGAGGGAATTATAGTGAGAAAGTAAATAGTCATAGAGGAGAAAGAGGCACCCTTTTTTTTTTTTTTTCTGCCCTCAGCATTGTGTTGTATCAGCATTTCTCTCAGTATCATTTGCTAAGCAAAGCAGTGAATCATTTTCTAAGCAAAGCAGCTTCAGAGGAGCCGTTGTGGTGTTCTGTAATAAATGGAAGACAGCAAGGTATAAATCTGTTTTGTTTTCTGTACTCTCTTAAGAGGTTTAATTGACAACTGAATGCAGTGTCCCCCTTGGAACCATTTTTTAGTTACAGCATTTTGCAAGGTGTTCCTGCAGTATAGCAGTCCTGTGGTTTGATGTGACTGCAAAAGAAGAAAGGTGGTGTGGTGGGATTTTTGGTAGAAAGGTAGCCCATTTCCAAGCAGAATAGAGGCCAGGCCGTCAGCTTAGAAGGTGTCAGTTTAGATACTCCCAAACTTGGACTGCCACACCTGATTTTATTTATAAGAAAGGGCCAGTTTCATCCATCGAGCTTTCTCCATGTGAGTCTTTAACTTCCTTTTATTTACCTGATTAACCAGGACCTAACACTGGAATCCTTTAGCTAAAGTTGCTTAATGTATCTATGACGTTTTCCTTGCTGTTACAGGTGTATTGGCAGTGAGGTGAAGAACTCTCTAAAGTACAGGACATAATAGGAAAATTAAATTTTTTTGAGGCTACAGAGCTACTGTTAAAGTCTGAGTTATGATGTTAATCATACCTGCTGACACTGGGAACTGAAATACAGGCAGACAGCCACATTAATAGTCTAGATGAAGAAAATTGCACCTGTTTCAAAGAAATAATGAGTTGCAGTAACAGTGGATCAGTGCTAACCAAGGCTGGTTCGCAGTGTATAAAACTTCTGAATGTCATTAGGAGTCATGCAGGTTTACTGCAAAAATCATCTCTTTTATATATTTTGGGTAGGTTTGGATAGAATATTTTTCACTGTGTCAGTTCCTTTTGGGTTTTGTTTGTTTTAAAAATACTTTAAAAGAGTCTGAAGAAATATTTCCTGAACTTGGCAGCTGCTGTGCAGAAGCTTGCCTTTTTCTAAAGGGCATTAGGAATTTTCACACGCTTGTTTTTAAAAGGCCAAATGAAAGTAATACTCTGGTGCCTGGGGTGCAGATGCACAGTTCTGTTGCTGTGAAAAATGTTGAATCAGAACAGTGAGTCCTGCTGTTACCTAATGAAACTTCACATGGAGGTTTTTATAAAATGATAAAAGTGTATTTGTTTTACTTCACTGTGTCTTATATATTTTATTTTTAACATCAATGAGCATCACCTTTTAAGGGATTTTGTTTCCTGAAGTCCAATTGTATGAGGTTTGTTTTTTTAAAACTGTGTAACTGAAATTATGCTATAGTTCCAGAGGAAAAACTTAAAGGGCCTTTGCTGACATGACAGCTCCCTAGGAACCCTTTTAGAAAAAAAAAAACAAACCACCAGGTGTTTTGTTTTGTTTCTGGTATATACTGATTATGAAAACCTTGACTTTAAAAAAATATATATATATATATGTATAGATATGGGTATCGTGGAAGAGACTGTCGAGCCAATGTTTACCTCCTTCCTACCGGAGAAATTGTATATTTCATAGCATCAGTGGTGGTACTATTTAACTATGAGGAGAGAACTCAGCGACATTACTTGGGTCATACAGACTGCGTTAAATGGTTAGTATATGACATTTACATGTAAGTATGCGTGTAATAATGCAGAAATGTGGGGGTTTTATTCTCTCCCACTGTATGTAAGAGCTCATTAATGTCATCGTAATTGTAGTTATTTTCTGTTTCATCAGTCCCTGTAGATTTCACTGTAGTAAACATTGCACGAATTAATGGTGCTAGAGCAGCCGGTGCTAGTTTAGGATTTCTGGTTTATTTGTAAAACAACAGGATATATAGACAATCTAAGAGTGCCAGATTAGAGAGTCTTCGCGTAAATTATTCTAAATAGATGTTCAAGAAATTAAAAATTGTCAGCCTAATTCTAAATCAGTTATTTGCAGGCAGTATGGCAAAGGCTTAGTCTTAAAGAAAACCAAATGGAAAACTGAGCAATAATTTTCTCATTTTTTAATAGACCAAAGCATTAAGGCTATCTGGGAAATTAGAAGGGTATTTGCAAAACAGAAGAGAGAAGCAAGGAAATTGAAGCCAACATTATGGGTGCAAAGGCAGTTGCTGATTTTACGATGTTAGTTTGAAGAGTAGGGCACACAACGTAATGGTGAACATAAGCTCTCTACCTAAATGAAGAACAGTCGCCATTTGAACCTTTCTTCTGGCTGTGCTTTGATAACTGTAATTGCTTCCTGTAGGAGGAATGCTGTCAGTCTTGTGTTCTTCACTTTCATTCAAGAAACTAGCTTGAATTGTAAATGTGTTTGGTGTCCATCATTCTGACATCTTCAGACTTCCCCTTGGTCCCCCTTTCCTGTTTTCATGGCTTTCGTCACCTTTGTAATTTTACAGAGAAAGCAAATAAGAAGGTTGGTCAAAAAATCACAAGGACTAAGAGGATGTGTACTCTAAAATCTGTTTTTTCACATCAACTCCAAAGAAAAATGTGATAATCAAAAGCAGATTTGTACTTAAACTAGTAGTGCACCATACTGGAGAACTTCATTAGTACAATTACATCAGTAATTCATTTCAAGTGGCAGTAATCCCTGACTCCTAGGTGTATAAGCCCTCAGCCAACTTTTCAGCTGTTTTTTCCCCCAGGTTCATGCTATCTGTAGGTTTACACATAACATATGCTGTAGTGTTTATAAATATGGCACATAACTCTGTGTAGGAAGTTAATCATGAGACAGTATATGTTTTGTTACGGTGGACCCCTGATATAGTGCAAACCTAAGATTTGCCAGAGCGCATGTAGAGGTGGCTCTTCTGGCACTCCTGGTTGTGTGCCAGCAGCCATCACAAGAGCCTGATCAACTCATCAGTACAGTGTCTAATGAAATAGTCTGATGAAAAACATTCAAGCTGACTCATTAAAAGTGGGATTAGGATCATAAGTATCTTCATGGGCTTCTGTTGAGAAAGAAATAAAAATTACAAAAAACCTCTCAGTTTTGAAGACCTATGACAGCAAAAGCAAGTCATATTTCTGTCTGTCTTAGTCTTGCAGTTCATCCAGACAAAATTAGAATTGCAACAGGACAGTTAGCTGGAGTGGATAAAGATGGAAGGGTAAGTAATAGAGCTGTTGAGCAGTAGTATCTTGTTTTGAAAATCAGGAAAAAGTGTTTGTTTTTTTTTTTTTTAATCTCATCTTCACCTTATGTTTGCAGTTTATTTTATGCACTGCATTTACTGAGATACTTTGCTGTTTCTAAGGTAACAGCCTATATCTGTAGCATAAAACATTAACAACTAAGAACTCAGCCATCATGAAAAAGAGCAGAAACTCATAAAGCTTTATCTGTGACACAGGAAACTCAATTTTAATTCTGCAAGCAAATATGAAGCTTGTAATTCTTTTATGAGGCCACATAATTTCTGTCACATTTCTTTCAATAAGTCTTCTCTCAGAGAGAACAAGTCCCCAGTTCTATGAGTCAGTGTACTCTTAAGGCTTAATGGAAGAGGAAACCATCTTTGAGAATTCATGGAAGGTGTGTCAAGCTTTCTTAAAACTTGCTCATTTGAGAGCAAGTGCATTTAAATGCTTTTGTCCCTGGCTCTTGGCAGACTCTGTCAGAATTTGAATAATTGAATTTTCTTCACGAAATTAAAGAGGAAAAAAAAGAAGGGGCAGGGAGAAGACAGATGCTATGAGGTGTAGAAACGCATTAACTATAGCTCTTACTCAGATGTTCAACTTAATTTCTTAGATTTTGTAAGAAAATGATGTGGGTTTTTTGGTATAGATGTTATGGTTTCCACTGAACATTTGTTGACTCTCTTGTTAGGGCTGGTTTGTTTGTTTTTCCAACAGTGAGATGATTTATTGTCGCTTTTTATGGTGAATGCTGTCTTAAACCAGCTTAATTCCCACGTTTTTGTGATTGTTTCACGTTTATGAAGCTAAGCTGGTTTGGAATAGTACTTGTATGAAATACAGCCATGGGCATTTTAACTGAGTGTTTGGTGATGGTTAGGGGAATTGGTGCACCAGGTTGTTAATTTTTTTAATTTTATTTTTTTTCCTACTTTATTAAAAAAAACCCCATGGTTTTATAATTATTTTCAGTTGTTGTATAAGATTGCTATGTTTGGGGTCTGAAATGCAAGATGACTTCCATTATTTGTTCAATGACTTAAGTTGGGCAAAGATTGATTTTTCACAGCTACCAAATGCCACCATACTTAATTTCCTGCCTTGACAGCATGACTGCCATGTTTGTAGCCCAGACACAGGGAGCAAGATTGTCTTGACTCTCACCTTCGGAGCTTTAAGATGCTATCCAGCAGCATTGTTAATTCAAGTCATCCTGCATTTTGGTCTGCAGTTTGCAATTCAGTTAGCATCTGCTTAACCAAACTTGGCACCTGCATATGATGCTTTCACTGTTGATGACACTATTTGTCCCGTTGCTTTTCACACAGCCTCTGCAGCCCCATGTTAGAGTATGGGACTCGGTGAGCCTGGTGACACTGCAGGTTATTGGCCTCGGGACTTTTGAGCGTGGAGTGGGGTGTTTGGATTTTTCAAAAGCGGTAAGATGGATGCAATTACTTGGTGTGTTAAATAATTCATCCAGTCCTATGTAAACAGGAAGGAAATCTCTGGAGATTTTGTATGTGGTTGTCTAGCTGGTCTGTTTTGGTATTAAAAGTGTGTGTCAGTAGAGTTTATGTATACTTTATAAAACCAGCTGACAGCAAGCTAGCTGGAAAACAGGAAATTGCACATGTAAAATTGTGGTAATAAACTAGTACAGTGGATAAATAGCAGGCAAGAAAAACTGTAACTAGAAATTGAAGTCCGTGCTGGATTTGGTCATTTTGTTTTGTTTGAGGGACTTGTTTTTCTGTTTGGATGTTAAAACCAAGTTTGTTAGTGAGGTTCACAAAGACAAATTTTAGGGAGTTCTGATGAAAGGGTAACTTTTCTGCTTGCACAGCTGGAGTTAAGTTTTTTCCAGCAACAGGAAATTAAAAAAAAACCCCACAACACATTGTCTTGTACTGTCTTTTCCTGAGGAATAATTCATTCAGTTTGTGCCTCTACTTTTACATAGGAGGGGAAAAAAAAAAGTCTTATTTCTGGGCTTACAGAATTTATCAGAAAAATCAGTAGCAAATGGAGGTGTGCTACTTGGCATTGATAAAGTTCTCATTTCAAAATTGGCAATAAGTTTATTTTTTGTAAAATATATGTATATTTTAATCTTTAAGCTGGCTTTTTATTTTCACCAAATCACTGAGACATATCAGACGTCCTGAAAACCCAGGCTGTGATTCTTGCATCCCATCAAGAAGAATTAATATGTCTAAAAAATAAAAAATGCAGAAAAAGAGCGTCTACTGTATTTTGCTAATAGAGGAAGAGATTCACAGGACAGGTGAGGTGGAAAAGGGAGATGTGGATATCGCCTCATGCACCATCCTGCTCATGGAGCCTCAACCTGAGCAGGCTGCTCATGGTATGCAGATGGGTTCTGGATATCTCCAAGATTTGAGACTCAGTGGTGTCACTGGGTGACCTGTTGGAAAGAAATGCTTACACTCTCTTGCTGCAGTTTCACTTAACACTGAAATGTTGCTACATTAGTTATATCTGGATTTTGTCTTTTAGTCAATTTAAAAAAAAATATTTTTTTTTTTTTTTACAAATGGGGGTAGCATAAATAAAATAGAATAATGTGAAAGGAGTACTGTCATTCCTGTCACACTAACAAATCAATAAAATTTCTTAACTCTGATACTTTATTTTTTTTCAAGATGAATAAATGTATGTTCCATCATTTTAAAAAAAAACCAAAAAAGCCTAAGGAATTTTTGAGGACTTCTTTTTTTTTTTTTTTTAGTAGTTCTATTTTGCAGCTGAAACTGGTTTTGATACCTTATTATAGTCTCGCATGATTCCTCACTAGATAGAAACGGTGAATGTGCAGTATCTAAAACTGTGTTCTTAACCACATTAATTTAATTAACCTATTGAAGAGCTGTGTATGCCGCCAATGCTGTCTTCAGGGTTTCTTTCCATTTAAAAATCAACATGTATATTTGCATATTACTGCTCATGATAGTATTTGGGGGTAAAAATTTCAGCCACCTCTACTTTAATAATTTGTTAAGAGGATGAGGCTGAACAGCAAGAATTGAATTAAAAAAAAATAAGGCCTCCTTCAAATCTTTCTACACATGCCTTTGAAACAACTGGTTTGTGCAAGTATGTGTTGCTGTGAATAAGTATGTTTTTGTTCTAAGATTTTCTGTCTGCTTTTTTAATTCCATATAGACATATTTATCATTTTGTTATAAAATTGTTCAAAGTAAGCCATTTCAGTTATTCAATACGTTGATGCCAGTGTTTTGCTCTGTAGGCATCATTTATTCAGTTTTACCAACTATATGATGAAACTTGGTAGTTAATACTCCAGAAGGAAAAAATGAGATGCGTTTGCAAAATTCAATAATGTAAAATTGTATGTATGTGATGGTGACATTTAAGAAAAGAATGCAAGTTGAGATGTGTGTCTGTCCTCTGAGACCTGAGGAAAAATAAAACACTTGCAGAATAGAAAAAGGGAGAAACCTCTTTGCTACTAGTGTGCTATTGCAAACAACAGAGCAAAAAAAGACAACAATAAAGACAAACTAAAAGGGAGAGACTTGATAAGATACTTTTTAAAGCTTTCCTAGAATATTATTTGAAGCATGGCCACTTTTTGTGATACTGTGCTAAAATCTATGTCTGTTTGTAAGAGAAAAGGAAAATACCAGATATATTGAGCTTATAATTACTTTTAAAAGACGCTTAATTTTTATTTCTACCTTTGTGGTTTTTCAAAATACTACTGCCCTGCCTTGTTTCTGGTGGAGTATGGTATCACTCTGTTAGCACTTTATTTTTTCTTTTTTCTTTAGGACTCTGGTACTCATTTGTGTGTAATTGATGACTCAAATGAGCATATGCTTACTGTGTGGGATTGGCAGAGGAAATCAAAAATAGCAGAAATAAAGGTAATTACTGCATAAATTAATGTTTCAAAATACAAGTGGATTTATTCCCATAAATACAACAGTTTGAGACACACAAATTTTATCGTCCTTGGAAACTACAACTGTGTGATAATGCTGGCTTGTGTAAGGGCAGAAAAGAAATGTATTCTTAACCTGTATATTGGAAGGGTTTTGAATATTGGAGCACTTACAATTACATTTTACTCACCCCTAAGAGGCAATCCAGATAAAGCAATTCTCTAATATTTTTCTAACAAAAAAACCCAAAAACCAAAAAAAACAAACCCTGGGAACTTCAAGAAACTGAAATGATGATTCAGTCTGTAGTTGTTTATTTAAAAAAAAAAAACCAACAAACTTTTAGACATTCCTTATTTTTATTTTTGCTTGAATCTAGTTCCAGACATTGATTCTCAGTATGTGTCTCTTCTCATTTGAAGTCCTTTTAGTACTTTTGTAGATTGCCATCTTGTCTGCTTTCCTGTTTCTTTCACAATCTTCTAAATTTCTAATTGATGAGTAGTATTCAGAGGTGTCGTGCTCAATGTTTGTTGAAAGTTTATTCCACTGGAAACACCCAATCCAATAATAACTTGCTAATGAAGTCCATATTTTGAGACACATCATACATTATCAAGCACAGAGATATTACATAGATGTCCAACTGAGCATTTTTTTATTTTTTTAAACCATGAATCAGCAAGTGGAATACTCTACCAGCATATATGTCTATATGATTACAAACTTGAAATTTCAGATTGTTTTGACCTATTGTATTTAAATTATGTTAACCAATACTGATTATATTCTATTCTGTAAGTTTTAATGTAATTCTATGTCAGTATTTTAATTTCCTTGCTGATATTTCATGTGAAGCTATGTGGCATATGCCTTTTATTTCCCCTTTTATTGACATTGTGTTTTGACTATTTTCACTCTCCAGGGACTTCCTTGGTATTTCAAAATTGGCTAAAACCAATTTGGCAGGGACAGCTTGCCCTTCAGTAATTATTCACATTTAGGACTTGATATTGCAGTATCTCAAGTGCCTTCCTCAATAGCTAGTATGAGCAGAGTTTCATCCCTTGAGCTGGGGTGCAAAACAAAAGCCTTTTCCCAGCTGAACTCCATTAAATTTTTCAGTCCTTAGTTTTCATGGAATTTGTGCATATAGCAGATCTGCTCATGTGGAGGAAACTGTGTGTGAGAAGCATAATTCAATAACTATGACTATTAATAAAAAATTAAACTTAAGAAGGTTATTTTCCTGAAGTGAGCCTGAGTGGTGAAGTGGGAAAGGGTACACTCACAAGTGCTGATTCAGCAGCACTTTTGTGTACACTCCTTTAAAGCATGGGCTTAAATCCCTGAGAAGTAAGTGCATTGATGCATTTACTTATGTGTTTTAGAGAGTCATTGCCTCCAGGAGATTGTCTTCCAAGACAATATGATTGAATATATATTAGAAGATAGATAAATGACCAGTTAATTTATGTTTGTGAAATCTGTTGGTAAAGAATAAAATACTGAGGTGTTAGTAATTCAGTCAAAGTGCAGCCAGTAAAAATACAAAGGCTGGACCCTATGTTTCAGAGTTTTGAGTTAGCAGGCTTCTCTTTTTCTTCTTTGTGAAAAGGAAAGGAGAGGAAAAAAGAACCCAAACGAATTTCTATAGATTTTCAGAAAGAGAAGGATGGATACAATCCTACTATGTTACAGTTTCAGTTGCCTCTGTCACAGCTTTGTGATCCAGAATAGCAAACCAGTCTGTGTGAAAACAAAGAAGATTTTTCAACCCAGGAGAGTGTCTTTTATACATCATTCACTTCCAATGGCAGAAGTCTTAGTTATTCTAGAAGTTAGGATCTTTTTGTGATTTAAAAAGTGAATGTAAACCCCTGACTTTTTCTACTGCATTTTTATAAAGATCTCTTATGAATGTAAAAAAAAAAAAAAAAAAAAAAAAAAAA
>NW_020799097.1:98447020-98503835 GCF_003259725.1 Athene cunicularia | reverse complement strand
AAAAAAAAAAAAAAAAAAAAAAGATATGTGCAGTCATTCAGACAGTTGATTTAGCACAGAACACTTATGGATTCTTTCAAGTATACAATGAGCTGTCTGGTTCCTTAAATCTCTGTTCTGAAACTTGGGATTTTACATGTGTTTCTAGTAGTGAATGTGCCATCTGAATAAACACTATTTCTGATGTTATTTCAGACTACAAATGAAGTTGTTCTTGCTGTAGAATTTCATCCAACTGATGCAAATACCATAATAACATGTGGCAAATCTCATATATTTTTCTGGACATGGAGTGGCAATTCATTATCAAGGAAGCAGGGAATATTTGGGGTAAGAATGTCTTGATATCAGGTCAGTTTTAAATCAATGGAATGATCTGCTCACACTTTCTGTAAATAATTTGCTCCATTGTTATCACTCACTGTTTGAGCAGAGAGGTAAACAAACAAAAAAGGTTATATTCTGCTTACATGTGTATACAGGGTGTATGGGTGTGAATACATTATACTAATTACATAAAGAGTACAAGCGATTATCCCTTTCTTTCACTTATTTTGTTTCAGAAATATGAAAAACCCAAATTTGTTCAGTGTTTGGCTTTTTTGGGAAATGGTGATGTGCTCACTGGAGACTCAGGTGGGATAATACTTATATGGGGCAAAACTACTGTAGAATCTACTCCAGGAAAAGGACCTAAAGGTAGGATACATTCACAGTTAATCGCAGATGTTAGATAGTCTGTAGAAGGCAAACATAAAGGATTGCATAAGAAAAGGAGTAGGGAAACAGGCCTGACTAAGGGTGTACACGTTCTGTTATTAACAAGTGGTACTAAACTCCTTCAAGCTTCATGAATTTGCTGACTTAAGAGAAATCTAGAGTTTCTCAATAATTAATGAGACTACCTGAAATGAATCAAAACTACTTTATCTAAAAGTTTTGCATTTAAAAAAATGTGCAGCTTTCCTTTCATCTTGAGACTTGAAAAGGGCCGTAGGATCAGTTTGAGGAATTCTGCAGGCTACCTTTGCCTCTTAAGGCATATGTTGTACCATACTTGCTCTCAGAGGAATACCATTAAGTATGGAAGATGATGTTAATATGACTTGTATGTGAAGGAAAGATATAATGCTTAGTTGTACCAGTTATGCAAATAACAGTATCTGGTTTAGCAAATACTCATCTTGGCTGTAAAATATACTTTAAAACCCATCTGATTTGAAATTTGGGTTAAACTTACTCTTTAGGGCAAAGCTTTAGTAAAAAAGAAAGGAAAATTATTTTTTACCTAGCATATGCAGACCTGGCACAGTTGAGCCCTAAGGTAACTTCTAAATTCAAGGATAATTTATTTTACTTGGCAGCTATTTCAAACTGTCTGGTTTAAATTGGTATGCCAGGAAAACATTCATGTAAAAAGTAAATTTTAATGGTAAGTCTGTTTTTGTAGGTAAATCTTGTTCTTAGTCTTTTAAACTAACTGCAATGGAAAAGTAATATAACAAATTATCCGATGTTTAATTTTGAAGTCTTGTGCAAAAATAACCTTTTCACAGTATAATCTTAGAAGATATCAAGTAGGACATTTATTTACATTGGCTTCACTGAATTTGGTATCTTTTAGTTGGTTTATCACATTAGATTAGTGACAGGACTTGATCTCAAACTCTTTTTCATAGTGTGAGAGCACGCAGACTTGAACTGACTTTAGCAGAGTCAGCAATGTTAAGCTCGTATTTATTTGGGTGTTTTAGGCTTTTTCTGTGACTGCTATTTGAAAATATGCAAGTCTCAAAACACCAGAATATTGCTTTTTTAAAAATATACTTTCCTACAGCAGTTCTTTTTTGACATGAAGACCTGATTAGGATGCAGACGGCTTCCTTTGCTACCTTTGTTGTTCAATTTTTCTCATCTCTCTTTCATTCTTCCTAGTGTTTTTCTTTGGGTAGACTGCTATATCGATAGATTCCAAATGCTGGTTATACTATTTTTAAGTGAGGCAACATCCAGCATTAGATATTAGATTCATGCATCCTGGAAACTTTGCTATAAATAATTTGCTTTTTATTCCCATAAGACTCTGGACAACAAGTCTTTTGAGTTTCTTTTAATAAAATAATTCTTTTCTAATAATGACTTTCTAAATATTTATTGACTCTAAAGGACAGTTTTTCTTGCATCTGAAAAAACTGTGTTCCCTCAGATAACAGAAAGCATTTTGCAAATAGTTGTTGTTCTTGCCTTCACAAGTTGTAGGACAATCAATCTCAAAAAAAGTGTCTGTTCAGAAAGATAGGCCCTTTGTTTTATCTTTTAATCCTGCAAGAAAACACTACCACCTTGTGTTTGCAATACTGATGCATTACTAATAGCATGACAGTCCAAATGTAATAATTATTATACAGTTACTTTATTCTTCTGCCAAAAGTCACAGCATCTTGTAAACCCCAGGTGAAAAAACAAGTAGTGTTCTTTATTATTTTCTTTCTGTGCATGTAGGAGTATATCAGATAAGCAGACAAATCAAAGCTCACGATGGCAGTGTGTTCACACTCTGTCAAATGAGGAATGGGATGCTGCTAACTGGAGGTGGGAAAGACCGAAAGATCATCCTGTGGGATCATGATTTGAATCCTGAAAGGGAAATTGAGGTAAGAAAGCAAGAGTGACAAGGAAGTTGCCTTGAGCAAGTTACTGACTAGCAAGACAGAGACCTCCCCACCCATTGGAGGTTGGTAGTTGGGTTGATAGAGTATCTTCTGGTTGCTGTCTTTTTAAGTAGATGACAATGTTGTATTATAGAAGTGTTTAATTTTTCAGCCTATCAGTGAGCTTATGTGAAGCTTCAGCTCTCTGTTCTTAAAACAGTTATTCTAATAATGGTTTACTCCACTTATCTAGTGTCCATTTATAGCATGTATGTCCATTTATAGTATGTATGTTTAGTTCCATCTAGAGTGTGTTATTACCTCAAATCTAATGTTGACCTTTAGAAAACATGGCTGAGAGCAAGTAAGCATTGACTATCATTTACAACTCTTAGGCTTAAGTAACATACTATACATATCACTGTCTCTGTTTTCCTTTTGTTAGTATGTTAAAGCTAATTTTTTTATGTTGCTTGGCTAATATTAGTGCATTTTCTGAAGATAAATTGTTTAGAAAACAAAACACATGCATACTGTAAAATAAAGCAGTGTATTAGAATTCCAGCATTCAATAAACCGTGAAATTCAGAGTCATTGCTGACATAAGGCATATGAACAGTTACTTAAGGCTAATCAGGAGGCATTAAAAAATTCAGAAAGCATTTATTGTGTGCTACAAAATTTTTCTTATTTTGCACAATGTGTTTTGAAGAGTAAACAGTAACTGTGTATTATTTCTATCCTTATAAGATAGGGTGAGGTTGTGGAGTGCACTTGTTTTGTGTATTTCACACTTAAAAATCCATGTAATTTAATTTGTAATTTTTTTCTAAGACCTTAAAATGACATAATCATGATTGTTTTGGAGTGAGATCGTCTTGTATGCTTGTACTGAACAAATAAATGAGAGACGTTTCTGGTCAAGTCCTGATCTTGTGTAAACACAATTAGATTGTCCCTTTTTACTGGGAGAACTGCTGTTCTGGTACTGCTGTTATGCACTATTTGTGGCCTTCAAAAATAAGCATCTGTCAAGATGTATGGTGTGGTTTTACAGATGTTTCTTTTCCTAGGTTCCTGACCAGTATGGAACAATCAGAGCAGTAGCGGAAGGAAAAGCAGATCAATTTTTAGTGGGTACTTCACGGAACTTTGTTTTGCGGGGAACATTTAACGATGGTTTCCTAGTAGAGGTACAGGTAAGCACAACTTTTTTTTAAACAAAAATGTAAAGACTTTCCCTGCTGGTGTGTTATTTTAACAATTTTATTTTATTCATTGTTAAATCATATGTGTTTTCTTTCCAGGGACATACAGATGAACTGTGGGGACTGGCATCCCACCCTTTCAAAGACTTATTTTTAACATGTGCTCAAGATAGGCAAGTTTGCATGTGGAACTCTGTGGACCACACACTGGAATGGACCAGGCTGCTAGATGTATGTCGACCTTTAATGTTAAATATAAAGCTGGAAATTAGGAAAAAGCATTAGTTTTCTGCAACATCTTTGTCCCATCTGATTGCAAGAGAAGCAAAAATCCTGTAGTTATGGATTTAAAAACAGCTATTTGGAAGCTTTGGGGGACTTACCCAGCCTCATCAGACACTGTATATAGACTGTAATCTGCTTATCGTTGTCTGATGCCATCCTGACAATCTGAGTTGAATAAGACTTAGTCCTTTGTTCTTGTTACAGTTTAACTTTTTTTCCCAATTTTTCAAACAATCTGAAGAGGATGTCATACAGTTGTGCAAGGTTTGGCTTTAGGTGTCTTTCCTTACTGTTCATTTTATATTTTAGCTAGATTGTCCTAGTACCCAAGCAAAAGTATCTTTTTACGCAGAAATTCAGGCTTTTTACTTTCAAGAAGGTCATGTTGTGCGTGTCACTGATACGTTAAAATAAAACCTATCTGAGGATTATAAACACGCTGCTAACTGATTGTTTTTTCCTGTGTCAGTTCACCTCAGATGTTTAGAGTAGCTTTGGTGTAAGGAGAGTTGTTTGACTCTGGGTGAATGGGTGAATGACATGTCTGTGCCTCTCCGTTCAGGAACCGGGACACTGTGCTGACTTCCATCCCAGTGGAGCAGTGGTCGCAATAGGAACACATTCGGGCAGGTAAATGCCTTTCGACTGAGTTGTGATGATTGAAAGTTTAAAGGAGACAGTTGGATACTACGCATCTTATAATTACAATTAATTTGCTTTTTATTCTTTTTGCTTGAGGTTATATAGCCCAAAATCCCTGGGGGAAAAGGGCAGATCTTTCTTACATGGGTTAGATGTTAGACAGAAGGATTATTTGAGTGTTGCTAGGCTATTTTATTTTCTTAACTACGCTTTGAAAGCCTTGATCTTGATTTTTTTGTTTGTTTTGGGTTTTTTTTCAGCTGTTTTTTTTTCAGGGGTTTCCATGAGCATTCCTTATTGGCTTTACCAACTATCATATATTTTAATATTGTGTGTGTATATTACATTAGTTTATAAGACAGGTACAGTCAGATCTTTCTCTTTCAAAAATCAAACATGCTTACAACCTTTTAAATTGATGTGGAGGGGCAAATGAACAGGCTGGTATTTTGATTTTTGTGTAAGACAAATTTCAACATGGCACATTGCTGCAATCAAGTGCTATTGAGCTGGTCACAGTGTTCCTGAAAGCGTTTCGTATTTGAGAGCTATCAAAACACAAGCTGACTCTTCTAACTCTAGTTCCTTTCAGTGGTGGAAGAAAAATTGTTTTAATTCATGGTCAAACTCTGGCTGGGTATCATCTCCCAAGAAAGGAGTCTCATGCAATGTTTTTTTAGCAAGTACCAATTAAAAGAAAAAACAGGGTACTCATGAGCACATATTAAATCTGGTAGCATTTTTATTCTGTTTTTCAGTTATACCTCATGATTGACAACTTGATGATAAAATAATGCATAGTGTGTGTAAGAAAATTGGATTTTTTTGTATTTAATTCTCTATAAATTGTTTTATACCTAACCTCATGCTTAAAAATAATTTGAAGCTTTCCTTTTAGAAACTGCTGAGCGTGTGCAACACCCTTGAACTTTTCCTCAAAAAACAAAAAGTTCAGTACTTCTTAGGGAATTATCTTCTTCAAGATGAAGATGCAGTCTGCACTGAATTCATTAGGTGTTGCATCAGGCTAGAACACCTAGTTTACCTTCCTATCTTGCTGAGCTCTTATATATTTGGTTTCTATGTTGTACCTTTTCAATTTTTCATCTCTTTCTAATTGTAGCATTAAATTGAACAAGTGTTTCTACCTTCATTAAACAGAACAGAAGATACTGGCTTAATAGTCCTTGAAACAGGGAAAAGGGAAAAGAAGCTCAGGCTACATTTTTTGGGAGTTATTAGACATTTTTGAAATTGCATCAAAGCACAATCAACGCATATTGAGCAGACAAAGCAGTCAGTCTGTTGTTTGCTTTTGATTGACTTTAAATGCTCTGGAAGGGGGAAAATAATGTTACTTTTTCAGTTCATCACTTTTCAGTTTAGATTCTTATTTTTACATTACTTGAGGCAACCAGTTTAAACTATGTTGGAAAAGTTTATGATGAAGGCCTTGGGATTTTTTTTTTAATTTTTATTTTTTACCCTGTTCTTCTTGGAATGAAGCAGTTATATTTTCACCATTATAATTTTATTGTCTTCTGAAATTGCAATTCAGTGATAGGTTTGAGATATACAAATGAATCTGAATTGAAATAAAGCCTGATAAGTGTACAAGGGCATAAGAAATAAATGGAGTTTTGTATCAAGATAAAGAGACCATTTTTAAAATTACTGCCTAACCAGTGGCATCCCATGGTGCTTTCTCTGCCAGATAATCCGGTCCAAGGGAGTTATTTCCCAAGGAATGAGCACTGCATGATGTATCTCGATTAATGTAGGAGAAAATAATCTCAGACCCATAACAAGTCATTTAGTAACTTGATTCATAGCCCAGAATGCTTAAAGCAAAAGTTAAATGAGTCTAATCTGTTTAGGACTCAATAAACCCAAACCTTGGATGTGTCTGTCTGTTGCCATTCTAGTGCTACTCTGATTCTAATCTAATGAATGTTAGTAAAACAGGGGTAGGGAATGGAGCTTTAAGAAAGTTGTATTTGATGGCTAAAATTGTGACATCTGAAGAAAATTGAATTTTCTACCTCTTTCCCCATTCTTGTCTGTTGTTTTACAGTGGTGTGTTTTTATCAGGCCAACATGTCGTGGTTTTGGTCTATTTTTTCATGTACCAGTTCCCATGATGAGTATTTCAGTATCATTTCCCTTTTTGGGCTGTCTGCAAATGGCCTGCTGCAGGTTTTGTTACCACTTCTTTGAATACCTGCTGTGTGCCTGATCATCAGTTGTCTGGGATTAAGCCTGGTTTGGAGACAACTAGTGCTTTTTGTGAATCCTGCTGTTTTCTGGAAGTGCACAGCTGGAAAAGGAAAAAGGACTGGCAATCAGAAATCCTGCCAGAAAACATGTTTTTTTCAAGGCACTATACAGATCCTTTTGCCATGCTGCCAGTGGTATTTTTTGCAGGGAAGTAGATTTTTCTCTGACTTACATAGAATATCTTGATTGCTGTGCATTCTCAAAAGCATTGCAGACAAAAATAGACTAATAAAATTCTTACAAAAATACTAGTATTATTAAGAAAACTGAAGGCTGAAGGACAAGACCAGCATAAGCCAGAGCCACAAGGAGATAAATCAGTCAGTAGAGCTAGTGAGATTTATGTCGTTTCAGCATCTGTTGTGGTATTAAGATGTAGAAGCCTAAATAACCCAGGGAACCAATCTTTTAAAATGAGTTGGTTTGTGCACTCTGATGAATGCTTTGCAGGTTCAACATTCAGTATTAAGTAAACATGGGAGTTGCAAGTGTAAGTGCAAAAATATATTACAACTTTGGAATACCATTTCCCTGGTGAATTAATCAGAAAAATTTTACATTCACAGATGTGAATTATCAGTAATAAAATGTCTGCCATGGGTCAGAATTTGTTTTCCAAAAGAGACTGGTCTTAAGGGGGTTTGTTTCTAAAAACATTTTCTAAGCAAGGGAATGGGAAGACAAGAAACATGAAAATGGCAAAAGTTCTGTTTATGTGAACTCACAAACAAGTACGCATGTTATCTTTGGTAACAATTGGGAGAAAAATCAATAAAAATCAGAAAAAGGGAAAGAGCCACTATCTTACAGCTGGGATACCACTTGTCCGTTTATTTAATCTGATGTACAGATCAGAAGTTCACTTGGCAGTCAGGCTTTGTGTTTCACAGCCCTTAGGACTTTGTTAGGGTCAGCTGTGGTTTGAATGTTGCATACCTTTGTATTGGAAGGAAAATTCTCTCCCAAAACACAGTCTTGAGGTAGAGCCCAGCTGTTTGGGAGAAGGACCTCTGTGGGGCATGCTGATGAACTGCTGTAGCTGCTAGATTAGAGACACATTTCACGGTGACGGGCTTTCTGTCTGACACTTGCAGTGTTTGTGATGGCATTGGGAGAGCTTGGAAGATTAAAGAGAGCATGTCTGATTACAGCTTGTGGAAGCATCCAGAAACAGCTGAGCTAGATGTGACCAGTGTTTCCTTTCTTAAACTATTATCAAAATTGTCACGGTACACTGACTCTTTCCATGGTCAGCTAAGATTGCTGCTAGTATCTCCTGTTCAGAATTATTTTTGGAGAAGGGCTGATGTCACAAAATGCTGTTTCCTGATGCCAAATTAAGTTCAGTGTGCACTTGAGATCAGCAGAAGTTTTGCGTTCTGTTTGATACCACACGATACCACGTCTGTGCTTTCAGTAAAATAGGGAAGTTTTGCGTGTTTTAATGGCTGCATTTTAGGCTTTGGGTATTTTTCATTTTACATAATATTAACTGGAGGATTATTACCTGGTTCAGGTAACAGCCTCAAAAGACCAACCTAAAGAGCCTGTCTCAGAGCCAGCATGAAGAGGCATGTCCCTGCCACAGCAGCTGCCCTGCCCTGCCCTGGTTGTGTGTTTTGGAACACAGAAGGCAGAAGTGCTGTGCAGCATGGTCACCTGTGGGAGGGCAGGGGAGGGGGGTACCCATCCACTCTGTGGAAGAAGGTTGGTTTTGGTTGTTACTGTGCTGATCATCAGATTTTATATCTAGGCACAGCAATTATGTTGTTCAGGATAAACAAACGGGCATCATTCTGTGTCATCTTGCTAGAGAAATAGTTTTTGCAGTATAGTGCTTAAGTTTTCTGGTAAAACAAAAGGTCTTCATGTCTCCTGTTTTGCTGTCTTGTCTGCGCACAAGAGGTATGTCGCCCACCTGGGCTGAAGCAATGGGGAGCCTCCACCCTGTGCTGGATTCAGGAAAACACAAAATAAGAATAAGATGATGGGACATTGGCTTTCAGACCTGCTTCTTGTGTTGCTTTGAAAACCGGATGACTTCAACTCAGCGATGCTTCCCCATGTTCTTCACAGTTCTGTTATCCCATCAGGATGTACTGTTAGAGCAGTTTTGCTGTCATGATGGAGTGATTGTTTATCTTTCTATGGGTGCCAAATGTCATAGGTACCCTCTCTCTTCTCCCCTGCCAAACCTTTTTGTGGTTTTGCTCGGGGGTTTTATTTATTTATTTGTTTTGTTCTTTAATGTCCACACCTCTATGAGGGTTATCAGCCAGGCAACATTTTAATGAAGCATTTGGCAGGGCCAAATGGGGCATAGTTTGAACTAAATAGCAGAATACCAATTTGTAACTCCTAATGCATTCAGAGAACCTGTGAAGCTTCACTGTGTAGATTGGAAATCAAAAGTCCACTTTCAGCAGAGGATTACAGCAGAGAAACTCTGAGCATAGTTTCTGCTGCTGTCCAATGCAAACATAACTAGTTGATTTCCATTGGTTCCACGTGTCTTGCACACTGATTATTCAGTAGTCCATGGCATGTGGGGCTGGGTTTTATAATGTTTCTGTCATTTAAATTCTTTCATGTGGTTCTCTAACCACAAGCTGGTTTTAAGTCATTGGGACCAGGCCACTTTCCAGATACCTAGCTGCTGGACACTGTATCAGCACAAGCTGGAATCTCTTCTCCGTCCATAGAAAGCAGCGATGTGTGCTGTTCCTGGAGTTTATTTTAGGTTATGTAAGTTTCTTATGGAATTAAATGGTCCTAGCTTTAGCAGTGTTGCACTGAGTTCACTATGAGATAGCGGGTAGAATTGCCTTACTCATTTCCACAGTGTGTGAACTTGCCATTTGTCACTAGGGATGGAAACCTGGCTGTGCCATGTGCCTATGATTGTGAAATCAGAAGTTTGGAGAAAATAAATTAAATTCTGAGTACAGCTTTAATGTATTTAGCCATGATGATATCTTACATTTTCATGATATGCATGTATATTTTAATTAAGTTTTCATTGTCTTTGTTTTGCTAATTTTCATTGAATTTAGGAGTTAGGTGAGCATTAGAACCACTGCAAGATGTTCAGGCTCTGCTGATCTTGCCCATCTTGCTGTCAGTGGCCATTTTTGTGTATGGGCCACTGAGTTTTTGTAAGCTTCTCTCAGCTTTCTACATGCACCTCACAACTAATACTGCAGTTGCAGTTAAAAGTTATTGTTAAATAACAAAATAAGCCATTTATCACCTTAGTTATAAACCATCCAAGCAGAAAATTAAAAATAATGCTAGGTTATGAACCATCAAATTTCAGTAAATGGTTATTCCTTCTTAGTTTTATAACATTATTCATAGAAACAGAAAGGACCGAGGGGAAAGTACCAAGTTAGAATATACTTTGTGTTTAAAATGAGTGTGGAAATGTTTTCCCCTCCCTTCTAGTGTTTCTAATTAGTTTGGGTTTTTTTAACTTTTCTTCATAGAAATTGAAAGATCAGTTTTTATGTCAAAGCTGATTTGCAAATGGAGAAGTACGAATAGCTTGAAATTTAGCTGTAGCCTTAAGGCTTCAGGTGATAAAGTGCAGTCATATTAGCTATCTGGTAGCATATCATTCAGTAGGCATTTTGGTGATTACTGCAGTGTTCAAGGGAAGGGGGAAAAATTGGGCTGTATTTCAGATCTTGTATATGTTCTTCACTGGAATTTTTATCACTTTGTGAACCAGAAAAGTGTTCCATTAAAAACGGATGTTCACTGCGCTGCCCTTGAGGGGCTAGCATGAGAAGATGAAGGCGGGCAATGATTATTGCTGTTTTGCTTGGGTTTTTTATTTAGTGGAAGTGGTACTCACTGGAATTCTCCTCTCTCTAGGTGGTTTGTTTTGGATGCGGAAACAAGAGATCTGGTTTCAATACACACCGATGGCAACGAACAGCTCTCAGTGATGCGCTACTCAGTAGGTAGGCAGACTTGTGCATTCAGAATAATTGCTGATAAATGACATGTCTGTTCTGATAAATGATGTTAAACTACTCAGTCTCTAGAAAAGGCAGAGCTTTGGAAAAGCATTGTTTAAGATGCTTGATACATAACTGAACACTAGCTACAGGTTGTTTTGTATGTGCTGAATCTTGGAGTTCTGTAACTGCAGATATTACAGTCGCCTTTCCCAGCCTTTCTTTCAAGTTGAGCTGTGCTGCTATAATAAATGTTAGTTTTGCTCCCAGGAAAATTAAAAGTTCTCAACTAAATAGTTGACAGGTTAACAGAAAAGTCTCTAAAAAGCTTAGTATTTCAGTGATATTTTAATATACTTAGTTACTTTTGAAGTTTATTAATACAAAACCATAAAACTAAGTTCAGGTCTGTCTGAAAGTCAGAGGTGTCTGTTAAGTATTTACTATGGGATTATACGGGGTCTAAGCCAGTATTGAGTCTCCTCTTCAGACATGACGTGACAGATCATCAGAGGCTGACTCCTCTCTGTTAAAACTGGATGGAAGAACACTCTCATAAATCTGTTTTTGGTTTGCGTTTGGATAACATACCATGTCAGCGGGCAAAATGTTCCTCTGCTGCTGCCACATCTGCCAAGGGCAGCAATTTATTTTAAAGCACTGATGTTCATTGACAGTGGAGGTGTTTGATCACGATTCAAGGCAACTCTTGTCCACATACTTCGTTTTTTAAATGGAGACGACACAGGTTGGAAAACTGCTTAGAATGCTTGAATGCTCTACTTCTTTAGGCATTATTTAATGCTGATTTATATGCAGTCTCCTGCTCCAAAGCTAAGCTAACTGTAGAGTTCTGCATTTTTTGTGATGCAGAAAACTTAAGTCTTCCTACTGTCAACAGTTTCCACATATCCAGTGCAGTCTGAGGGTTTATAACCTGTCCATTGGACACTTACTTAGAAAAAGCATAAGTAAAAGACCTTGCCCAAAAAACATATCCACAAAGTAAACAGATACTGGCTGAAAAACAACATAAACAGTTATACATCCTTAAATGAAGTTTGTAAGCAGTAGTTTGAGACTATTGCCTTAGTGATAACCTGAAATCATTAAAATTTAGAAAACAAACATTCTGTTGATTTATATCAAATGTTTTGTGTTGTAGATGGCACCTTACTTGCAGTTGGATCCCATGACAACTTTATTTACCTCTACGTAGTAACAGAAAATGGAAGAAAGTATAGCCGATATGGAAAATGCACTGTAAGTTTTGGAGCAAATATAATCAGCAGTTCTTGCATTTTGATGTTATATATACACTAAGATGTTAAGCAGTGGAACTCTCTCCAGATTGATGCTTTTCCATGTTTAGTTTTGGTTATACATTTATGGGGTTTTTTTTCAGCATTTGATTGATTTAAAACTTTAGTCTGATGGGTTCTGCAACTGTTAGTGTTAGGTGAGCACTTTTGCATCAAATATGACTGATTTCTCAGACTATTGACTTTTTCACTGAAATGGGAAATGGGAAGAGCAGTAAGATGGAGAAATGCCTTGTACCTATATGCTGAAACTCTTTTTGGGAAAATATTATACTTGTTTGGGGATATTTTCCCTCTGTTGGTAAAGTATTCCTTGAACCAACATAACAATTATATGGTGGAATTTCATTAGAATATGTAATTTTGGAGGTTGCAAATATGCACTGTTTCCAGCTGCAGTTGTTAACTACAAAATTTGGAGTTGGGGGATACGTTAACAATAAATTTCTGGCACAAGGTAAATAAATCTCAATGTAGCACAAGTAATGGAGTTATATTAGTCCTTTCACTCACATGAGGTTGTCCCAGGGCTAAAACAACATACTTTTTTCCATAAAAGGTGTTTAGTTATCTAACATCCTGGCCTTAAGTTCATCTGTCTTTTCAGGGTAGTGGGAATATTTACATAAATAATATCTGAACTTTAATGGGATTTGCAAATGATACCATGAATAGGTCACATTTGAAATGTGAATATATTTTTTTTTTTTTTAAGGAATGCATCCCCTACTCAAAACACTTTTCATATGTTTGTCACCAGTTGCATTTCTTTTGTTTTAAAAATAAGATAATTTCTCAAGCTACTTTGTTAATTGGAAAATGAGAGGTCATAGGACCGTAAGGCTAAATTGTGTGAGTTTTGGGATTTTTATTTCTAAGATTATTTTTTTCTACAACCTTCGATGCAAGACTTGCGGTGGAAACTTAGTTAGGGGGAAACAGTCATTAGCCAGTCATTCAGTGCCACACATGGTATCTTTGAGAGATTTCATCCATCATTTGGTCGAGGACACCCCACGCAGCTAGATTATGGGGATCCGGAGCAGCCTGTGTCCAGCTGCTGCCAGGGTGGTCAGCAGCAGGGGATTTGCCCCATACCTGCGGTGTGCAGGCTGGCAGGGAGGGCTCAGCGCTGGCACGGGATGCAGCTGGGGAAGAAGGCTGTTGGGTGTGCTGGGGACTCCTCAGTGGCAGGGTTGTGGCACAGAGTGAGCCAGTGTCCTACCAGCCCCCAAGCAGGGTGGTGAGGGCGTTAGCCGGTAGCACAACGGTCATGAGACAAGAAATCAAATCTGCAGCCTTCACAGGGAGCTCAGGTGGTGGGAAAGGGGCTGAGCCTACGGGGAGGTCAGACTTGGGGTCCCAGTGGGACTGGTGGGGACAGCAGTGGATGGCTGCACTTCAGTACAGCATTTCACCCCATCACTTATTCTTTAACCATAAAAGATAAAATCACTCAGAGATGGCTAATCTTAACATAAATAATATTTAGCTTGCTATGTACTTCATATGAGATCATTTATTTCTGTATATCATGTATTATGTATCAGGAAAGAGCACATTGTAATTTAAACCAGCATCTGCCTGTCTGTCTCTACCTTGGCAGGAAAGGAGTTTGTGAAAATTGGGATGGGAGAAGTGAGCATTGTTATACTCAGGCAGAATCATTAAGGCTTCACAGCAGATTTCTGTTAACTGTTTTTTTCAGACTGACTTGACTGCATGTAGAAGCCAAAATTAGCAATCAGCAATCTGGTTTCTGTCGGGCTGAGCTCCCCTGACCCTTCCAGCTTTTGTAGAAGGCAGCAGCGTGTTAGCTGACTGGAGCACGCTGTCAGGCTGCTGGTCCACTTTCAGGTGCCCCATGCCCCCCCTCCACCACCTGCCAGCACGTCGGCAGGACCCTACCAGCTTGATGCTCAGTGGGGTGCTCCCCTGGCCAGTGCCTGGGCGTTGGCACCCTGTCTGTCTGGCGTTCTGCTGTGGCTCAGTGGCCTCGCGGGTGACCTCTGACTAGTATGATTCAGTCCTCCTGATAGTCAACTTCTGGTTGTTTCTTCCAACTTCAGTACATTATTTGAATACTTTCAGAGGGATTTTATCTACTTAAACAGCATCAGCTTGCACATAAGGGCTGTATGCCCACTGTTACATCTAAATCCTCTTCCAGTCATGACCAGACCCTCTGCTGCTGCCAGCGAGGCGAGTCTCTGACCTGCGAGCATGTTTCCACAGTGAGGGATGGTGTTGGGTGCGATCAGAAATAATTTCCAATGAGCTGAAACAACCGTTTTGACTAGTGCAGCTGTTTTTTGAGGGCTCCAGCTATGCAGACAGCAATGTGAAGGTATGGGCTGGGGTATGAACTTCCAGCGTGTCAGCAGCTCCAGGGTAGCTGTCTCTGTCTCTGTTTGCCTTACATCAGAGATATTTGTTCGCAAAGGAAAAGCAAGTGCTGTGCATTTACCCAGAGGGCCGTGGGGTGAAAGCCACACAGGCAGCCACGCTGAAGTATTTGATATATTGGTCTTAACCTGAAATAATTAAGTGTGCCCATCCGATAGGCTGTGGGCATTCAGAATTAAGTCTGAAACAAATAAACATTGCCAGTGAAGGAGAGGGTTTCCATTTAGTCAGATAGTTTTATTAGTCCGTGATAATATGAGTAATTATGTTCATTGTATATAAAGGTACAGAAAGAGTAAAATGTTACCTTATCATTGGGCAGCTACCAAAGAAAGATTTTAACAGAAAATGGGATCGTCCTATTGAAAATATGATGACAATGTTATGTTAGTTCCAGTTCATAGTTCGGTGATCGCTTGCCTGAAGGGATTTTGCAGCATGGAGCCCCCTGGCCAATTGCTTTGTTCCCTCCCCCGCTGCCCCCAGGAATTTTAACAGCTGCCAAATGTCTGGCAGGATTTAGTAAATGACTGACCAATTCTTTTCCATGTTGGAGTTAGCTTGCAAATTTGAAGACTTGGAAAATAAGGTGGGAGAGAAAAATTCCTAGCCAATTGTGCTTTTTTTAAATTTTTTTTTTTTTTTTTTTTTTCAAAATACCAAGTTTACATGTCGATATCACATATCCCACCCATGACTGCAAAGCAGTTATGTCAATACAGAGTTCCTCTGCTTGAGGCAGACACTAGTTCATAAGTAAACAAATCTTAAAGGCTAGCTTTTCTCCTAAATGTTTTTGCAATCTCTCACAGAAAGCCTGGGGACAGGGAGACAGACACGGGTGTATTGTTACGTGTAATTCTGGAAGCCGTCAGCATCTCGTAGAGCTCTCTGTGTAGGAAGCTGGTGTGGTGGGTGGTGCGGCAGCCAGTGCAGTGCTCCAGCACGGCCCTGGCATGGCGGGTACAGGCTTGGCCAAAGGACCTTGCAGGGGGCCGAGGGGCACCATCTTCATAATGCCCACTGAGAGAGGGAGATAATTGGCATCTGTCAGTCAAGAAAGTGGTGTTTTGTTGCCTGACAGAATGACTAGGAAGGGGAGAAAATGAACAGAGGAAGAGAAGCAGTAAGGAAGGGTGGAGGAAGAAAGGAATGACATGGATGTCACTTTTTAAAATTTCCTACCCTTTCCTCTACAGAGAAATAATTGATTCCTACCTTATACAAATTTGTGGCTTCTCTGGAGCCTCTCATAGCTTTATTATTATTACTACCAACAAAAAAGTTTGTGCAGAGGAAAAATATTCTGACCAGCTGCATTTAGGTTCTCCCTCAAAAACAAAGATGGATGTTTAGCCCTCAGTGTGCTCTTGATGGTGATAACTAAGCAATTAGGCCAAAGTATTTTGATTCTTGTATAGATGAGTCTGTGCCTATTGGGAAGACTCCTTTCAAAGCTGGCACTGACATGCATGCAAGTGTAAGCACAGTAGAGACTTTCAAAAAGCTTTCGAAGGTATTCTTGTAACACCAGTCCTTGATCCTGTAGTTTTACGTGGTGGTTCTTCACTGAGGTATCCTAAGTTTATAGGATGAGCAAAGGTTATTTGAATGTGCATGCATTTAATGGAAATTATTTTGAATGGATAGAGAAATAAAATAGAGGTCCCATCTGTCACTTTTCCATTGGCATCTAAAAATGATCCTGTGCAATTTACCTTTCTCAATTAGTAGCAACGTATTCGTCCTTAATTCAAGTACAAATAAATGTGAGTTCATCCATATTTTAGCAAGGTACCTTGTAAGAATAAATTGTTCTGGGATCCAGGAGGGATGCACTTTACAAGTGTGCAGAGGGAGAGGCACGATGCCCAGCCTGCATTTTTTTTTTAGCTGTTAGCGAGTGTGACACTGAAGTAAGGAGCCTTTAAAGGAGCACAAGTGAATTGCAGAAGACAGTGGGGTGGGTGGGGACGTGCTTTTTTGCTGTTAACTGTCCTATCTGTGAGTGCACCTCATGCTCTGTTTGAATTAAAATGAGTGTTTTCATGTTGGTGTTACTGCATTCTTCTCCAGGGACATTCCAGCTATATTACACACCTTGACTGGTCCCCAGACAACAAGTATATAATGTCAAACTCAGGAGACTATGAAATCCTATACTGTAAGTATGAAATTAAATACACTGGAAACAGAAGTACGTATTAGCTGTCAGAATATTTAGAAGAGTGTGTTTGATCAGGACTGCACAAAATGCTTACTGACAAAGGAAGCAACTTGAACTTGTGTAACCTGATATCTTGATGTTATTCAGAGCTGTGTATTACCTAATGGCAATGCTAAATATAGGTTACTTCTTTACAAGGTCATAAATCAGTTTAACAGCATAGAATTTACAGAACAAGTGGCACTACATTTTGATGTTGGCCCAAAGTTCTGTAGATTGAAAATAATATATACAGTTGTCTAATTAGTGTCAACAATACCATTTATTTTGGGAGAATAAAATCAGTGGGTCTCTGCCACTGTTCTGTTCTGGGGTTTCTTTTTTAAAATTTTATATTGGCTGGTGTTGTTGAAAACTAAGCAAAGCAATAATACTACTTCAATGGGTTAGTGGTAATAATGTTTTTGTTTGTCTTTTTTTAATATGTAAAAATATTAATGTAACATATAGTGGTTATGTCAAAAGTTCAACTTGCATACTGCATATCAGTCTGATTTTAAATTTTTGTGTGTGTGTTCTTGTCTCTGTGGCTTTAAATAGATCCATGAGGATTGTAGTTCTGTTTCTGTACAGGCAAGAAGAGCCAGCAGTTTAAATATCTGTCACCTTAACATGTTCATTCTGCCTGTCACAGCTTAGGTTTCAAATCTGGATAGTACAATATCTCAATCTACCAAAAGGAAGTGTTGGTGCCTGTATGGGGAAGCGAAGAGCTGTGACCCATTAGTACTGGTCTGGTGTATCAAAAGATAGACAATCTTTCCTTTCCTAGTTAGAAGTCGAAAAGCAGTCTAAGGCTCTCTCTGGCAGTTCTCACTCTCTGTTCTAAAAGGAGAGCTTCCTGAATGATTGATTGAATTTTAGCACGTCAATGGAGCTGGTAGGAAGGAGAAATTATTCTATTACAGACTTTATTAAAGCATTTGATAGAGTAGGTAGCAGGGGACTCAAGCTGCAGGGAAGTGTTTTTGAGGTATGCTGGTCTGAAGAGGGAAATGAGAAGAAAATGTCACTCAAATACCAAGCAAAGCTTGAAGTATCTGGAATTAGGAAAATGGTATTGCTTTGTCTTTGCTTCTACAGTGTGATTCCAAGTTGTTTTACTGTCTTAGCACCTTCGAAGAGCACATATGTAAATATAACTTTATATTGCATAACTCATCATTCACTTTTTTAACAGGGGACATTCCAAATGGCTGTAAGCTTATCAGGAATCGTTCTGACTGTAAGGATATAGATTGGATGACATACACTTGTGTGCTAGGCTTCCAGGTGTTCGGTAAGCACCATTTAACTTGCTTTTAAGCTGTGCTTTTGTGTTTTCTTTTGCTTCAACTTGTCATTAGAAATACGCTGTTAATGATTATAGAGGATGGTGCTGAGATGACAGACCAAAGAGACTGACCACAATACTTGTCTGTGATAACAGAGCACTGGATGCTTTATCTACAATGTACAATTGATTTCTATTTAGTCTTTAAGTTTGGGATTTGATTTTTCTGCTGTCACATTAGGCTACCAATTTTGGAGGCAGTGAAGCAAAAAGCTTGAATTTTAAAGTGCTCATATGGCACATTTGCATTCTCCTTTGATTACCTTGGTTTTGGATGGGAATAAGACTATGTGAGTGTAGGTTATAGTTAGTGACTTAAAATCATGACAGCACTTTGCTACCTGTAGTTCAAGGTGAGTAATATACACTGTTTCTAAAGAGCAGAAATGCTTTCAAGATTGAACATTGTGTAACTAGTAGTTTATTTTTAAAATGTACCAAAAAACTTAGAAAGCTGACAGATCTGATTTTAACAGTGCAATTTGAGACTGTGGCCAGACAGTTCAAACCTCTTTTGCTGAAGGCAGCTCTCTTGGCCATAAATGAGGACCCCATCTGTGAGGGGTTGAAAAGGTGGCCTGTCAGTGTTGTAAACCCAAGTTGTGTGAGCAGGATGCTGAATGTCTTGCTTCCACTGCTGAGATCAGATACCTACCTCTGTTCTTCATGCTGGAATCATCAAAAGCAGGTAAATCAGCAGATTCTTTAGAGGTAAGGATTAGGTCTATAAATCTTTTCTTCCCAACGACTAGGAGTTCAACTTGGAATATCAGTTTATATGCAGGGTAGAAGAAAATCAGTGAAGTCTCAGTGCTTTCTGTAGCTTCTGACACCTATTGTGCGTATTTTAGGACTGTTGTACTTAATGAGCAAGTAACCTTGAAGGATTGCAGTTGATGAGTGGGCTAACACTGACACTTTTGTGTAGCATATTGGTTGGGTGGACGGCCTTTGTGCTTTATAAGCAGGCTTGATCTCCTTTCTGGGTACCAAAGGTCTGTGACAGAGCAGGGAAAGTAAAGGTGTCAGAGAAAGAAGCTGACTGGTTAATAAGCTGCATAATTATTTTTCAGTTGTTCAAAGCTTGAAGTAGGTAGCAGAAATAAACAGGAACGTGCTATTTCTGGAGCTGAATACTGTTGCTTATTGCTAGTTTGATGAAAGTATTGGCTCCCATTAGCCTGAGAATTGTGAACTGTGTTGTGTACGTGTTTATTCAGCCTGAAGTAGAGAGTAGATGGCTGTTTTGTCCTGATGCTCTGTGCATGTGAGCCTAGGCTGACAAGGAATTGATCCACAGCAGTCATTCCCTCACTGTCTTTGCTACTGTGAAATAATGCAACACAAATGCCTTTTTTAAAATGGAGTACCAGAAGATTCAGGAGAGAGATGCTAGAGAAAGTGAAAAGCAAAACTCTGATGCTAGTATGACATCTTTCCTCAGGAGCAATGAAAACAATTTAAAAGGACTGAATATTCCTTCTGGAATACCCTTGGAACTAAAGCCATTTTACATTTTATCAGAGTACTTAAATCTACCAGAAACGTGGAGGCAGTGGATGGTGGCTCTGTTGTTACTGAACTTCTACCACTCCATTTGGTGGTAGGACAGAATAAGGAGAGCAGCTCTCTGAATCCCAGTGCTTTCCCAGAAGTGTCTTTTACTCCTGACCTAAGGAGATATGGTGTGGGAGTGCAGAAAGAGTTCTTCTCTAGACCATTGGCTTTGTCTCTTTAACAGCTGTCAGATAGAAGCTACTGGTGACTGGGGCTAGGCTGGAGATGAGCAGCTCCCATAACCACTGTTTTGAGAAGCCTTTTTACTTTTTGTTTTTAAAAAGTGGGTAAGTCTGCTGATCCTCTTTTGCATTCCGTTTTGGATTAATACAAACTTTAAGTATTCTGGATTAAGTTTAATTAGTCTCAACTGCTCTCAAAATCCTCAGTGTGCCAGAGGACCTGGGAATGAAGTAGATAAAGCAGGTAATGTGATGTTATTCTGGGGCAGAACAGAATATATTTAAACTTCCCAGCCAAGATTCATCATGCCTTAATTTTATATTGTCTGGTAGTCTGACACCCTTTACAGAATCTTAAAATTATGGCTCAGTCTCAGACAAAGGCAAGTATTTTCCCATTAAAATCAGACAGTGCAGCTAAGCCAACCTAGCAGATATTTGCTGCCCAAAGAAGTCTGGCTTTGACCTGAGGATCAGCTGGCTTGGGGATCCAAACAATCCCAGGGGCTGCTCACTCTGATGTTCAGGAGAGAGGGTTCAGTGTGTGGGATCTGGGCTTTTGGGGTTATGTGTTTTACTAATTTGGCTCTGTGGATAGTGCGTCCACAGGCTCAGGCACTGTACTGTTGTTAGCAGAAGAAAGAGGATGGAAATGCATGGTTCAGATGAGAATAGCATTGCTCCTTTTTGGCAGTTGATATTACTATATTGGCTGAGCAGTATCATCAGTCTGCACCCAGAGCACTTCTCATTTACTGTACATTTCCCACACTTTTTGTTTGATTCTTGTGAGAGGCTTACTGCTGGCTAGCAAAATTTATTAAAATTGAAGTGCTGCTGTCATACCTAATAACACAGACCCATTATTTTGTATTTTTTATTACTTTTACACTTATTAAGAACTAAGAACTTGGTCGTGTTAATGTCTTGTTTTTTCCATGTTTGCCTGATGCATTGAAAGCAAATCCTGCTGTCTTATGACAAAGGGTTCTCTTACCTTTAGAGCTGCTAATTTGTGAACACATTAGATGTTTAATAAGAGATGCAATCTTGAATATTAGTATTTTTAATCTTAAATTAAAAAGAAGAGGAAATGGCATAGCTATTTGGCACAGTCTGCCTAAGGTGGTAGCTGGAACTTCAGGAAACTTATTTGAAATAAGTTAATTTATTACTCCCACCTCATAACAGTATTTTATATATAGAACGCAGGAGAAAGTTAAAATTTGTTTTGAACTACTTTAAAATTCTTAAATTGTATATATTTTTCAGATTGATTTCATTGATGTGAGAGCACTAAAATGTTTCTGAATACTTTCCTTAGCATT
This sequence comes from Athene cunicularia, assembly GCF_003259725.1. Lineage (NCBI taxonomy): Eukaryota > Metazoa > Chordata > Aves > Strigiformes > Strigidae > Athene > Athene cunicularia. The sequence continues at coordinate 98,482,455 of NW_020799097.1, read as the reverse complement.
TCATGTTTTTATTTAGTAAATTAGTAGCTTATTGGCTTTGTAACAAGCTTAAGCTGTCTTTGTTATTCTTCAGAGAAAATAAAGTTCTTACTCCACCCACTGAAGAATGGAAAAAAAACAACTTTAAAGTTAAATGCTATTTGCCGTTTTGGTTAAAAACAAGAAGAGATCGTATGGGAGTCTGAAAAAGACAAGGCAGTTCTAAGTTGTTTTTTTGTGCTGTATAAAATGGTAGACAGCACATGTTTTTTATTTTACCAAAGTCAGTGACTTAAGGGAGAAAGAAGGTATTTTCATATCTGCTAATGAACATCCCTCTCAGTTAATTGGATACACAGGGGTTTGGGGTTTTTTTTTGGAAGGGGGGGTGGGGTGGATTCCTCATAACTCCTGAACTCAGAAACCCAAGTCTGACCTGTAAAAGTATGGTACCTTTGGCATAAATTAATATTTTAGAACCCCTTGCTTACTTTTTGTTCAGCTTTTCTTGCAGATGTGAATCATCAGTTTTGTTATAGGAATCTCTAGGGCCTTTATTTTTTGTTAAAACTAGAGCCTCCCCTCTCCCCAATTTGCTCAGTGCTTTTCATCCAGGCAATGTTGTTATTCTTTTGTCTAGACATATCTGTGTCATTCTTTTCGCTTAAAAGCATATTGAATTGTACTTAAGCACTTGACAGCACTCACATCTATGAAAGTCTTACAGGCTGGGTTTCTGTGCAAAGTATCATCAATCAGTTGTCTCCCTTGAATCACGCAAATACTAAGATTTAAAATAAAACCAAAATAAATCTTTGCATAATATACAGTACCTGGGCTTGTTCTGTGCTTCAGCATCATTCTTGCTTCTAAAACATTTGTGCATGAATGAAACTGTTAAATTAAGAGTTGCCAGTTTTAGCAGCAAACTTAAGATAAGCTTTAAATTAGACTGAGATTTTGAACAGGAATTGTATGTCGAGTCCGAGAGGTTATCTTGGCTGAGGCTGAGGGTACGGGGGAACAGGAGGTAGGGGAGTATTAGACTAGCAAAATATTAATGGCATTTAATGCAATGCATATTTCATTTTCCAGTTGAATATTTACCTTTCGTTCAGCTTTGTTATAGATTTTGGTTTTGTTTATGGGTTGTCTAATTTGTTTCTGAAACTATCCTCATTAAATATCTATTCTGTTCTGTCCTAGGAGTTTGGCCAGAAGGATCAGATGGGACAGACATAAATGCCCTTGTCAGGTCCCATAACCGAAAAGTGATAGCAGTTGCTGATGATTTTTGTAAGGTCCATCTCTTTCAGTATCCCTGTTCCAAGCCAAAGGTAAGTCTAGACCAGTCTAGTCTGTGTGCTTGTTTGCACTGCATGAAGCTTTCCTTGCCAGATACCTGCTTCCAGCTTGGTCTTTTTGGAACCTGGCAGCCAAATAGCCCATTTATATCTGAGAACAGTGGTAGAGACAAGAGCATGGTGTTCCCCATTCAGTTTATATGTAACACAGAAAATATACCTAAAAGGGAAGTGGCAATAATTATCCTTAAGTTCTGGAGCAGAGGCTTGACATTTTCTGTTTGCTGGCTTTGTTGTTAAGTCCATTTGTTAACAAAGATCTAAATCTGTCCCAGGTTACAAGCCTTAAGAAAGGATCTATTGTGGGAGGAAACCAAATGTAAATATAATTCATTACTCATATGTGAATGAAGAGATCTCTTGAAGGGCTAAGCAAAAATAGTTTTAGATTTCAGTATCATGTGCTCTTCTATTCAAGCATGTGATTTATCTTTCTGCTTGTTTTCAATAGGCTCCAAGTCACAAATACAGTGCTCACAGTAGTCATGTGACAAATGTCAGCTTCACCCATAGCGATGGTCACTTGATTTCAACTGGAGGAAAAGACATGAGTATTATTCAATGGAAACTTGTGGAGAAGGTAACTCTACCGCAAAATGACATTGTTGTAGACATTGGTGCAACCAAAGTGCCCATCCCTGTCAGTGAAAATGCTGTACAGTCTCCCGCACCTCTCTCACAGCCTTTTAATGAAATGAACCAAAATGAAAGTGTAACTGGCAGCTCTCCAGCTTCTTTGGAGAGCAACTTGGAGCAGTCTGCGGAGGCCAGCGAAGAGCAAAGCGAGGGGAGCAGCCTTGATCCCACCGAGCCGGGCTATGAGGAGCCCTCCAATGAGATGAGTGAGGAGCACAGTGAATCCACAGTCACTGAAGAGCAGCAAGATAACTCACCGGTGTCTTAACACTCCCAGCTCAGGCGGTTGTTATTTTCCCTTGGTGTGCGTGCTTTCATTACAGGGTGAGGGTTCAAATAGGGAAAATTAGCTGAGAATCATGACCACTCCAGCTTTTGAGTTTGTGAGATTTTTAGTCTGAGCTTCAGTTCAATGTGTGGAACCATCCCAAGGGCCTGTCTTGATGGTCTGTGTCAAGATCTGGTCACGGTTAGTAGTGGACATTACCATAGATCCATTTCAGTTCTGAAACTGCTGTCAGGAAGTGGCATGAAATATATACTGGAAAAAAGTTAGCTCTGAGAATTAGCTGAAGTAGACCACCTTAACTATGTGAAAGTGCTTTCTGAAAGATCTAAGCTGATGGGAAGCGCTGAGCTGTTCCAGCTGGAGAGTACTGTGCTGCGTTTTCCAGGTGCAAAGACAAACAAACAAAAAGAACAACCAAAAAGCTGTTTGGTAGGGCTGTCTTCCTTTGTTTTTTCTTAATGAGAAAAATAGAGGAAAAACAATGTAACAATGCCACGTGTATGGCGATGCCTTCTTGATCTAACACATATGCAATTTTCTAACACTACTAATTCCTAGTGGAATCTGGATGTGTTCACAGTTGGTCTGCCCTGGGTGCTGCTAGTTCTAAGGCAAATCCTGTTGAGGAACAGTGTTTGCTGTTCCATTTTCACAGACTATTCAATAACAGACTAACCAAATACTGGTGTGCTTCACTTTTCATGACCTGAAAGTTGATTTAAACTGTGGGACATAACTCTGTCTTCAAAGAATTGCTTGTCTAGAGAGTTTGCAACTTAAAGAGAATCTTTTCAGTGACTTTAATGTGAATATCAGAGGAAGACTGGCAAGAACACAGACGTCAGATGGGCTCCAGAGTTAAACGTTAAGCCTTCAAGCAGAACTTGCTCCATCCCTAGTAGGAGAAATATAGTTAACTTAAATTATTAAATCGGTGCTTAGGATTAGTGTATTAAGTTGATAATTTTTTTTCTTCTGAATTTTTAGGGGTAACTCTAAGAATCATTAAACTGCAATCTCTACTTTTCTTCCCTGCCCCTCCCCCCTCCCCCCCAGCTCCTTTAGCAATTGTGATATAAGCATACAGTAATTTAGACAGTGATGTGATTTTTTATTTTTTTTTTTTCCCCCCCTTCCTTTTCATAGACTTCCTGATCTGTTGTTTTTGTGATTTTTGTTTCCACTCCACCCCTCCCCAGGTTGCTCTAAGTCATGCAGCTCTCATGTGGCTATACCTGGCCAGTTACGGGATACCTTGGCATTTGTTATGCATTTGGAAAGTACTTTTTTTTTTACAAAGTTTGTCAGATAGCTACATTTTTTTCTTAAGTGCATACGTTTCCTACTTTAAAAAGATATAGATTTACTGACAGATATCCATTTCCTATGTACTTGTTTATATTTTGATTACATAGAATTCTCTTTTTTTAACTTGCTCCATTGTGCTGGTATTTTAGTTCCTAGTTAGAATATCATGTTTAGAAACTTTGGATGAGTTCATAAGTCTTAATTGTGCAAGCGTTTACGTGATTGTGCCATTCCAAAGTGCATCAAAACTGTCATTCCCTTACTAGTATCTTCTCAGGAGAAATGCTACAGATCAGGTATTTAGTCATCATTTGGAAAGATAAAAACAAATGGACTCCCAAAGGACATTTAGAACATTTATATATAAAATATATAAATATATATATACACACATATATATATATATAAAAAAATATCCTCTTGTTTACAACAGTTCCAGAAAACCTCAAAGTAGTTCCCTTCAGGTGGAGGGAGATATGGATTCCAAGCAACCCATCTTGCTCTGTACATATTTACTGGAGAGCTCTAGTATGCCTGACTTGCAAATGTGCCAGATAGCAGCAACGGAAGATAAAGGTCAACTCATCCAAGTTCTTGGTTCCAAATGAGGAATGTGCTGTAAGTTTAGTAAATAGTCTTAGTAAAGGAGAAAGGGTTTTAGAGCTAACAAGGCACAGAGCTCTCTCTGTCATTTTTATGAACTCCACATAAGCAACACATTTCTTTTTGGAACATCTGTCACCTGGGGTTGCCATGTAAAGTGAGAGTTATAGTTGTGATATTCTTGTGTTTGTAGTTCAGAAGACTCTACTAATATGCAAAGCCTTACAGCTTTCAATTGCTGGCAACTACTGTTTAACAAATAATTAAATCTGTGATAATGGATGGAAATGGGTGGGATTATGTAACTGTAGATGCTTTAGAAAAATAATTGTGAATGAATTATGATTAAGAGTGTTTCATGTGAAGATGTTTGAGCCATTTCTATCTATCATGCATTCCTGTCTCAAGGCAGAAAATTTTGAAGATTAAAAAAAATAAAATAATCAAAACAATATATTGCAGTGTCTTTCTCCGTTTCTGTTCTGGTTCCTTCTGTATATGAAGTGGATGCTGTTATCACAGTTGCAGTGTCTGGGTCTGTGATTTTGGAAGAACCCTTTTAACTTGTGCTTTTTTAATAACCTCCTAGGCTGCCTAAAAATAAGTTAATTCAGCATTGTGAATAATGCTAGCACTCCTAAATGTTGTTCTTGTTTACTTTTCAAGTCTTATGACATTTCCCTTTTCCATTTTTGATTAATAATTTATTAGCATTATCCTACTGTAGCTGATTGAGAGGTCGCAGGGGAGTACAAGTCAGTATTTGTCCTGATGCAAAGTGCAGCCTACCTTCCAGGGTTCTGCCAGAAGCTTTCTTCTGGAAGTCATTCAAAAAGTGCAAGCTTATTTTGGATATGTCATGTTAAATACCATGATGCTTTCATGTTCCTGATAGTCTCTGTCCAGTTGCAGATGTAGAAGGTCACAGTTTTCTTAATATATTCCTTGTGAAAGATTCTCAGTATTTTAAAAGGTTTTGAATCATCTCCATTTATTGCAGCTGGTTTCTGTCCCTTACAAAAGGGGAGGGTGGGGTAGAGAAGAAAGAAATGTGCAACACAGACAAATACCTTATGTTTATTCTCGATTAAAGAAAAAACAAACAAAAAACCCATCGTTGCCACCCCTGAGTTGTCAAGAGAATGCCGGTGTTCTAACTTGACCAACAAGCAGATGTCCTGAGGTCGTGCTGTGTTGTTTCCAGTGCACCCGCAACATCATGTACCACTTCACCCTGGGGGCAACTGTGCAGTGGTGTGCTTTTCTAGGCTCTGCTCCCTTTCTATCCAAATTCAGCTTCAGGCTTCTGCTGCCTCTTCTGGGATGCTCAGTAAGGCAGGAGTCTTCCTGAAGAGTAGGTAGCCTGGTCTTCTGTGAGCCTCCCTCATGGTGGAGGCAAGAGTGGGCTGGTGGAGCCATATCCTATTTGGGCCAGCAGCATCTGCTGTCAGTTTAGGTAGCTGCAGCAGTGGTACTTGTCATGTGTAACTGAAGTTCAGGATGGAAGCTCTGCTGGAGGCATAAAAGTATTAACAGCATCTCATTTTACACAATTGCAAATGTAAATTCAAAATCTGCATTAAAATGTCTGTTTAGGTTGCACAGTAAAATACTTTAGTGTTACGAAATGGCAAGCTTATGGATCCTTGCAGTATGTGTCCATGCTGGGTGTGTGTCATGCAGAGTGATACTAATTGGGCTTTCAATAAAAAGGGCACTTCTAAGGATATGGCCACAGACTTTGGTTTGGTTTCTTTTTCACCATAGAAATTCCAGGATAGGCGAGGAAGAGGCTGGGGGTGTGGATGGGTAGTATTGAACCAAGCATTTCTTAGGTTTGATCTTACTGTAATTCTCATAAATAACAAGTACTAGCTTTTGTGTATGATGCGTGTCAAGTTCCAGCCTCTTTTTTAAAATCATCTCTAGAATGCATAGATTCTGGCTTTGTCTCTGAAAATAAGGCAAAATTTTAAGTTTTGAATGTTATATTGATTATACTGAACAATACATTGGGTTTTCTTTGTGCTTCACCCCATAAGATGTGTTACGCTTCCTTATATTTCCTTCAGTTCAGTGCAGTATTTCAGTTGAATCAGGATAAAAGTAAGTAAAATGTCCTTGTGAAATATAAGCTTGGCTGAGCCAAACAACAAACTCTCCTTTCCACTGCTTTATGCCAATAAAATTGGTTCCTGGCAATGAAAGGATTAATACTACATGAGGTGGGTTTTACTTGCTCGATATTTGTGCTGCTTGTTTGCTTTCCTTCTGAACAAGTCTGAGCCCATTGCCTAATCTTTATTTTTGACAGATGTTTTATGTACTAATACTTTAATCAACTGAGAATGAAAAACTGCTTACAGTAGGATTATACAATTTAGAAGACTGGGCAGTGTACACATTTTAATGTATTTAATGTGCATGGTGTGTCTTTGTGAGCATACTTTTTTTTTTTCTTTTTTTTTGCTTGAAAGAGAAACGTCGGTGACTTTACACCAGAGTGAATTAAGAAGGTTTAGGAGCATAGGGGTAAAAAGAGTTACTGCCAGGACAGCAAGGCAAGAGAACTGGTTTCAGGCAAGACAACTGGGAGAGAAGTGGCAGTGGTGGGACAGCGGTTGTACCAGAGCTGCGTTTCCTAGGTTGGGTCACCAGTACCCTCCTGCGCGGGTCTGGCTGTTCCCCTCTTGTCCTGATGGAGTAAGCTGAAGCTCCTGACACGCTCCCTAAAGTTTGAAGTTCCCTAAGCAATATTTCACAAATGCAGGCCACTTTCAGATAAATGAAAAGCCTTTTCGGAGGTCTCCTAACTTCCATACATCAAACTGAGCACAGACCTTAGGTTCCTCTTTATAGAGAAAACTTGAAATGGGGAAGTTTGTGGCTGAGCATGTTACAAGAGTGCCGGGGGAGAGGAGGATGAAATCTGCTATTGAGGAAAGACCCCAGTGGATGGACTTGCGGCTGCCACTGAAAAAGGAAGGAAAAAAAAAAACCAACAGAACCCTCCTGATACTGTACTTAAGGCATGGTGTCAAGATGCCTAAAATGATTTCAAGGTAAGAAGGGGCTATTATCAATGGACAATTTAAAGAAAAAAAAAAAAGAAAAATAAATTAACTCTTTTCCCCACCCCACACCCAAAATTCCCCTCTGTTTGGTTTTGTCTTCATGCTAAAACCTAGAAAAGCTTTTGCTTCTGTTAGATGTACTGGGTGGTTAAGTGTGGTTTTCTAAGAGTTTGTGGAGATTTTTGCTGTGCTTTATTTTTAAGAAACAATTCTAGAAAAGAGTTTTCTTCCAAAAAAGTTCTAACCAAAATACGGGAAGATTCTTACGTCTTCAAGGGATATGTTTGTCCTCGTGGTTAAGTGGCAGGTTTTACAGCCCAGTGTCCTCTTCATCAGGGGATCTCTGGGCATTTTGCCGCTCTCACCAGACAAGTGATCTCTGGCAGAGTCAGCAAGGCCTGTGCCTTGTTAGCAGCCTCTGCTGCATACCTCTGTGTATGTCATGTTATTTTCCCCTCAGATAACTACGATGCTTTGTTGGTTCTTTGGGACAACTGTAAAAAAGCACTTTCTCTAAATTCTTAAAGACTGCCTGAATTGTAGTCAGCTACATTGTCCGAGCTTTATATTTTGATGAAGTGCCTTTAAGTTGCTATTTCTAGAACATGCTTTTGTATGGCAAGCCAAGTGCTCCAGATAGCTCCTGAGATACTCTATCCCCTGTTGTGGGCTGTTTCAGCAATTTGATGTTTCTGTCATGCATCTTTTGTTTTGCCAGTCAGCCTTGCTCTTGAGTCCTCCTTGTTGCACAGCATGCTCTTCCTCCTGTGTACGTCACTGCCCTCCCAGCTTAAAAGCAAGAGGAGACATTTGCCTTTAATGCTGCTTCAGTATTTATTTCAGCTTCCTTTAAATACTCTGTCTTGTCATTCCAGTTAGTGTCTGTATGTGTGTGTGTTTTTTCCCTCCCACAGCTCTATCAAGGAAGAGAGCAGTCCTTGCTGTGGCAATAATTTTTCCTTCTAGTCTCTCAAGTCCATTCACGCTTTCCTGTGTATCTGTAACCTGCATACAGGAAGATCATATAGAGAAGGAAAGCTCATAAACTGCATCAGACAAGGGATACAGCTTCAAAAGCTGTCTAGCATGTAAGTACAAAAAATCCCTGGTATTTTGTGTTCTATGAATGAGTGTCTCTGGTGTGTGGACACTGACAGTAGAATCTGGAACTTAAAAAAATGTACGTCCTAGGTAAAAGGAACTTGGAATGGACTTCATGTTATTGCTACATCAGAGAGGCCCTGAGGCTCACCGCATAGCTCAGGAAAACAAAAAACAAAACACAACAACTAAAACCTTTGGCTTTGGCAAGACAGACAAAAATGTTTTAAATCTGACAGCAAAGGAAGAGGCAGCAAGCAGAGCCTAGGTAGTATTGTGTGTGCAGAGGAGGTAACTGTATGCCCAACTTGTTCTTACAACATTTGTTCTGGTCCAGAGGCAGGTGTGAGCTGCATCCTGCTGTGGGTGGGTGGTCTCTTATAGTGACGCTGCAGATGCTACTGTAGGCAGAATTGCTGTAGAAAACCTTGTTTTCAGCATTGCATTGATTAGAATTTTTTCTCAAGGAACTTGACAATGCAGAATTTTTTCTTGAGGAACCAGACAATACAGAATTAACATTTGGGAGAGGAGTCAACCACACACAGGTATCCTACACCGCGATTTGCTGTGAATGTTTAACATGAAATGGCTGCAGCATAGACGAGATGCTTGAAAGGATCCCGTTTGCCCCAAATTTAGCAAATGGAAAATTAAATGTCAATTGAGTGTGTGAAGCTGGATTTCTTGTGTCAAAAGTTGCAATGTATTTTTTAGATTGATTCACAAATCAGGAGATTTGCAACTTTGTGGATTTTCTGCCAGCTGGAAGGGAAACAGATATGAAGCATTTTACACTTTCAAGAAAGCATACCTATGCAGAATTTTTTAGGACAGATATCCATTCCACCCTTTGCCAGAACCATATGGATCTGCTTACGTTATATTTTGTGTGTGTGTGTGTACACGTAAATTCTGCTTATATTGGAGTATTTTTAATTCAGTTTAATAATTCTCAAGAAAAAAAATCCAAAACAAACTCCATGAGTAATTATCTTCCAAATTGCTCTATCAGAGGCCTTACTAGAGTTGTGCCTCTGAAACATTTTCCCTGAGTAGGCCCCTTGCTCTCACAGATTTTTATTCAGATATGCATAATGCTTCAAAATGTTTTTTTTTCTCTTAAGAATATGATGACCTTCCAGGTTATTTCCAGCAATTAAATCAGAGTCTGTCTCCCTAACCATCAAAGAGAGGAACAGCTACAACTCACGTAGGCCTCCTGTCTTCTGAAAATCTTGTCTCAGGCTTCAGCTATCAAAGTTATCCTGTGCCAATGTTGCAGTTCGAGATTGAGTAGGGCTGGTTGTGTATGTAAGTAAATGCATGTCCTTAGGGGGTGGCCGGGGGGCGGCTCTGCAGGGTCTCCAGCCCGCAGCGGCTCACGGAGCGCCATTGAGGTGGCCCTGTTTTGGAGAGCACTGCACTACGGCACGTCATCGTTACCAACCCTTGTGGTGTTCCTGGAGCAGTTTCACTTCCTCGAATTATTGTCTCCTGGAGTGTCTTCAGTTTAGCGGCAGCACATAGGCTATCGCAATCCATAAATTTCTTAGAGAGAAGGAGAAGAAGTTTTTATATGCAGCATTCCCATTTACTGCTTTGATTTTTACTTTTTTTCATTCTCCCACAGATTTAAATTTGTTTGGGTGAAGGAACACATTGTCACAAAGCCTGCCCAGATTTGACTGTGAAGTTTATTTCTGTGTTTCCCCCATCTCGTTGGAGCCTGACCAGTGTCACAGATTTTAATGTCACCGATAGCATGATAGAAATTCCGGTTTAGCTCTGCTGTAAGAAAAGACCTAGGGGGATCTATGGGCTGTATCCCATTTTTGGGTCCTGAATTATTGCCAACTGTAATATCTCCCCACTGCTTGCACTATCTCCCCAGAATCACCCTGGGGAATAAATCATAACTCTACAGCAAAGAGCAGGAAGGATTTTTTGTGCATAGGGGGGAGGGCTGCAAATGGGAGGAGCTGCCATAAACAGTTTACTTGACAGTCCAGCTTTTTTGCTGAATTGAAAACATTTCTAGAGGCTTGTTTCACTGAAAATCATGGGAATCGGTTCACAAGTTTTAGGCTAGATACGTCAGCATGAAGTTGTATGCACAGAAAGCTTGGCCTGGGGGTACTCTGCTCTGTGCACATGTTTTTGCTGCACATCTGTGGTGCCGCGTCTCTATAAAATATGTATTTAATGAAATGTCCACGAAATGGAGGGAATGAATAGCATGTGTGCAAAGAAACAGGCAAATTTTTGATCAGCCCAATATGCAACTATTTTGCAATCCTTAACCTGATGTGTTTGTTTTCCCCTATTTCTTCAGATTTTCAAATGCTTTCCATGAGTTTGAACTGGAAGTCCTTGAGAACTACCAGGAATAAAGTAATTTTCAGGGCAGAGATGCTTTTACACAGCAGTAAAATGCACCACTGTTTTCTCCTGTCAAGCTACTGCTGATGGTTTGATGAAACGTTGCACTAGGGAGGCCCCATAGTTACTGAATATGATAGTGAGAAAAAACCCAATCAAAATAGTAATGACAAAAGCCACGTGCTGTAAAAGCATACCCTTTCTAGTGCAGGTATGTAGACACGATAATTAATTTGTTTGTCTTTAGTAGTTGATTTGTCTGAGTAATGCTGAGACTTGTTTTTCCTCAAGTCTCATGCACCAACCACTGAGCATTTATGAATATAAGGACAGTTCTTGCCTCCTGACCAGTAGTGCTGCATAGGAATTTGTGGCCTTTTGTTCATTTGGAAAAAAATCCTCCCCCTTCTTATCATGAATATGGAAATTTTACACCAGGCAAATTTTAAGATAGCATTAACAAATATTCACATAAGAAATTCCATGGGTACAAATTTAAGCTTTTGAAATGGGAAGGTGAATCTGAGAGTTGGTTATGGTAAGGAAATACGTGATCTCATATGACTGACAAAACAAAAGAGGGAGTTGCACCACTGTATTTTCTTAATCATAACAGGCAAGTGGTCTCCAAACACTGGTATAAGTAGCTGGGTTAGTTCAGCAATGAATTTGCTTTAGGAAATTACACGTTTCCTGAGTAATTTGAAAACTGAAAGGAGGGAAGAAGCTGTAAAAGGGGATTTGCATGGATGGGTCATCCTACTTTTCTTAGCAAAGGAGCATGTTCATCATTGCAGAGCAGTGCAGGCTAGATGGTGGTTTTGTGATTTTCATTCTCTAAACTACAAGAATTTGACCTTTTAAAAAGGTCTTTTATATTCTAGTAGAGAAAAGGCAATAGGAAGTACATTGTGCAATGCTTTGTCAAAACTTGTTACAAAGCAGACTTTCCTAAAGGATTTTCCTCACTGATTATTTTTAACCATTTTTTTTCAGTGCTTTTTTTTTTTTTTCTGGGGCCACTAGAATTAGACATACTCTTGGTAGTGCTCCTAGCATTTGTTTACAACTCTTGTTTTCCAATACTCTCTTTCTCAGATAATGTATTCCATTAGAGAAAAGCTTGTGGAGTCAGTGTGTGGATGGAAGCTCTCTGTTCCTCAGAAATCATGCCCTCACCCTCCACTGCACCCTCCAGGAGACTTAGATTTCAGGTTCTGAGTATCTTCCCTCCCTCAGGTATTCAGTGGCACTGCATTAGCATTTTCCTTAACATACAGAAGTTAGTAATCGTTAATTTGACCATTGCCCTTAAAGGGAACACATTGCCATTGAGGAATTACATGCTTAAGCTTTTGAATTTTGTCCTCCTTTTTTTTTTTCTGAGCATCCCTTCTGTTATACAGGCTGTATAAGCTACCTCTGAGGTCATGGATTATTCTGTTTTGTAGCAGTGGTCAGTCCTGTCCTTCCAGCTGTGCTATAGTGCCCCTTATTAATTTCTGACCACCACCTCAGTATAAATTAGAGCTGGATTAATAACCAGCCATGTTGGTGCCTTTCTTACCAGCAGGTGAATATCCGCCTGGGTGGAAAGATGCTTGCACCTCCCAACTTAGACGTGTAAAACTCCTGTACCCAGTGAAGACAGGAGGATATGTGGTGATACGGTTTTCTTTCTCATTTTGGAGCTAGTGTATGGCTTGGGAAACCCTATGGCTTTGCAGAAATTTCTAGACATTTCAGATTTTTTTTTTTATATATTTATCTCCTTTTTTGATGAAGTACTCTGATTAATTTACAGTACCTTTGTTATAGCTATGATTACCTAAGTGTAGGCTTGCACTAAGACTGCAACTAAAGAGTGCTGCAGTTACTTTTTGACTTTGGAAATGTTTTCCAAAAATATGTCCTGTTCTGGATATATTGTTCATGTTTTTACTATTTTTACTTTCTCATTCACTTGCAGAATATCTGTTATTTCTCTTTGCTGCAGGTAGAAACTAATTATTTAATCTCTCTACCAAACCTTTGGTAGATGGTACCAATCATCAGGACATGGTGAATGATAGCAGTCGTCAGGATCTCTGGCCTGAGCAGTGGCCAAAAAGGTATTTCTTTCTTTTTTTTCCAGAGTGTGAGTATGTGGTAGTATGATTTCGCATCTCAAGAACATTTAGAGATCAGGTTTTGTTATCAGTGGGGTGGGGGGGGAGGTTTGTTTGTTCTTTTTTTTAATTAGCGGGTTGTGTTTTTATGTAGCTGGTCTATAAGGCTCAGATTTAAGCTACTCAATTTTTGGGAAGGGATGCTACAGGTATCCTGCTAGCACTGACTGTTTTGTTGCCACATTAGCTTGTGAGCACACACATGCTTCTAACGCACAAGTTGCTTACTTCAGCTTTTTTGCTGAAAGAGGAAGTAAACCGTATGCCCATGGGCCTCCATGAAGCTGTGATGGTTTTCACCAGCTCCAGATGAGGCTGGAGCCTGGCAGTGGTGCTGCTGGTAGGGTGGGGGAGCCCCAGGAGGGAGGACTGTGCTAGTGCGAGGCTGAAGGGCATAGGATAGGTTACCTATGAGCTCTGCTTGGTGACATCTCTCTTCCTATCAAATCCAAAATCTAGACACAGGCCATCCAAAGACATGCTTACCATGGCCAGCTGTAGGTAGCTCTTGAACGTTTGTTTTGTTTTCTTCTTGATATGCTGCACCTTTAAAATTTCCAGCTGAGGCCCTTGGAGGAAGGCATGTATTGATTTGTTTGCTGGACTCTCCTGATGGGGAGAAAAGTCATTTTAATGGGCAACTCTCACTCTGCCTCTCCTAAGATGGGAAAGACTGACGTAGTGGTGAATTATTTGGCTTATTTTTCTGAGGTGACCGTGATTATGTGAAGTAGTGATGACTTTTTGTCAGAGAGCACAGCACTGAAAAGGTTGAATTTTATAGAGAAAATGTCTGTGGAGATGTCTGTCTGCATGCACATGTGAAATCAAACCTGCCATCCTAAAACTGCTGTGAGGTGGGTGGAGAGTCTCACACAAAGAGGGGTCAGGGATACTCCTAGCCCTGGTCTGTCACTGGTCAGCTCCAGTTGCCATCTGGGCTGTTGGGGCTCTTCCATCCTCTGCTCTTGGCCCTCCTATGGTGGTGGGTTTTTCAGCGTTAGCTACATGGGCTTACCCTGAGCTCCACGCTATTGCAATAAATGTTGAAACATTAAGACACTAGGGATATGACTCAGATGCCTGTGCCAGATACGTGAAAAGAAAATAAGAACAAAAAGTAAACCCTCCAGAAGGAGGGGAGGGCTTGCGTGCATATTTAATTGTACAAGAATTAGGCATTTTAAAGTCTTTCTGAGAAAAACAAGCCTCAACCTTAAGCTAAAATGCTCTACAGCCATTTTGAAAGCCACTTCCTCCCCTCCAGATGATATAACAACTGGAACCAGTTTCCACCCCCGTCCCTCTTTTATCTGTTTCCCTTCAGTAAAGTTGAAGAAAGTATTTCCGCTCCCTCGCCCTTCTTAAACCAGGAGGCTGCCTGATATCCCCTCAATCCTTGGGAAACGGAATGAAAACTGTGATGGGATGACTTGTTCCATTACAGAAGTGCACAGATCCTTATCCCCAGGATACAGGGTGCTGAAAGGTGACAGTTCTGTATGTGACTGCCTCAAAAACCCTGTCTGAAATATATATGTTGTGGGAGAGAAGCATGAGGGTTTTAAGCACACGTCTTTGAAAATATGAGAGCTTAAGAAGAATTGGGTCACATCTGACTGCTACCATCTGGCCCACTTCACTCCAAGATTACCCAGGAATGTATTTCACATGTGCCTTTGGAACAAGATTGTGAGCTGCCAAAATGAAAATATTTTACAGCTGAGCATTGCGTTTCGCTCAGCAGTTCAAATGCAATAACCCAAGGAGGAGGATTCCACCGGAGAGTATCACGCAGGCAGTTGAGGCTCAGCCCCTTTGTTTTGTCTGCGCAGCTTTGTAAGACGGGACTCCTCGTTGATTGCTGGATTGGGTTTAAAAGCCCTCGGTTGGGACAGTAGATTCCCAACAGAGAGCAGTCTTTAAACCGGAGTCCCGGGTAGGTGACTGAGCTTGTGTTAAACTGCAGCCCCGGCTTAAACAAGGCAGCTGACCTTGTGCAAATGGCGCCTCAGAAGCGCCAGTGGGGAGAGCTGTGTCTGGGTGGTGACACCTTGGATGGAGGCTGGAGACATCAGAGTGCTGCTTCCAACTCAACAAGGAAGCCTTTGCCAAAGGTCTTCACCCTTGTATCTCGCTGAGGTGTGCTGCCCCGCCAGAAATATATATATATATAAAGATCAATATTATTTAATAATATATTTTGAAACATATAAAAATACGTGTTGTGGTGATGATGATATTTACTTGCAAAGACGCACAAATTTCTCCATGGCAAACTGGCATGTGGGCCAGGAACTTACATGATGAAAGAGCACATTGTGCCTGTTTTACTTGGGCTGAAGTAGGTTCCTTCCACAGAACATGAGAAATCTTCCTCATTAAAATGGGAAATATGAGGGACAGCAGCACTTTCCTTTGCTTCCATCTGGGCATCCTGTAAGAGGAAAGGGAGTTTTTGCAAATTACTCTAACCAGAATGGAGTTAATCCTCTTTGTCTCAAGAGAGAAGGTTTGCAGGACCAAAGAGCTGAGCCAGTGATAGAGGTTTCATATCTTGTAGCATGTTGAAGATAGTCAGATGCTGAGTTTAATGAAAGATTATAGGCTCTCTGGGGGACGCTGGGATAATCCTGAGAAGGGGGTGGGAGTGCATCCTTCCACTCCCTTTTTTTAAAAAATTTTGTTTACAATCAGCCACAGTTCAAGTTCAATTTTGTCTTAACTATTAGTTTAGATTTTGAGTGAAGGGCGTTCTGCTTTTTAAGACTTAAACACAGGGCACTTCATTTATGTGTAGTAGATGAGCCCTGCCACACAGAGTGCAGTATGAAACTGTATGCAACACTTTTGTTAGCTGGAGCCACCCATCCCGAGCTTTGAGGGGGTGGGAAGGTATGTAGTGGAACCAGTTTGATGCTTCAAAGGGTGGGCATGAGCAAGGCTTCCCAAGGCCACTAGCCTACAGAGGCATCTCCACACCCTGCCTGCTAATGTGCTGCTGGACTTGCACCAAATTTTTCCATCGTGGTAACAAGGGCTACGAATAGGCATAGTCTCAGCAGAGTGGCACATCTCTTGTCTTTCAGGATAAGACTTTTAGGTCAGTGCAAATAACTTTCGGTTGCAACATGAGGAAAGTAGTTCACCTTGCTTTGTTCATATGGTAGTTGCACTGTAGCCAAAGGGTTCAAATAGCTACATCTTTGTGTTTCATCTCTCTCAAACTGGACTGGTTTTAACCAAAAAAGAAAAGAAAAAGCAACTCATGAATCATGCTGATTTCTCTCACTACAGTGGTGTATTTGCTGTATTTGGAAACATTTACTAAGCAGCTATGAAATCTTATTTGTCCTCTAAAAGGGAATAATTTTTATGTAACTTTTATGTTGCAGTCTCTACTTTTAAATTATAATAGGCTCAAAATACCAACGGTGAAAATGTTGTCTCATGACTTTGCTGCAGTCTGAAAGCACTGAACTGGATGAGACAAGAATCAGAATAATAATTTAGAATAATCCACTGAATTATTACTTGACCCACTCTGCTCATTTCTACTAGCCTAAAGATAGCCTGTGTTTTTTGTAATAATTGTCAGTTTATCTCAGCTTTCTCTCAAACACACCCAAGGAAGAAGACAGCAAATAGACTACCTCAGACTGTGTTTTCCTGGGAACATCTGCGCTCCACCCCAACAGTCTGCGTGAGCCAGTTGTTCGTAACCATGTGTAGGGCTCACCAAGAGAAAGGACTGAGATTTCTGTAGTCTGGGTATCATCTTCTGGGAAATCTGGTTTTACAAAACACCTGATGATTGTGTTGAAGGTTTAAGATTTTTTTTTTTTTTTAATTTGACACTTCCCAATTTTTCCTTTGCTGGTCTCAGAGAAGAACATTTACAGCATGGGAACATCATCCTAGCCAGGGAAATGTTTTCCCTAGTTTAATACTAGGAAATACTTAATCTCTCTTTGAGCTATCAGGGAACTCCTTCCTGCCCCCACACTCTACCAGTCTGAAATTTCCTTTGGAACATCAGTAAAAGCATTTAGGGAGCAAAAAATTTTTTCTCTCTCATCTCTGTTCATGTCTAAGGCCATTGTCAGAGCCTACAAAGCAGTTTTCACCTTGTATCTCTTTAGGGGAGCTGTGGGACATATAAAGATTTCATCTGATGTTTGCCGGGGTCAGTAGGTGCATTTCATCTGAAATACAGAAAACATTCCTGGCCCTGTGTGATGTGTTTACTTCAGCAAGGAATTTAGATTTTTCTCTTGGTGGGATGAAAAAATAAATCCTATAAAGCAAAGTTTGAAATAAATAGGACTCTCTTTTTTTTTTTTTTTCCCTTCTCCCTCCTCTCCTCCATTCTTGGGCATTTCTAGAGCAGTTTGAGCATATTTTTGTCACATTTTCTTCTTCCATTCACATATATTGTGTGTTAAAATCTAGAGCACAGGTAACGGTCTACATGCACTCACCTAGAACCACAGGGCTTCATTAATGGCAGAGCCTTTTTTACAAAGAACATAATTAATTCAGGCTCTTTTATAATCTTTCCCTCTGTTATTTCATATGCTTTCCTTGCACCCTTGCAGAAAGGGTGTGTTATACTGCCAGTATAATTGAATAATGAATTTTTGGTCAATAATTTCTTACAAATAAGAGCATGTCTTTTGAATTCAAACCTGCTTAGCACTAGGTGGCACTCTGCTATAACCTAAATTAGTTTGCCTTGGTTTTGAAGTTTGGTAAACATTTTAATAATAGGAACAACAAGAAGAGATTAGATGCATCAGTAAATTACTGGGATAGGCACCCATCTTGTGAAATGAGGGGAATTTTAACTAGATCGTAAATCTGTCTAAGCCTCTCTAATGTCCACTGGATGAGAGAGCAGGGAGGAAATTAGATCCATGTACTTATTTTAGTAAGTTTGTTGTACTTACTGCTGAGAAATCAGTATGGTGTTTTGTGGGGTAAATAATGTGGTGCCCTTTGGGGAAGCGTTAGAATCTGAAATCATTCAAGGCCACATCTGTAGAGAATAGGATGGGGACTGTGGGACACATACTGAAAGAGTGGCAGTTCTGCCCCATTTGTCCTTGGTACATGTTGCATCATGGAGGCTAGGAGAGGGGAAGCTGTGCTGTTTATAATTTTCACACTTTCGTATTGCCATGTTTTGGTTCGGTGGTTTGTTGTTTTTTTAATGGACTGAATCTATGGTGTGTGTGGAGATTTTACAGTAAAGTAGATCTCTGTGACAAATAGCAAATGGGTGGGTGCAAGGACCAACTGTTGGTCTGAGGGAAGGATAGGGTCCTGGTAGTGGGTAACAATGTGGGCATGTTTGCAGAGCAAATCATTAGAGGAGGAAATTGCATCGATGGATGTAGGGCTTGAGCTCTGGAACTCAGTTTCTAGTGGTAAACAATAATCTAGAAACTCTGGAGTTAGACATCACTGATCCATCCAAGCCTTAATTCCAGGAATGGATCTTGTCTGGCAATGCTGCTGAAGTTCTCCTCTAATGACATCAATAACATGACAAATGGAAGAGGAGTGTCTCATGAACCACACACCTGAGAATGGGCTCTGAAATTCTGTCTCATGGGATTAACTAAATAGGACAATTGCCTGGAATATGACTGCAACTAAATATTTCAGGAGTGGGATCAGATGCCCTAATTTCAATTAACAGAGGTTGTGGCTATGTTAAAAAGTAATGCAGCCCAGCAGAAGCAAACCTGTGGATCTAAACATTTGGATCTGAACTCCCAACGTCCATGCTTTACAGATTTTAAGTGTATATACTTTGGGCTAGCCCTAGCCTGGCCCCACTGAGTGCCCTCTTCCAGCTGGAGGATGTTTGGTGACCTGTTGAGGCTCATCTTCTCAGCAGGTTTCACATGAAAGGAACCCAGTTTGCAACCTGTGAGATTGCTTGGGTATAACAACTGAAGCACACTCAGGTGATGACCATCAGGAGAGTTGATTTAGAAGTTCTCTTCTGATCCAGGTTAAAAAAAACCCTGTGCCCTAGCACAGTCAACATCTAGAAATGGAGCCCTCCTGCTTCCCTTGGAGGTGATCAAAGCACTGGGAGGTGTTACAGTTCTTGGTAGCTTCTACCTCATCCCTCCTCATGCAGTTGAGTTGCATGTCAACTGTCAGCTAGTATCAGTGATCAGCCTTAAGCAGAGTAGCACAAACGTGATGTTTGCTCTCTGCATACGTTCGAACCCTTTTTATTCAGGGATGGGACAGACTTTGTATTTGTGCTGCTCATCAGGAAGAAATAGATATTGTTAGAAAAACTCATCTTGTGAATGCTGTTAAGAAAATATGTGATTTGGAAAATGACTGTCAGCTGTTGTTCTTATATCAGTGTTACTTCTGGACAACTTCAGAGGAAGGGTGAACTATTGCTCAGGACAGAAACCCAGCCCTGGGATTCCTGCTTTGATGTTTGAAGTCTGATGATACAGACTTCCTATGTGACCATGAACACTGGAGCTGGATTCAGTCAAAAGCTCAGCTGCTTTAGTGTAATACATCCCCTAACTCACAGAGGGTAGGACCTGAGACTCTACAGCCAATACATGATCAGAATTAGGATATGAGAAGGACAAATTAAGCATCTCTGCTCCTGACCAGAGAAGAGAGGGTTGTTGGTTAAGTTGAGGCAAGTGGGGGAAACTTCAACAGAGTTTAAAAGCGTGTCTGAGGCTGCTGGATGTACCTGACCCTAGGGAGCCAGAGACGGGTCCTCCCAGCACTGAGGTGGCTGAAGGCATTTTCTGAGAAAGCTGACCAGAACTCACTGTTTGTCCTTGAAAGTGGGGCTGGCAGAGGAGGAAAATGGTACCAGGTTTTATGAACTAATTTAGGTGTTAGATGGTTCCACCAGGTATCCTGGGGACCCTGGGCTGACTTTCTTCCTTGGCTTGTGGAGGTGCATGTCCAGATTTGCTGTTCATCGGGAGAGAGCTGGCTGTAGGAGCTGCAGAGCTTCCACCTTCTGCTTGAAGCAATGCTGGTGAGCAGGAGGATGGAAGGAGAAGGGAGAGAGTCTGGCCCAGACCAGTGCTTAGTACATTTGCTCAGGAGAGAGGACTGGACTTCAGGTGCCTCTAAATGCCAGAATTTGCCAAAATACAGCAAATGTGTTTCATATAAAGTGGGTGTGTGCCTGTGTGTTTCTTGCTGGTAAAAGCTGACTTTTTAATGTGAGTCTATGACCTTTGTGGTTTGGGTCCTATTCCTAACATTAAATGCTCCCTCCTGAAATACCTTTTCTTGTGCTTCACATAGACCTGTTGTTATTCCCCAAGTGACTGGTGCCGTTTTCCTTGGCTATCTGGGCATATAATTTGTTTAGCAGTCTTCTTCCAATAGTCAGTTTACTGGGTTGGGGTTTTTTTCCCCCCTGAATTTTAGCCCGGGGCTTGTTTTGTGCTCTAAGACAGCTCTGATGTTTTAGAATGCTTTCAGTATTTTCTCCCCTTCAAATACTTGCAAATAATTACTTAAATTTCTGTTTCATAACAGGTCTTTAGTTGTTGTAATGGCAAAAAAGGGCATATTCTTTAGATTTCTTCTTTTATAAGGGGAAAGAAATATCAACACTTCTGCATTTCTGCCTGGAGACGTGCATGCAAAAAAAGATAAAACCAAATGAGAGTAAATGACTATCTGTACACACTTGTGTAAAGGCTATTCTTTTTCCTTTAATCTTTCTGTGAGCTATTGCTTCCCTGTCTGTAAAGATTACATTACAAAAATTTCCATATAAATTCAAATTCTTCTGAGGTGGTTTGTGGTGAAGTGTGCCCCATTTAACTACTCTTTGTGGTGGAATACAACTGCAATTGGTGGTTTCAAATCAGTCCAATATGTGGTGGAGCACTGGTAAAACACACTGAGGCAGCCTGTCTTCCAGTGTATATTTCTGCTGGCAGAGACCCTAGATCTCCTTGGCCAAGCATTCAGTGCTGGGATATAATCTAGATTCCCAGCAAATTCTCAGTTAAGTGCAAGATGTTTCTCGAGCACAGAGCCAGAGATCAAGCTGAAATAAGGCTTGCTCTCAGAAATATCTTGAAAACTGTTTGAATAACCTAGTGTATACAAATATTTTAGGTCAACTATCATATTCTCTCAAGACTTGTAGGCGTTTCTGTATGGGTGCCAGCAGCACTGCATCTCTAAAGAATGGAACCAATGCTGATTTCGTACTTCCACTACTGTGTCAGTGAATCCACCCACGGCTTGATAATGTCAGTGCAATGTGATGGAAAGTTTTAATTATCGTTTGGCTCTTGGGTTGTTTTAGTGATTTTTTTTTTTTTTTTTTTTTTTTTCCAGGGATATGAATCAGAACGTAAGTCATCCAAATTTTGGAAGACAGACTCACCTGTTCTCAGTTTGCAAAGTGGTGCTGGGAGCCAGTCTTTCATATTTTTTTTTCAACTTTAAAAGGCTGGCCTTAAATTAGAGGATAAACAACCCTCAACTATTTCTTCTGTTGCATTCCTGAAGGTCTATAGCATCACATCTGTGAATAGCACACACCCACTCAAATGCCTTCCTAGAGCCACAGACACATTCAGATACTCTATTGATGGGAGTAAATAGGACTTAGGTTGTATTATACTGAGAGATGAGCCCAGATCAACAGACTGTACTGCTAACCAGCTACCAGCTTGGTTAAATTTGTGGCGTAGACAGAGCTTAAGCTGGTGTCTCACTTCATCACAGTAACCACTGTGCAGTCTGCTGACCAGCTATATTTAAGTATTTTGGCAGAATCCTGTTTAAAATTGGAAGGAATGCTTTTAATAGTCTACATTTCTCTTGGAGGCCTGCATTAAGGATATAGTTGCATCCCACACATACATAAGTCTGATTGGAAAGCACGATATGGCATGGATGTACATTGCGGCTATGGGATGTCAGCAAGACAGATTTAAAGTACCATTGGCTGAATGACAGAGGAAAGATTTAGACATTTTAAGGTTAGAGACGAGATTCAAATCTTTCATATATGAAAACAGCAGCAACATTGTTGAAATCAGTGGTGTTACTGTGCTGTAATGAACGTGAAAATATTCTGCATACCTAATTATTTGAACCAAAGCACATCCATGCTTTTATGTCACTTTGAGATTTTGTATGTGGAGCTGTGAACCTCCTAAGAAGATACTACACTTGCCAGCTGCTGTTAGCTTTCACACAGGAGAATTTAGCTCATCCAGAATTCATGCAGCAGTTGAGAAGATGAGAAATCTGTTGCTACTCAGCAGTCTATGGTATCTGAAAAGGGATGAGATTTCCATACACCTCCAGTCAAGTTTCTGAGGTTATTGAAAAGATACCTGGTCAGCTTCTGAGTTTTAGGGAATTAGAGAGAGCTCTGTGATTTGCACTTACGATGTACAGGTCTCGCTTTTGCATAAAATGTTTGCAAATACCGTGACAGGGCTGCGTCAGCATGTGGGTTGGCTGAAAGAGTTGTCAACCACAAGAATTCACAGCTTAAACATTAGTTCCTTCTCCCCCTGTCTCTTCTCCCCAATTAAATTACAGTAAGGAGAATTTATTTTCATATTAAATATTTTGGCTTTTTAAAAAATTTTTTTCTGGCTCACAAAATGAAACGATGCTCTTGGGTCACACTGTAACGCTTTCCTTTACAACTACCAGGACTAGAAA
Source organism: Athene cunicularia (assembly GCF_003259725.1). Taxonomy (NCBI): domain Eukaryota; kingdom Metazoa; phylum Chordata; class Aves; order Strigiformes; family Strigidae; genus Athene; species Athene cunicularia. The sequence goes on along the minus strand of NW_020799097.1, from coordinate 98,459,834 downwards.
CTTATTTTAAAAAACAAGTGAAAATGTAACCAAGAGATGAAAGCGAAGATCTTTCCAAGAGTTGCTGATTCCTGAAAGAGGGTTGAAGGTAAACATCGATAAAGAGACCACCAATGTCCAGAGCCTATTGATAGGACTCCAAGAAGAGACAATAGTGAAATAAAGGATGTCTTTTTTTTTTTTTTTTTTTTTTTTTTTTTCCTAAAAACTGCATAGAAGCTGAAGCATGAGCAAAATGAGCAGAGTGTCAATTATGCCTTGAGCAGGAATAACAGTTTCCTGGAAAACAGTGATGTCTGGAAAAGGGAGCATGTAAACTGTCATCCCGCCCATTAATTTTGGTGAGCAGAGGAAGACGTATTCTACCTGCCAAGTAAGAGGGTGCATTGCTTCATGATACTCTCTTTTTCTTTGAAGGATCAGAGAACAGCCTACAGAGTGAGTCTACTCAAATTAGGTGGTGTGGATCCAAGCTTACTCTTCAAATGGGAACTCTGATAGCAACTTAATGTTTTGTAGTACTTAAATATTTTTCTAATGCTTCCATGCAGAATTATGGAATCAGATGTTGGTTTGTGCTGTGGATGTGGCTTCTCTCTTTTATATACAATTTCTCTATTAGTTGCAGTGAGGAACTTGAACTGTGGTTGTCTCAACAAACCTGAGTGTTTTCAAAGACTGCTGACAAGCCTTTGAGTAATCCATATTGGATATACACTGACTGCATGTTGGCAAAACAGTTTCTAAGTATAAAAAGATGTGTGAATCTGTAGATAGGTGATCTCATCCTTAGAAGCCTTAGTAGTGAATTCTGCAGCACACTCATGCCTTTGACAGCATCTTTATGAGGACACGTATTAGAAAGTATTTCCTGAGATTAATTTTGTACACCACCTATGGAGACCAACAGACACGCATCTTCTAATAGCAGTTGTGGGACTCACTGCGACAACAACAAATATTGAGAGGTATAAAAGAGGTATATTTGAGAGAGGTGTATTTATAGGTGAGATGTTGCAGGTGGAAAAGCAGTCAAAAGAAGATGAATCAGAAAAATACAATGTCTATGAATAGACAACAAAGGTGGAATAAATCTTTTCAAGTCTCACTTGATTCCTTTTCAGATTGGTTTGGATGAGCTAATTATTCCTCTAAGGTTATGCTGACATTAACAAAAAATGATCATAGTAGGAGATGAACTGTAAGGTAAAACAGTTAGTGCTGGGGAGTCTGACATCTGCAGCGTATGCCTGGGGAGAATTTATATTTTAATAGCTCTAGTCTGATCCTGTGGACTTGCTGCCCATTAGTACATTCACTCTTGAAGTGCCTCATCCCGTTGAATTTAATGCAGAAGGAATTTCTTGTGTGCTCTGAGATATTCTTCGGATATAAACCAAAACACAGTGAGTGGGATCAACCAGGCGATTTGCTTCAGAATTGTGCTCCTGACCCAAATGAACACAGAGACACTCCAGGCCACACAATTTATTCTCTCTCCCCCTTTTATACCTGTGAATCTTAACCCTCCTCACATCTGTGCATCTGTCAGTCTGTCCTGCTGGAGACTTTGGGAAGCATGGCCAAGCACCCCTGGTGCTGGCAGCTTGACTGTACAGAAAAGGAGGAGTTAACCAAGCAGGATTCCATTCCAGGGAACCCAATACAGGTTCTTCTGGATCTTGGCTGCACAGTTTTAAGTATCAAATCAACACGAAGGAAGTCAGAAAGGGAGATAGAAACAAATCTGCCTGTTGTTTGCTCTTTACTACACAAGCGTTTCTCTCAAAGCCAGGAAACTGGAGAGGGCTCACCTGCCGGCTGCATGTTTTTCTCTAGATTTTAACACTGCACGATCTTAAAATCCACTCTTTGCTTATCAGTAGAAGTGGTGTGTGTTCACTTCATTATGGCATAGTTCCTTGCATTAATAAGTCCTAAAGCTTCTTTCCCTATTGTCTGACTTTCCATTTTTAGCTTACATTTTTATATTCCTATGGGAGGTTCCCCACTTTCATTTCCACGCAGTCTTGAAGCTGGGAATCCCATTACCATTGTTCGTATGACCTCCAGAATGTGAGTAAATGTTTCATAGCAGTATATCTTCTTGGCTGTTATCCAGCACCCATAATTAACTCCACATATATTCCTCTATCTTTTGTGCTGGCTTAAGATCTGACCTAATAGAAGCAGTGGAAGCCAGAATAAAAAGTAAAGCTTTATGAGAAAAATCAAACTGGTATAAAAGGGTCCCTGTCTAAAGAATGTGCTTTGCTTGCTGATAAGTCATTACCTGTTTTTTGTGCATGCTCTCCCCTTTTAAGAAGATTGCACTTCTAGGAAAATTCTGCAAAGATAAAGCAGCCCTTCTAAACAATCACGCTTACTTGCAGTGCACAAGATCATGCAAAATGGTTGGGCATCCTTAATTTTTTTAAGCATGATGGTGAGCACATATCATTAGTGAGTGGGTTGAATGAACCTTTACTTAAGTAACAAAAATTTTCATTCAATATGTCATTGAAATATCTCGTTGTCCTGACTAGCTAGTGCATCTTTCAAAAGTAGCTGCTTTTCAAGTAATATGCTTATGTCCTTTTTCATTTTACTTACTATGATACTTGCTTCTGGAAAATACTTGTTCACTCTGTATTTAATTCTCTCACGATTCACACCAAGTTCTAGGCAGGACTGAAATAATTCTAGACCTGGTGGAAATAAAGATAGGATTTGTAAAAGATTACAGGTACAACACAAATCCTTTGCTGGGATATCAGTTAACTGTCAACCAATACTTAGATCAGACCAGATTAAAATTTTAGCTATGCTGCTGTAAATCTGGAGTGATAACACTGAAACCAGTGCAGCAGCAGAGCTGAAAGTAGACCTTTGTTTTGTTTTGTTAAGTACCTCATTAGAATTTCATATCTTTGATCCATTTCTGTGCACTCAGTTTATCTTCCGTATCCAATTATGTATATTTAACCTTGATTAGCATAACTGTTCAGAAACAAAGGCTTTCTTATAGTTTCCAGGCTTAGGCTATTGAGATGCATTAGACACTGCTTGTAGAGAAATGTTAGTGGCTCAGCTAACCTTTGAATCATATTCCTGTTGATGGCTCTTATGTATGCCATTCACCTGGAACAGATATTTTCCTTTCTGCTTTCACCATTCACCAAAAATATCAGACAGAAATATTAAAATGCAATTAATATGCATGTCTAACACTTTAATATAAATAAATTAGCATTAAAATTGATTCTGGATTTGTTTAGACACTTTCTTCAGTAGCCAAAAATTATCTTGATGCAGGACTGAATTTTATCAGATGCCTCAGTAAACAGCAGAGACTTTTTTCTCAAAAGAGGAATCTTTATTACAAGATGGTAATTCAGTCCTAGAACCTAGCATCTGCTTTCTGTGAGCAAGGTGAACCCTTGGATTTTGGTCTGCTGAGAAAATGGTAGAGAAGAGCACTAGCTTGAAATAGAGAGGATGACAGTAGGTTGAATTTAATGAGGTTTGGGGAGAGGACAATGCAAATCAACTGGCTGTAATTATGCTTGACAGCACGGTCTACTTTAAAATTGTGCACTAAGCACTAGTTAGCCCAGCATTTCCTAGACCGGAACTATTTCTAATATGCTGGAAATGAGTATTACAGGGCATTGGAGGCTCAGGTAAGGAGAATTGTCCATCCATGGGCAAAGGATTTGATATGCAGGATGTCAGATTGCTGAGTGGAATGAGAAAAGAGGATGATATTTAGGTGTTTGAGGAGGACCTTGCATTAAGGGGCACTTTCTCCCGGTAGGAAGCTTAGATAGGTGCAGACATTATCTCCTAGCTTCACTAGGTTTTGCTTTCCTCCGTTGCATGTAGTGAAGGTATTAATAAGTAAAATATATCTTCTATAAGGTGCCTTTCAACAGCTACTGCTTCCTCCCGCCCCAGCAAATTTGTCAGCTATGGACTAACTGTGATGACAATGTGGTAGCATGTTTAGAGAGTGTCTCCTATGAAATATGTCTGATGCCAGCTCCAATCATTTTCCAAACCAAGCTACACAAATACATTTTTAAGACTGGCCATGAACCCACAGCTAAATAACTAGCTGTTTTGCACTTTCCAGACTATATTCCCAATTGATATAGAACATAACTTTTCTCTGGCTTTTAGGACTGACAGAGCTGGAAATGTCATGTCAGTGTGGAAACCAAGTAAAATACAGATACAAGGGCTTTTATCAGGGATGTTTCAATCTCAGTCACAAGACGATGATGAAGTGTGAACACTAAAATATTGCTTTCTCATAGTGTGAAAAAAGCAGGAAAATCTTGAAAGGGTTGAGATTAGAATGGGCTATACTGTCTTGCATCGTGTTTTCATCCCCTCCAGGTTGCTTTCTATGACTGAAGATCCACCCTCCAGATCATGACACTGCAGACTTAGGAGTGGGCTGGTGAGACCAGGTTTATGCCATGCCTTTGGGTCCTGGAGATACCAGCTTCCCAGAGAAGTGACCGCTCCTGGCAGTTCAGCAGGTCAGTTGGGAGCTTTGTCACCAAGGAAGGGGTGTCTCCAAGTTCTCTGCTAGGACACCTCTTTCCCACTCTCTTTTGTATTTTCTTTTGTGCATAAAATCACTAAACCATCAAGCACAAGTAGATGGAAGTTCCCTCATTGTACATTCTAACGAAGCCTATAAAAATAGCAAAAAATAACAAGCCATTTTAAAAAAAGGTACAAAATTAATCATGATCATTTTCCCTTTCCTCCCTCAGAATATCAGTTGTTAATCTTGTTCCTCCCACGGGCTAATGATATAAGCTCCTTCAAACAACAGGTGAAAGCTAGAGTTGAACCAGAATACTAAAGAAAATTCACTCTGAGGTAATCAGCAAGATTTACTAAGTAAGCTTGAGTCAGCTGTATTTTTTTTTCTTTTAAACTAAAGCCTGAGCTTTCTGAAGACTGATAACTTTGGAATTTGTATCTCACTGCAACAAAACCAATGTAAAGGTACCAAATACTTGTCATTTTCTTTTAATGCAATGATGCGGTGAAAGATCCATTTTGCTGGCTTAATAAAGGTTTTGTCAGCATACCAGTGAAAATGATGAATTATATTGTGGTTTGTGCATACCTTTAGTGGGCAGTATATTCCTACATGCAGCAAAATATTGGTAGGCTTTTGGGAGTCTGCAAAAACAAATACATAAATGAGCATGAGTCATGGTGTGCTTGCTGGTCTTTCTTTCTTGAATGATTTAGTGCTAAATTTTTTATGTGATTTGGCAGTTTGCTGCTTTAATTTATAAGACCTTCTGAGCTGAGTAGGTGTGAGGGCAGGTGGTGCAGGATGAGCACTTGGGATGTCAGTGCTGCTGATTCCCCCACCCAGGGAGATGTTCTGGTCAGGGTATGATATGGCAGTGTGTCCTCATTCTGGCAAGGAATCAACAATAATATCACTGATTATGAACTTACTGCAGAGATCTTGCAAAAACAGGGACTGATCATACAATGTAGGTAGCCAAGGCAGCCATCAAAATTACCTCTTTTCATTCAGACAGGATCTTTCCCTTCTCACGTTAAAATGTTGCTTGGGAAAGGCAGTCCTTTTTTTGTCATTCAATAAGTTTTGATGAGATACCTGTATTTTGTTTGTAAATGCAAAAAAAGAAAAAAAAAAAAAAAAAAAAGGAATATTTTTGCCCTTCATGAAAATATTTAAAAATTAATATTTGAATAGCTTGGTTGAGAACTGACATTTGGCAGGGATTAAAGCTTTCATTGGGAAGAACTTTGGAGAGTTTCAGTGGAAATTGGGTTTGATTTGGCCAACTTTCTGAGCCTTTGAAAAGCATAAAATGGATAATGCTCAGTATGTTTTTTCCACTAAGCTCGTATGGATGTATTCATCACGCATTCCAGTGTGGATAACTAGCAGTATTATGAAATAGGAAATGAAAGTCCACAGGAACCCACTTCTCTCAGTATCTGGTAAATCACCCATTCCATGAGCCATGTAGTACAGACTGCCGTGAGGCACCTGGGAACTCTGCTGGTGGTGGACAGACCTTCCCAGGCTCAGGAGATGTGTGGGATCGTAGGGAAGGGAAGGTTTCATGGTGGGACTTTGAGTGGGACAGCACGTTGTTGTTTAGAGGCTCCTCTCCCTACAGTAAATATTGGCCCTGCAGCTGTTAGGAAATTCCAGATTGAGTGCTCTGACCTCAATCAATGGAGCTTCTAACGCATATGCTGCATTTGACTGCTTGACTGTACCTGCTTATGAAAAAGATGTGGTGGCACATGATCTTTACAGCTACCTTCATATTTTCTGCCCTGTGCTCGGCCATACTGTGCCTCATGTGCCAATGCAAACAGGAGAGTACGCCTCCCGGGCAAGAGCCAGCAATGTGACGGTGAGGAATGTCATGGGAAAAGCGTGCCAGTGTTTATAGGCCACCTGTATTTCCAGTTCATATAGGTTTTTTTAGTCCTGTCCTTGCCCGAGTTATGCCCTGATGTTAATTTCCCCCCTGACTAGAAACTTAGAAACACCTTTTTGCTCCTGTGTTTCTCCACCAGTATTATGAGAATTGTTTCCTAATATTCAGCTTAGGACCCATCTGGCAAGTTTTACGTTTTTACAGAGAACAAAGTATTTACATCCTTTTTGATAAGTCTTCTAAATATTACAACTGTCATTGTTACCTCTGCCTTGACTTTTATTGGCTGGACACACTGCTCACCCTTTTTCTTGTGTTTTACACATAATTCTTCTTTGCTGTCTTTGCAATCAGCTCAGATGGTCAGTTCAGTAGGAATAATGTGTCCAAAAAGTTTGGTAAGTAGTAGCCACGTGGGTAGTGTTCTCACACATAAAGCAGAAAAGCTGGAATGAATACACAGACCTTTTTTTTCCCCATTTTTTCTTCAGTTCTCAGAAAATCCTACAGATCAGAGTAAGGTAGGTAGAAAACACATCCTCTGTGTCTCCTTTTCAAGCACAGCACTTGAAAGAATTCAAGACTGAGAGAGTAAGTGTGAACCTGGCTCAATAACCCAGTGGGTTTCACTTAGGAAGAGGAAACCATGGATTCCCAGCTATGTACGCTGCATCCATGGCTTTTTATTTAAAACAGATAAGTTTCAAGAACAGAAACCAAAGATGGACACCCCAGCATATGCAACTTCATCAGCTGGCTAGTGAGTGAACACTTTTCTGCAAGCACGACTTGGCGTCAGGAAAGCTTACCGCTGAACTCATCTGCTGATACACTCAGCTGACGCATATCCTGAGACTGCAAGTGGGGGACTGGAGAGTAAGTAAACTGGAGAGGGAAATTCCTTACCAGTTTCATCTCTAGTGTGACATTTCTTGTGTGGTTACAAGGTCAAAAGCTGGCAGGAAGCAGGAGGACTCAAAGGGGAAGAGATCGCGTAGGAGAACCCGTGCTAAAGATAGGCTTCGCAATGGGTTGTGGTCTTTACTGGGAACGGGAACACCATTAATATGCCCTGGGAGTCAACATAGTCTTTTAATAAATGCTTCTCCCCTCTTTATGAGGAGGTAGAACTTCACAAAATGCAATCTATTTTTATTTAAAACCATTCAGTAAATTATTAATATAGAAGTATTTATTCATGTTTTCAAGTGTATCCTGAGAGAACGTTCTCTAAAACACTTGGCAGGCTTTCCACACTTCTTTCCACAAAAAAAATAAAAAATCCTATTCTTCATTTACCATCCCCAAAGATTTCAGTTGCTCTCACATAACAGCATAGAGCTTTTCATATGTCAGGGGATAATTTATTTCTTGAATTAATAAATGTAATTTCATTGAGTTTAATATTTTAGCCAGGATTTATTATAGTGCAGTCTCTAATTTATGTTCAGCTCAGGTGAATAGTACCTTACATTTGTCATCATAATGATGATTGATTGGAGGTCTCTCTTACAAAGTAGTGGCATGATGGGTCCCATTTTACTCTGAATAGTAATGACTACAAAAAACACTGCCATATGTGACACTTTCTTGTCGTTTTTCTGCAGTCTCAGCTGAGGCCAACTTAATTAGAAGGAATCTTTATTTCTGAGGTCCTCTTTGAGGCCCAGTTTGAGGGAAGTGCATCAAATCCAGGACACCCCCCCACCCAAACCTTGTATTTCTGGTGTCTTCTGTGTACCTGTGGTCTTTGGCTTTTAAGCTTTCATTTACCTCGAGCCTAAAACTCACTCCTAGGTAGAAATCTAACCTCAGTAAATTTTGATATTTTGTGAAGTCAACTAAGTAACTGCTCACCTCTTCCATATCAATGATCAAGGAAATAAAAAAAATTATCTCTATCATTGTCTTTCTATCTGTAAAATATTATCTATATCATTTTCTATCTGTAACATGGCAGCAATTATCCTTATCTAACTAACTTTTGAAAAGAAGCGCTGAGTACTTAGAATATCCCACAACTGTATTTTCTGTCTTTGTTTACAGGTACGGATTTTGGGTTTTTAAGTATTTGTTCGGTACTATTTGTGTCAGCTGTAGGAGTTAGAGTAACTACAAGTGGGGTATTTGGTATTTGCAGTATGGAAAAATAACAAGTTACTGACTGAAGCTGCTTTTGTTGATTGCCTGTGTAAATAGAGTAGAAGGACTGTTCAGGTCTGAAAAGACAGCAGACACCAGAGACACAGATAAGGAATAAAATGGTCCCACTGAAGAACAAAATTACATTGAACTGTGTTTAAGTGTGCACACCACTCTGGACATGCACACCAAAGACTGACCAAACTTTATAACTCCACAGAGCATAAAAGTTAAAACCCCGTAACTTTTCTGGACCAAGGCTGGAACCAGTACCAAATCAGCCATGGCTTCTACCAAGATCTAAGGATGCATGCTGATGTAGTCTAAGAGCATAGGGTACCTTTTAGGCCAAACTGGATCTGAAAATCAAAATTCTTGGGGTCCTTGGGTTTGTTGCTCTCTTGCAGTTTATTTTGGATTAAAGCACTGTGTTATATAATCAAGGATTAAAATCATTAAACCATCCTAAAGAAACAGAAGCACATAATTTTGTCCAAGTTACCAGATCAGAGATCTGAAAGCATTTTTTTGCTTGTTTAAATAGAACATATACCTTGTTTGGTTTGGACTGACTAGCCAAGTAATTTAAATATCAGTTATTAAAATCTGAGGGCTTCTCTTCTGCCTTTCCACATTTGGCATTTGAGAATATTTCACAGGCTGACCATCTTCCTGATCTACTTAAGCTTCAATCGCTTTAAGTGTAGGCGGCTCAGTAAACTGCAGTGACATGTATGCCTTACTTGATCATGTGAGAATTATAGCTAGGGCTTAGTCCAGCCAGATATAATCCTAGTGACTAAATGTAAAATACAAACTTAGATTACTGCTTGTACTGTATTGGTAAGCTGTGGGTATTTATTTGAATAATTTTAAACTCTCTTAGAGTTCAAAAATAATAATTTCATATATTTAAATTTATTATTTATTCTACATTTAGAAGTAAACCTTACATTAACATTATATTTAACATTATTGGTATTAAAATAAAAATATTACTGCATAAATTCACAAAACAGACCTAAAGTTTTTGAAAATAGCCTACATAATATGCTGTAAATGTTAAACTGAAATACAAAATTTGTTTGTTGGGAGAGATTTTGTAGCATGCACTAAGAATGACTAGGTTAACTAAAGTACAAATTTGTCAGAAGGTGCCTTATGTGAGCTGAAATAGTTAATTGTGGTTTGTGAGAGACGCACCCAGGATACACTCAGCCAGAAAAGACCTGCTCTTGCTTTCCACAGTGGGAATGAAATCATCCCAGATCATAAAACAAGCTGTCAGAAAACAGTGCGTGCTGTAAGGAGGTGCATGGCACTGACAGAGGAACTCAAATCTCTGGTGGCATTTAGGGAAATGTGGAAAAGGACATTCAGATATTAATTCCAGGGTCCAATACTATGTTTAGCCTCCCGCAGGTATATGCTGGAAAACACAAACCATGTGTTCTATGTCCTAATTTCTGGTCTGATTCAAAACTGGAAGAGATCCTAGACTAATTTAGGCAGCTCGTGGGTTTCTAAATTTTAGTACCTCTCCAGGTTTGCCATTGGCCTTCATTTTCATCACTGGATGTACCTCTGCCTTCACTTGTGTTTTGCACTAGTAAGGTAAGGGCAGGGTGCACCCAGCATCTGCAGAGATATGGGCTCACCAGCCTTGGACAAAGACTACCAGGGCAAGCTGAAACCTTTGTCTGAACTGACAGCTGTTGTTTTCAACTGGTATTCAAGAATAGATTAAAAATTTGATCATTTCTGAAGTGTAACACAAGTGATTGTAGGCAGGCAATTTCTCCCTTGCTCTGCCAGTAATTGCATTTTACTATGTTGTGGATGTGTTTTCCAGGCTTCTCAATGACAGTAAATACTTTCTTACATTAGTGCTCTCAAAGCCAATTTTGATGGCAACTACCTTGCTTGTGCTGATTGCTACAACCATGGAGAAGAGGTACTGTCTCTGATGAAAAAAGCTAAGAATCAAAAGACTCAACATAAAATTTATTATTCTTAGTAAACACAGTCATGTGCTCTTGTGCAAACACAATGGCTAGGTCTTTATTTCCACTTATTTTCTGTTCTTTGCTCTAGGAGTCGTGCACTTAAACAATGACCTATATCCCAGAGACACACGACTGTTTTCACCAAGAGCTCTGAAGGAATGTATTTGTTTTGCTACAGGTGCTCTGTAAACATTGGTTAGATCACAGGTAGGAAAGATTTAATCTATCAAGGATTAACTGTTTCAACTTGCACTCTAAGCATTGACTGGACAAATGACATTTTCTAGGGAACTGCAGATAAAACAGCTGAGTATTGAGAAATTAATTTTGTTAGCTGCTGGTCAGCAATCACATGAGACTTGCAAAGAAAGACACTTGCAAAAGATCAGAAAGATTTATAATGTTTTGTTGTTGTGGATTTTCTGAAAGAAAATTTAGGGGGGAGGAAAAAACCTCAAGCAAACCATCCACTGTTCTGTTTCATCAGTTGCATTACACTGATAACTGGAGTCTAACTGGTGTTCTGCTGGTAAAACCAATTTCTAACCCTGCAGCTTGACTGTGCCAGTACTTTTTGATTCTGCTTCTCTTGCTTCTATAAAGGGCCTAAATTTCCTAACTGCCTTCCTATTCCTCCCCAGTTTTTCTGTCAGCCATCGTACGCTAGTACTTGTTGATCTACTCTTCTTTTGGATGACCTTATCTTTTCTCGTGTCTGTCTTCTCTGAGGTATGGCTTTGGTCAGCTCTCTTCAACTTGCTCTTCATTCACAACTGTTCTTAGTGAACAGTCTTTTCTTTTTCCTTGCAAGCTGCAGAATAAATATTTTATCAAAATGTATGTATCATATAAATGCTTATCTCATAATTTTTGATGATGAATAATCCTGGTATTCCATATTTTTCCCTGGTTTGCCATCTGGTCCTTGAGGTCACAGTGCTGTAGACCTTTGCTGATGATGCCTTACAAACCTGAACCTGCAAGTTGAAATCGTCTTGTCTAATCTTGGCAGAAAGCATTATGTTCAGGAGTAAGTGTTCTGATTTAGCATCCTGGGGTAGATATTCAGTGTGGGAGTGTTTTCTAATTTGACTTTTGTCAGCAGCCCTGCCAATAATCCCACAGGACAAGAGGTTACTCTGCCATCAGCCCAGATGTCAGCCTTTGCTCTCAAGCTTACTGGTAAAATGCCATTTTCACCATGAAAGATGCCAAACAAATATTTAAATTAGCTTATCTTACATAGTCAAATAGTTTCAAATTCATCGTGATCTAGGGAGAGATACTTATAGTTATTAAAAAAAAAACCCACAGAAAACAGCTTGTATTTGTTAACTGTTTATTTCGGTGAATATCAAGTGCAAAAGAGTGGGCTGAGTTAGTACTGTGCATTAACAAAGAAAGAGAGAGGAAAACACAGCGACTGATATCATTGTTCAAGCTTGTACTTTAAGTAATGTCACATTTGTGGTAAAGAGATAAGAAGTGACTTGTCTGAGGTACCCTCAGGGAACTGATAAGTGAACTATTGGAGCAAAGGGAAGGAGGATTATGAGACTGGGAGGGAATAAAATAAAGACTGATAACATATGGAGTCTTGCAGCTATTTCTTCTGCTTCCCAAAGATTAATTTTAGCCGATGATATTTTTTAGAATGATTTAATAATAAACAGAGGGTTATGGCTTAAAATGCTGGCAAAGGGAGGAATTTAGCAAATGACTGCATACAAGAGCTGAGGATTGTATTGGCAAATTGCCACTAAAGCAAAACTGAGGAATTGTAAATGTATTTTTGGCTCAGAAAATAAAAATCAGTGAGCAAGAGGAGGTAGACACCCTAATATGTTTGATTATGCTCAAGCACTTATATTTAATCTAAAATTGTGAATGCAAGTCCTTGTGTTGTTGCACTATGAGGTGCTTACAAGATTTTCAAAGTGTGTGATTTCTTTGTAGCAGTGGATGCTGAATAAAGTAGGCTCTGAAAGACAATGTTGCTCAGAAGGTCAGGTGATGGCAGACAATTTATGTTATTGCCATATGATATTGAACTCAACATACAGGATTCAGATTTATTCATATTAATTTCTAAAAAGAAGATAGCAGATTTTTTCATTGAGCTTTATCAGATGTACTGCAGTGAGATGTGCCTCTCCATCATCAGAGATTCCATAGAACTTAAAGTAAAAAAAAAAAAAAAAAAAA
>NW_020799097.1:98296626-98446970 GCF_003259725.1 Athene cunicularia | reverse complement strand
AAAATTTATTATTCTTAGTAAACACAGTCATGTGCTCTTGTGCAAACACAATGGCTAGGTCTTTATTTCCACTTATTTTCTGTTCTTTGCTCTAGGAGTCGTGCACTTAAACAATGACCTATATCCCAGAGACACACGACTGTTTTCACCAAGAGCTCTGAAGGAATGTATTTGTTTTGCTACAGGTGCTCTGTAAACATTGGTTAGATCACAGGTAGGAAAGATTTAATCTATCAAGGATTAACTGTTTCAACTTGCACTCTAAGCATTGACTGGACAAATGACATTTTCTAGGGAACTGCAGATAAAACAGCTGAGTATTGAGAAATTAATTTTGTTAGCTGCTGGTCAGCAATCACATGAGACTTGCAAAGAAAGACACTTGCAAAAGATCAGAAAGATTTATAATGTTTTGTTGTTGTGGATTTTCTGAAAGAAAATTTAGGGGGGAGGAAAAAACCTCAAGCAAACCATCCACTGTTCTGTTTCATCAGTTGCATTACACTGATAACTGGAGTCTAACTGGTGTTCTGCTGGTAAAACCAATTTCTAACCCTGCAGCTTGACTGTGCCAGTACTTTTTGATTCTGCTTCTCTTGCTTCTATAAAGGGCCTAAATTTCCTAACTGCCTTCCTATTCCTCCCCAGTTTTTCTGTCAGCCATCGTACGCTAGTACTTGTTGATCTACTCTTCTTTTGGATGACCTTATCTTTTCTCGTGTCTGTCTTCTCTGAGGTATGGCTTTGGTCAGCTCTCTTCAACTTGCTCTTCATTCACAACTGTTCTTAGTGAACAGTCTTTTCTTTTTCCTTGCAAGCTGCAGAATAAATATTTTATCAAAATGTATGTATCATATAAATGCTTATCTCATAATTTTTGATGATGAATAATCCTGGTATTCCATATTTTTCCCTGGTTTGCCATCTGGTCCTTGAGGTCACAGTGCTGTAGACCTTTGCTGATGATGCCTTACAAACCTGAACCTGCAAGTTGAAATCGTCTTGTCTAATCTTGGCAGAAAGCATTATGTTCAGGAGTAAGTGAAAAAAAAAAAAAAAAAAAAGTAGAAGAGTGTATAAGCCAAATAGACAGGATTTTAGTGGGAGTTGCATGAGAGGAGAGTCTTCTGTTCCTAATGCAGAACACAAATATGTGGGCAGAGGAAGGGAAGGAGAAGGCTGTTGTCTTTCTGTGGTCTTTATCATGTCTCCTGTACCTCACAGTCCCCCTTTTTCTTTCCTTTTACAATTAGTAGTCTTGTTCACTGCCTCTTTTCTCTACACAAACACTTGCCGACATTTTCTCTCTCTTCAACGAGTCTCCTTGCTCCTTCCCTCTCTATGCTATTTAATCCTCTACTTATCTGACTCAATCCCTGCCAAACCAATTCTGTCTCACATCCTTCCCCCCCCCCCGCAAAAAAAACCCCAACTTGTTTCCCATCTCCTATTCAGAAAAATCCACCCAAGTGATGATGATCAGCCTAAAGTCCTTTCTCAAGCATTTTCTCAATATAGCCATTCACCTTCCAGGAGTCACAAGTTTTGGAATGGCCCCTAACTCTCATGACAGCAAAGCCTTTCCCTCTCATCCAAAAACTATCTGGTGTGTCTCATTACATGTTATCAAGCCTGCAGAATCTAAAGCAAAGAAAAGGCCTGAGCTTACTCTGAGTTAGTGAGAGTAGTCTGAATTTGCTACTGACTTGCCTATTTCCATGGAGAAAACCAGTGTACGTTTGGCTGTGCTCCTGTGAGGTACAGCTTAAAGCACTGGTACCCTGTGTACAGCAAAGTAGTTGCACAATTCAGGCCAGCATTACACACTCTCAGAGGGATTAAGGATAGCATCCTGAAGATTAAATAAATCTAAAATAATATTTTATGAAAACAATATATATACAAGAGAAAGAAGGAAATTTAGAGGCAGTGGTTCTGCAAACAACATCTGCTCTGTCACTCACTTGCCCATCAAGTTCCAATTGAATGGCTATCATGGCCACAATAGATGTTTCCCTCACCTTTCGCCCTTCTTACAAGGTTAACATAGAGTATATATTTGTGGTTGCATGACAGCTAAATCTCTGAATCTCAGCGGGCTGGTGTCTGAGTTACACACCAAACTGTCAGCACCACTGAGATGTAGTCCCAACCATTCTCTGACGTTTAAGTGCATGTCTTAAATCTAATCTCCTCTAAGGTTAGATTGCAGCTGAGAAGGGCATCACAGATATATGTCATGTGCCTCAGAAGGGAATGTATACTGTGTTTTCCTCTCTTGTAGACAGGAGTTTTCCTCCAACCAGCACTGAGGCCTGTGTGGCATGTTTCATCTCACATGGAGGGGTCTCACATGAAATTTCATTAGAAAGAGGTCAAAACTGACTCTCAGGAAGGAATGTCAACTGTATTTTATCAAATTGGAAGGAAAGAAAAGCATCTTCCTTGCAAAAAGGAGTGACTCCACAACTCTTTTTCATCATATAATCTACTTTACACTTCTATGTATGGTTTCTGTGACTAGTTCGTTGGGACCAGAAATTCATGGCTTTAAGCAACTGGCTTTAAGTTTCCCAAACTTAAGAAGATAAATTGTGTAAAAATCAACAAGCTATTATTTTGATAACCATTTGTTTCTTATATCTTGCTTGTCTGATCTCTCTTTTTACAAATAAAAGAAGCCCTGACTGGTGGTGTTACTGAAATTAGTGTTTTTCAAACCTTTTTCCTAAAGTTATCAAGTGTATGTGTGGATTCCATGCAAATGATGTGATCTTATGGACGAGGAGCTTTCTTTCTTTAGTTAACTTTTGTAGCCTCTTTAGGAGTATTTCAGATATCCTCAACAGACTGTACCACAGGCTGAAAAATAACCACTTGGATTGACTTCATTTGTCTATATATTATTCCTGTAACTTTTGTTATTAAGGGTGCCATATAGATATTATTTATTATGATTTGGGGCTTTTTGTACGTGTGGCAGCAATGGAGGGTAGATGTTCTTTGCTTTCAGTGACAGTCGCTCCTGGCATCCCTGGTAGCTTATACCAGACCTGCAGAGAGCCCTCGCATTGGTGGGAGTGACAAAAACTTGTGCCATCCTGTGTCAGCAAGCAGTCTACGGCCCCTTTGTTGTCCTCTCACAGAAAAATCTTTCTCAATCCAATTCATGCATCAATCAGAGGAGAGGAGTTTAATGTGCTGGGGATGGAAAGAACTGTTGAAAGAGCTAGTTAATGGCTTGCTTGAACATTTTCATGTTCCGTACAGACTGAACCCCCATTTCCCATAATTTAAACTCCCACTGTCTGCTGAATGGAGCTTTTGTGCCAATATAAGTTATATGAAAGTGCAGAACAATTAAAGGCTGACATACTCAATTTGTTGCTTTTGCTGGACTGCCGCTTGTCAGAATCTGTCACTTCAAGAAACCTACTGTAATCCTATTCCTCTATTTTTGTAAAGCATGTTTATATAAAGCCCCACTCACAGCATTTACTCAATCAAATGCCTTTGTGAACAGGTAAATAAAGAAGAATCAATAGGATTATGTTAAAAGCAGTCATTAGCATGTACCTCACATCAAATAAAAAAGTACTGCAATAAGGCCATAATTTTTCTTAACCCCATTTTAGATTGCTGTTTTAAGTGCAATTTATGCCACACACCCACCCATGTCTATTTTAATCAAACATTTTATAATGATAAGTAAATTAGAAGAGAGAGCTGAGATATGATAGAATAAATAAAAGGTTTTTAGGCTTCTCGTTCCAGCACTGCAATGTACCAGATAAAAGAGCAAAACCAAAATAGGTAACTTTTCATCAAATAAAAAGACCTGTGAACATTTCAAAACAATCTGACAGAAAGTCAAAATAACATAGTCTTTACCATTAACCATTTAGTGTCACCAGAGCATCCACAAAAAAGTGGAGAAATTTCACATTTCCCATGCAGACAGAAGGTACTCTGATAGCTGCTTTTCTCTTGCAAACATTGTAGATGTAGAAGAAATAATTTCAGTTAAATATAAATACTTTTATTTCATTGACGGACACTTTCTGTATAACCATGTGACAGTCATTTGTGTCCCAGCAGTCCTTTATAAATGGCATTGATCTGTTGATGTTCTTGGTGCAGATGTATTGTATGTTACCTGAAATTGGCTGCTACTCTTTTCTTAACTGATTTTGTTTTGAAATTATCCATATGAACAACAGCAAAATTGGAGAGCCTGTGTCTTGGCAGCATTGATGTAAGCTGTCTCACTATGTCACTAGCCCTCTTGCTGTTTCTTGTGCTTCAATTTCCTCTTTCTGAATATACCATCCACCTGCATGTACGTGCTGAATCTTCAGTCCAAAGGGTATCAGCTGAAATTCTGTTAATGAGCAAATATGAGTGTAAATTTTTCTTGCTTTTGCCAACAGTCTAGCAAAGCCTCTTCATCTAAATCAATGGGAATCATTCCCAAAATAGTTCTGCCAATGGCATCTCCCCCCACAATGGAATATACTGGGAAATTGTTGCTAATGTTGGTATTTTTTACACTGCAATATGGTGCAGTAGCTCAATTTCCCCCTCTCTCTCTCTTTTTTTTTTTTTTTCTATTTTGGAAAATGTGATTGATACACCACTCTATGATATTATTTTCTGGGTCATTTCATTCCATTTCAGACATCTGATTATTAAGATTACTGGGTTTAATATATAAATAAATAGTCTAAACTTAATTATTCAGTTGTCTCAATTCAAAATATCACAAGAATTCATGCTGAAATGTTCAAAAGGCTTATTCCAGTGAAATAATCAAGGTAAGTAATCTTCTGAATGAAAGAGAAGGAAAAAAAAGCCAGTTTTCCACTTGAACAGAAATTATATTTAAAACTACATGCTTCTGAATGAGTAACAAATCTGTTTCACAAATTCACTTTCCTTCAATTACTCAAACACTAGAACAGATGTATCATGCCAAGGGGCATCTATCCCTGTACTGTATCTTTGATGCAAAAG
Organism: Athene cunicularia; assembly: GCF_003259725.1. Lineage (NCBI taxonomy): Eukaryota > Metazoa > Chordata > Aves > Strigiformes > Strigidae > Athene > Athene cunicularia. The sequence goes on along the minus strand of NW_020799097.1, from coordinate 98,441,957 downwards.
ATAACTAATATTTAAGGAAATGTATAAGAACAAAGGAGGCACAGGAAGATAGGTATATTGAGCCTTCAGCCTTGAAAATCTGTCTGGTAATCTCCTGAAATTTTAGCAAACAAGGATTTCGAGTTAATGGCCAGTACATGAACCAAAAATGGTAGTTTGCAGAATTTGGCTTAATTTTTTAATGAGAAACAGCGTTTCCAGCACTGCCAGAAGAAAACAGTAAGTGGTTGGCATACAGTTTTCCAAAAAACTCTAACATTCAGATGCAAATAGAATTTGCCTTTATTGATGGCAGGAAAAAAATCACTGCAGTCCCTGCAAGGTTAATGTCAATTGTTATTAATATGGACTGAATCTACTTTGGAGGCAAACTTTTCGCAAAGCAGAAGACCTGAGACTGTGATCCAGATTGACTAAATGTAGAACACCTTTTATAGGCATAGTCTGATTTAGGGTGTTAAGAATATTGTTTGGCCAGTTTCTCACTGCAAGCTGCATTCATTTGTTCCCTTGTGTCATTAACTTGTTAAGAAGTGTTCTGAAGAAGCAGGAATTATTACAGTGCAGCTGTTATCTGTTCAGTCTTGAGAGAAATGGTCACGTCAAACAATTCTACTTTTTAATCCCTAAGATGCAGAGTGGATATTTGCACTGTCATGTCCATGCCATGTTTTTTTTCACTCCTAAAATATCTAGTGTAGTTGCACTCAAAGCTTCCAGCAGCACTTGGAAGTGTGACAGTTATCTTCCTTGAGCTGTCTGTCAGGGGATGCTACCCTTTTTAAATCAGCAGCTGTGTGTGGAGAGGGGATTTGATGAGGCGATCTGGTTTGAGCTGTCTACACAGTATAGTTTGCTGCAGGCACTGAGTCTGTGTTTTGCAGAGCTCTAGTGATGCAGGTAATTCTCTTTGCCTGGCGGTTGACTACACCCTGGCTTGCTTATGGAGTAGATGGCTGCCACTCCATCCTGGCAGGTTAATTAACATCATGCTACTGAGTTGCAGAAAATGCTACATAATTATAATGGAGAAGACTAATCCCTTTACTAGGTTTAGAGAACTCTACACTTCCTTGAAGCTTATAACTTTGTTCATCTCTAGAGAAAGCTGAACCACCACTATATGTACATAGATATATATATACATCTGTATTGTGCCAATACAATCCCTGTATGTCCATATATCTATATTGCGCCATTAAAATTCCTCTGGCAAAGTTTCTGCTTGCTAATCAAGTCTTGCCCTCTTCAGAAGACATCTTTTATTTCTTAAATCTTCTTAACTGATGAACTATTTCTGTGGTGGATCTGTATATGCCAAGTCACCTCCAGGCCTTTTCCTTTTCTCCCCTTCTGCAGCTTGTGTGTTGTCAGGGGCATGCCAAGGGTGACCCTCACCCATGGGATGCAGTCCCATGGCATCCAGGTACCATAGGCTAACAGGGTCCATGGACAGCCCCTTACTCTGTAAGGGGACAAACCACCTCTGGTGTCCATGCAGGGAGCCCAGACAGGAGTAAAACAAGGCAGCGCTGGAGGCACAGCTGTAGGCTATATCCAAGGAGTCCATCCTGGAGGCAGGCTACCCACAGTGTAGGGTCGAGGTCCATCCAGTAGGCAGGGCCAGATGTGGAGCTGGAGATCAGCACTGCTGCAGTGTCATTGACAGCCCCAGGCTGAACTGAAATGGGGTTCCTGGGCAATGGGTAGGGTGGGGTGAGGCCCTGAGTAGGCTGGGCAAGGAGAATGAGGGCTGTTAGTACCCTCAGGGTACCCAAATAATTAGTTTGGGTTTTAGAATTTGGTATATATGTATTTGTTTAAAAATGTCTTCAAAATGTTAGTTATAAAAAATAGTTGTCAAAACTCAAGGAGGAAAAGGAACCTTCCAGAGCCCCCAAGATGTACTGTAATTCTGAGCTGGTGACCAAAACTCCTGAGCAGGAGTCAATGACCTCAGAAAGCGACTCTGAAACAAGACTGGGGTGATGGCACACGTCATGACGTGTGCCCCATGGTGACAGTACAGCTCACCAGTAAGGGCTGGGGAACAGGAGCTGTGGAGGGGGGTCTTGTCTCCTATCACATTGCAGAAACCAGCAGATTGCGTTCACAAAGAGATTCAGAGCAATAAAATGAAGGACAGAGTAAATAAAAAGGAGCTTCAGTCAATAGCCATTGACCAACAGTTCGCTGCCTCAAAGGACTCGGAAAATCTGGAAAAAGACAATAAGCAAAACTAAAATAAAACCCCTGTAAGTGTTTAGCTACCAGAAAGTTTCCTTTGTAAGCTCTGACTTCTAAGAAAAGCAAAAGAAATTAAGGGGGAGATCTCAAGGTGGTGCTGCTGGTAGCTCTGCTATCTCCTCTTTTCTAAACCAGCAGCTGGGTCAGAACTCTCCTTGGGGTGCAGGAGGTTTGTGCTCTCTCCTCAGCCTCTCCTGACAGACCTGAACCCAGACACGCACACATAGGCATTCCCAGCTCCTAGAAATCATACAGAACTCTTATTTTCCTTATCACCCTGGCAGCCTGTCCATCTTTACTTGTTTCTTATAGAATTTTCTGTTCTTCAGTGTTTTGGTTTAAGCTCTAGCAAATTGGAGTTGCAGAAGTATTAGTTATGTTTTTGCAAAGCTCCATTGCCTCCCCGATATGACAGATGTTAGAAGGAACAGAGATGAAAGCTCATAACAAATACTCCAAGACATCTTGATTAGCAGAACATTTTTCAAAAACAGGCTTATATTTTACAACATTTGATACCCATCTAATTACCACAGAACAGCAGAATGAGTTCAGGATGTTGAGAGGATCTGAAGGCTGTCATTTTCCAGTAAATGGCTTTAATCATCCTGATACAGAACTGTGCTTTGTGTGTGAAAAGTCATTTCCCTTTCTTCCCCCCACCAAAATGTTCCATAGCAGCTTTCTCTCTTAGCTCCGGCCACAGAGGATGTGGACAGTCATGTTATATCTTACTTGTTTTGTCTGCTGATTAAAAAAGAAAGATTAAGCTCATGTCATGTTACCCTTCTAAAAATCACTGATTTTACAAATATGTGCTCTGTATTTTAAAGATATTTACTCTTTGAAAGAGAGAGGTTACAAGAGCATAAAATCAATGTAAAGAGTAGTTAGAACTGTGCCTAGTCTACGTTTTTTCCTTTAAATCAAAAATGCCTTCATATTGTATTGTATCTTGCAGTTCTTACACAGTCTCAGCTGGATGCTTTGGAACAGATCATCTTTCATCGTCTCAGATGTGGATCTGGCAAGGAGCTTCTGTGCTGAGGTTGAATTCTGGGAAGTCTGAGCTCCTCACTGTTTGCTTCTGTCAGAAGGAAGAAGGTCACAGATAAACTTAATTGTGATGTTACCGCACAATTAGGGTTATGAGACAATGTCTGGAAATAATTTTATCTGCAATTAAAATCCAAAAGGCAGCAGAAAGAAATCATTATATTTATAAAACCAACAAAAGGCATATAACATCCTAGCTATTGAAAGTCAGTTGGACAGACACTGAATATTTTTGGCTTGCTTGATGGTAATGGTTCACAAAAGTTGCTCACAAAAATGATGTAAATTTCATAAACTGGAGTTGAATATTTTCACTACTCTCCATTTATGCAAACCCAGCAAATACTTTCTCGAAAAAGTTATGTCTTATTGTGGAAAAGTACATTTTTCCTCGGGCTTTCAAGCCCCTTCACGCTGATTGTCTGACACACAGCCAGGGTCCTGTGCCTCCTGCATCCTGCTGTGGGTGTGCAGAGGTGGGCACCCCAGGCTCTCCGGCAGGAACCTACCCTCTGCTTCGTCTCAGGTTCTGCTTCTCAAGACGTGCTGAGTTCAAGAGAGGCTGAAAGTGATGAGAGAGGAGGAAGTCGTGCCCGAAAGGCTCACATGCCAAGCACTGGATAAACTATAACTTCACCCACATGCTTCCTTCATAAAGAGTGTTCCTGTCACCATTTTCAATCGTCGTTGACTTGTTCTTTTCATTACTACAGTTGGCAATGTTTTAAAATGCACACAGGTAAGTCTGAAGGCAAATCCTAACAGAAAATCAGAAAGCAAAGCCTAACAGATTGCTTTGCTTTTGTAATCCACTATTGTAAATAAATGTGCCTGCTGGAATTGATTAATTGCTTCCTTTCCAGTGCAAGCACAATTATTCATTGACTCATTTCTGTCAGGCAAATTCCAGGTCACTTCATGTTTGACAGCTTCTCATGATGGAAAAAGGGGGTTTACCAATCATGTGAATCACTTCACTAGGTATTTAGGAGCAAATAGGCTGTGGGAGACAGAGGGTAGCAGGAGGATCCAGAAGCAACCACACTGCAGCTGGGGGCATCTTTCTGGCGCACACCCCAGAGGGGTTGCCACTGGGCAGGCGGAGAGAGAGAAGAGACTGCTCCCTCTGTGTTTTCATGGGCTTTCTTTCTAACAAATAAGCAGAGAAAAAATACTAATACACTGAATGACTGGTTAACCTTCTCATTTTTCAGGTGCTCTTTTTCTCTCTCTGTAGATCAAGATTTAAATGTCTCAACCGAGCTGCCTGGAGAGTACTCAGATCTTCCCCAGAACCTCATTATGTTCTTTCTCAGTCACTTCCATGGAAGCAAAACAGGCAAGAAATTTGATGTGGTAGAAATCTAGATGGCTGCCCAGCTACAACTGATATCAAATAGACTCCATATTTTGTTTTCTAATAATGCATATATGACTAAAAGCTGCTTTTGGGTGGGGGTTCATTTGTTTAGTTGTTGTTACGAGTGATGCAATAGTTGCATCTTTGGCTATTACAGCTGAAATTTCTTATTTAGCCATCAAGTTTTTTCCTGTAGCCTAAGATGTCTCTTGAGGAAGAATGCTTTTAGCACACTGGTAAAATATGTCAAAAAAACCCCAACCGATTGTTGCTGTCAGCTAGGTTACAACTATCAGGGAACTGTGCCCACTGTGAACAAATGCTAAATAATCAACACGGTAATTCACTATTGTGGGAACCTCAGAAGGACTGGATAGGACTTGATAAGGTACTATGACTCATATCTTGAAATTGTTCTCTATGTCTTAATAAGAAATAATCTAAACTAGACAAATCTTTGTCCTGCCATTGTTAGGATAGTTTTACTGATTGTTTTACTGATACCAAAGATCAACTCTCCAGTGATAGTGCTGAGGTCTGTAAGTAGCTCATGATTGTTAAATCTTCACCCAAGAAGGGACTTTAAACTCCAGTGAAAGTCTGAATAAGACCAGGGTGTCTGAGGGGTGATGACTGACATGTAGCAGCTTTGGTATGCATATCCCTCTAGGGATTTGTTCCTCTTCTCAGCTACCTGTCTGAAGTCCAAACAAATTTGTACTCGGTTGGGTATGATGGGTCCTATATCTCTGCTGCTTGTGGTACCTGCATGTGCATGTGGCTCTGGTTCATTAGACAGTTTATTTCTTGTAGTATTTCTCGTAATAAAACCCAGAAAAAAACCCATACAGTCCAAAGTAATGAAATGCAGAAGTTGCTAGCCTAATACATGGTCATGCTTAGGTGCTCTACCTGACCTCAGAAATCTGATGATTCTGGTTGATTCTGGCATAGGTTATGAATTAATTTCTTCATAAAGAGGTACAAAATGCTATGCAAGTTTTGTCATAGGAGTCTCCCAGCTGGTGTATAGAACATCCTCCAATGTTTTGGTATTGATCACATGCAATCTTCAGAAGTTGAAAGTACAGAGATCTAGTAGTAGATTAGTTTACTATTCATTCAGTTATTTTTATTTTTCCCAAATATTTCTCTGTGGCCCAAAAGCCTAGGGTCATAGGGACACAAAGAAACTGCTGTTGCAGATCATGCTGCATAATACAACCTAAGCTCGGGAGCAGGGGCATGTCTCTGAGGCTGTCAGATGGGGACACGCTTGGGCTGCTGAGATTTTGAGGACTAAAGATGCTTTAACTGGAGCACCTTTCATGTATCCTATATACATCTAGGGAAAAATAATGAAAGAATAAAGAGAAGGGGAGAATTTCCTCTTGTGATAGATGTCTCTGTGGCTGAGCACAGAAGTACTGAGATGAGGGAGGATAGGGACTATCAGAATGGTTGCCCATGTCTCCTGATGAAAGTTGCGGTGTTACTGCACAGCCTCCCACCCACATCGCAGCCTCAGGCAGTTACATCCAGCCCTGTCTATAGCAGTCCTAAAATGTGTGTCCAAACACAGCTGTGAATAATATTTTTAGACATGCACAGGAAGACTGAATATTCTGCGTTGTGTGATTGGAAGAGTTTGAAAGGATCTGGGAGGCCTTAGTAAATCCAGAAGGGATGCTTTCAGCACAGTGGAACATTAAAAATTCCCAATATTTTTAAAGTTTTATAATGCAGTGACAAAAAATATCACTCAGACTAGGCAATCTTCATGGAAATATTTAGTCTTCTATCATGTGGGAAACAGACTGCAGCTCTTAAATTCTGTTCTGCAAATTCAGAGTCAAAGGGTAATGATTTCCCACATGGGATAAATTGATATATTATACGCAGTTGCTGAGAGCAATGATTAGGAATTAGAAGTCCTTGCAAGACTCCTGAACTCTTAAGTTTTTATTATGTCAATGATATTGCTTTAACAGAGATAATTTAATAAGTAAAACAATACTGTCCCTAAAATGGACATTCTTCATTTTTTCCAATGCTTTGGACTTTCTCTTGCATTAGACATATTAGCCTAAGTTCATCCTTGCCATAATTTCACTGGTGTGACTGGAGCCATGTGAAGGATGTACATATATGCCAGTTTGCAGCCATAACACGTTATAAAACTCCATAATAAGTGGGATAGTCTGGATTGCACAGTCTCTGGTGGTTTTCCAGTGTAATCTCATCCTGTTTAAACTGTCTGCAGACAGGAATGGACAGGAAACCTCCTGTTTGTATGATTGTGCTGTTTGGAGGTTCATTGTGACACCAGAATTTGTTAATTACCCTGTGATGCTCAGATTTTAGCTTAGTTATGTGCTTAAATGTATTTATGCAAAGATACTTTCAAGTATGCTCATGATTTACTTTCATAATCACAGCTTAATTAAGCTATATTAACTTAAAAAAACAAAACAAAACAAAACACCACAACACACTCTTGAACAATATACTTATACTTTGCTTTGCTTGAAACACATTAATATTTTTTACCACTATCCTACATTTTAGAAATTTTAAAGAGCTTTAAAACAATGATGACTAATATATGTTTACATGTACACCCACTTAGATGACACTGTATATGTAACACCTGGTAATCACGATTAACCTTTCCAGACTGCCCAGCACAGAAGTCAAATGGCACAAATTATCCCTCTCCTGATTATGTGCCAGGTTCTCTCTCTCTCTCTCTCAGTAATGATGCAATTTCCACCTTTACTGAACTATGGTCTATGCCTTCTTGCCTCTCTCTCCATTTCTTGCTTTGAGTTCACAACACAAAACCAAAAAAACCCCTTACAACTATTAGGTTGAATTAGATATTCTTAAAATATGCCCCAAGTACCTTTTATTTCAAGTTACTAGTATTACAGCAGGTCATATAATTTCCATATTGAATATAAAGACAGAAAGAGATCTTGTTAGATCTTCATAAACTGCAAAAGGTGCTGCCATGTATAAAGTTTCTCTCTCTCCTCCTCCTTAGAACCTGGCTTTGCTGTTCTGTAGCTCAGGGCTTTGACAGGTGGGGTATTTCCATGCACGGGAGCAAAGTAGCCCAAATTTAGTCATAAGTCTGCTGTGTATGCAGCACGAACTCTTCTTTTCAAACATAGGAAACTCAGACCTGGGTGCGTGTGTGTGTAGGAATGACTAAATGACAGAAAATCTGCGCTTGACCTGAGGTGGCAGGAAAACGTGTGCTTTATGTCTGCTACAGAGAGCCGTGGGAGAGGCTTGTGTGCAAATGAGTTTGAGGCTGTCAAGTCTCCAGGCAGTGGCTGTCACAGGTGAGAGGTGTTAATCAGGCAGCCCTGCTTTGCAGGGACCCCCAGCTCTTTCTCACTCTGCTGATTCACACAGAATAATTCATTACCCAACACTGCTCTTTGACTTCACAAACAAATCATGGACTGGAATTTTTTGCATCCTTCTCTCCATGTAGGAGACTGTGTTTTGAGTATAATGAAATTTTTGCATTACAAAAATTGATCTTTTTTTTTAGAGCAACAGGTCAAGAAATAAGATTTTATATGGTTTTGTTTATTCACATAACCTCTAGTGCGCCCAAATATCATATCCACTTGAGGGAAAATCCATATGTCATTACATTTCTCTCCTAAGGTTTCATGTGGTCACAAATTTTTTTAAGCTAAGTTTTATTTTCTGTTGCTGCACTTATTCATTTTACCAGAACCAGAATGTGTCAAGAGAGTGCAGGAGATTATGTTCTCTCTCTTTAGAAAAAAGATACTAAAGAAATTTTGTAAGAAACTCTCTACAAAGATGCCTTTAATGATTAAAAACATAGATGAGCATGTGGACTTGATGATGATTATTCAAACAGAAAAATAACTTGCCTGATGTCATTTCAAGATACACAGTGCATTTTGCTACAATGATAGAGACAACTGGGTCACACATTTTTAAATAACAGAATTGTGGACCTAAGTCCCTTATAATTAGAGAAGGTTTTCACAGATAAAGCAGATATACACTTATGGAGATGGAATTCAGTGATGAGTCATATTGAGAGTTGTTCTGTGGTGCTCATATGGGATATTTCCAAGTTTGTAAACTATGAGCACCTGGGAAGGTACTTTAACTGTTTGCTGACATTTAATGCATCAGAGACTGTACATTTTTGACCTTTTTTACCTTCCCCTGTAGTACCGAGACATTAGTATTGGCAAGTATGGAAAACTAAGATGAGGACATTTGGATTTAAGTGTATGATGAATTCTTATCCCAACATACCACAAAGATTACTGTCAGAAAGACCCCACCTGCAGACAGCCCAGGCAAGACCCAGAAGACCAGTGCTGCAGAAGCAGCTTAGGCAGAACAGCCATTCAAGGGTCCTTTTTTTCTTTACACACTTCCCAGGAACTTGGCTGATGCTTCTAAGGAGGAGAAGAGCAATATTCCTTGTACTGTGGCAAGGGCAAGCTATGGTGTTTTCAGGGGACTAAGCTACAGCCCTGAGCATTGTTCTCTAGAAAGGGAAAATTTTTCCCTCCCCACTAACTGCAGAATTCTTAGCTGCAACCAAAATTTTCTTGAATCACATAGAAAATTAAAACATACTTATTTCATGCTAAAACTTTCCATCCTAAAACTTCATCTTTAAACATCCTGAAACTTTTTTTTTTTTTTTTTCTTCAGGATGAGAAGAGTTAAGTTCTTGCTTTGTGAAGGGAACTCAGTTTGGCTTTCAAAATCTTATTCTGGCTCCTTCACCTGCACACAATTATGGTTAGAAATGCATATCATTTCTTTCACTGGTTGAAGGCTAAGCATGCATTTATTGGCACAGTCAGATAATTATCTATCCAAGTAATATAAAACAATTGTAAAGGTATTTGCAGCCCACTTCACTTTATTCACAATTACCATAAAACTAAGGGAATGTGAGGAATGAAGTCTGGCTTCATCCTTGAACAAAGCAGAAACTTCTAGAAAATACAGTTTAATTACATTCCTCCTCTTGCTGGAAAGGTTGTACATCAGGAAAAGTCTTCTGAGTCTTTTCTGTGGCATAAATGTAGCCACCATATAAAACCTGTACTCAGAATTGTCAAAAATAACAATTTTATGATGTCTGTTCGTCATCTGGGCAGTAAAAGGAAGCTTTCCTTAATGAATGCGTTGATCTGACTGATGAGGGCCAAGGAAGAAGCAGCACAAAAGCAATACCACAGCTTCACAGAAGAACACAGCGGTGAATATTTGAAAGACAGAGGCACGAAGAGCTTTTACTAATGTGCAGTTGTTTTGCCATTGCTGGTGGTGACAGGGTGAAGGTGGATGGTAGGTGTGAATTCAGCCAAGGAGGACCGGGCAGGGCTGGGCAGGACACATTGCCCAAAGAGACTAGGGGGGTGGTGGGGTGTGCGTGTGTGTCAGAAGCACAGGGTATCAGATACCTTGGAGGGTATGTAAATAGGGAGGTATGCTATTGAATTTTGAGTTCTTGGATTTGTTTATAAACAGAGTGAGATTATAACTGACTCCCGTAGATTATCTGTTTATAGTAGGTTGAATAAAATAATAAGGATTTTGGAAAAGCACACAATTTGCTCTCTCTCCATGCTGAAATAGAGCTTTAGCCTCTGTGGGTGGCTAGGAGAGTATCACAGTGTCAATAAATGATAGGCACTTTTTTTTTTTTTTTTTTAAAGCAAATTTTCCAGGGGTTTAGAGACATTATTATTAAAACAGACCTAAATGCTGCATGCTTCCACTGACATCAGTACAAATCTGCCAAAGTGGTTACGCTCCAGTAGGATCAGATCCTGCTGGCCGTGTCTCCGATTGTTTACACAGGTGTAAATTAAGTGTGACTCTACTGTGGCCAGCACAGCCATTAATCATCATGTCAGTGTAATAGAGTCACCTTCAACTCTCCATTGAAGTTATTGAGGTTCCTACCCCGTGATAAATGTACCATAGCAAAAGTGGTGTGGAAATGCTTATCATGCACCGTGATGTCCCTTCGCATGCACACAGGCATTTGGGAGCTGGTACTTCCATCACCAGTGGTGCTTTAGGAAACTGCTCTGTGGTTTGTGCTTTGTGACTGTGAGGTGCTGCACGCTGGTTGTCACTCATCAAAATCTGTTTGCTGAAGCTCTTTGGTACTACTGGAGACCTTTCTCCCTCTCCCACAGCCTTATTATGTTAGATTTGATAATGCCAGCTCCCAGGGAGCAGTAGTTCATCTCAGAATATGGAGCAGTGTCTCTAAAGGACAAATTAAGTCAGCCACAGCTCCGAGGCAGTACTGTCCCTGGAAGACAAGAATGCATCCACTGCTTGGAAAGGAGCCTTAATGCCTGGTGGAAGTCAAGTTTTACATGGTAAAATGGACTAATAGCTACTACAATAGAACATCTATACGAAAATGTTATAGATCCATAAGAAGATAGCAGGGGTTGTAAGAAGAATTTATTATTGCAGCAGTCTAGTTTATTCTTTCTCACAGAATTGCAGAACTGAGTTTTGTGTTGAGATGATAGACTCAGGTCATTCAGATTGTCCTTAATTTGTTATTTATGTTAGTAATACAGATTATAAGAATATAAGGTTTTGTTCATCTTTAAAAAACAACAGACAAAACTGTTGTTCTGAAGTTCATTCTGAGAAGTTGGCTCTCGCTGTTTGTAAACACACACACAAACAAAGGGAATTTTTCTGCACTTAAATGGGTCCTGAGAGAATAACTGCTTTCTGCATGTGTTCTCTTTTTTTATGCTGAGTTCTGCAAGGCTGGTTAAAAAAAAAGTAAAAAGATTTAAAAAAAAAAAAAATTTTACTCTTCATAACTGATGACTTACGGTTGTGGAATGTTCAAGATGAGTGGGTTTTTTTTTATTATTGCTGTTGTTATTAGGAAAGTAAACAAGGGCATGGACACAAGCCACAGGCTCTACCTAGAGTGGATCACTACTTGTTCTGCATGTGTTGGAGGAGTTTGCAGCTGTGCCATGGGGAGGAGGAGTGTGTGTCTGTGCAACACAACTGATAGGCAGGAATTCTCTGGGAATGTTGTGACTGAGCCTGAGACATAGACCCTGTGGTCATGCACTGCTCAGGTCAGGTCTGAAACCTCCCAGCAGGTCACAAGAATGGGACATGTCTATTATGGTTTCCCATTTTCCTACAAACTTTGGGGAAGTAACACTGAATAAACAAGGGTGCATATTTTGTTCTGTGGTGTCCAGAAGTATGGCATCACATAGTTTTAGTCATGGAATACACTAATCGGGAGAGATTTTATTTTGTCGTATCAGAACTTTCTTATATCAAAAATTCTGGATTAAAGGAAACATTTGGGAACTGAAGCTGAATCTTGTTGGTGGCCTTATGAATAGGATTTTTACATTCAGATTTTAAGGCTCTTCACACATTTTATTTGGAAAGCCCAAGTTTCTCTTTTGGGGGCTGAGTTTGTATTATAATGAATCAGAAAGTGTGAAAGCAATATGAAAATAAGTTGTTAAGTCTTGGGAGGAACAGTCATTCAGAACTGCCTATCAATAGAAAACTGCCTTCAATAGGCTACAGCTTTCAAATGTTGAAGGCAAAAGGGACTGGCTATATAGGTAGTAGTCTACGTAAATATAACTATTTTAAGACTGTATAGTGCCTGCCTTTGTCCTCAGAAAGAACAGTATCAATGAAGGCTTAATATTTTCTGTGTTAGATAAGTTCCTATCTATTTATTTCACAATTAACATGAAAATATAGAATGTATATAAAGATATAGCTAATATAAAATTCTTAGCAAAATGTAGAAAAGTTATATGAGTCACCAATAGCCTGCTCAGATAAATTGGAATGTTGATTTCTAACTGCCCATGCGGTGTGGCTCCTGTAGCTGCCCTGGAGATCCCTGGCATGCAGCTCTTCTGAAGATTGGGATGCTACAGATTACATAGGAGATGTGACACTGCAAACCATTTGAATTTATGAAAATGCCTTCGAGTCTAGAATTTATTTCTGGTTTAAATTTTTCCGTCACTGATGTGCTGAAGAGAGGTTACCCAAATGGTTTTGCTCACTGATATAATAAGGCTGAGAGATGAAGGTGGACTTCAGCATTCCCAAGCATTCACTTAGCCCAGAAGTTAAAAGGCTTGGATGCAATGACAAGAATAAAATTAACATTTAAACAGGATAAGCAAGAATCTGTGGTGTAGTTTGGCCAGGGAGCCACATAAAAGCAAAACCCAAGTGTAACTCATAGATGCAAATTTTATGAGAGACAGTAGAAGCATTACAACATTAAAGTTTTCATTTTTAGTGTGAATCAAATTACTGACTTTTTTGTTCAATTTTTTACAATAATATTTTTTCAGGCCCCAGAATGCAGTATTAAAGAAAATACAAGACTTGGGTTCAGATGTTATCAGGTAACTCAGTGACATCTGAACAACACAGGGTTTACAAGCAATCTGTGGTTCTAAATTACGTCTGCCAAATGTTACATAAAACAATCAGACTTGCACAAATCAAAGCTGTCGGAAGCCATTTGCATGCTGGATTATAGGGAGATAAAGCTTAATGAACATTACTGCCAACAAATAACATCTGACTTGTTTCTGCAATGTGTATGGAGTACTTGAGATAACCGGTGGCACATTTTAGGTAACAGTGTTGACTTAAAATAAAAAATAGCCCTACGCTTCCTGTGACTTGAAATCAGCAAAGGCTACTAATATCACCTGCAATTTTCAAAGGCAGATAAATGTGGTTTCGTGCCAACAATTTTATTTGCTTTCATAATTTTGAGATAGCACATCTTCTGTTACCAGACTCTAAGCAAAATATGAAAAGCATCCATTTAAAAAATCTTTGCTTAACTCTTTAGTCAGTTCTACCACTCGCTGTCCTTTTCTGGTATAGAAAGAATTAGGAATCCGTCTTACTGGAAATCCTTGTGTGCTTTTTAAAAGTTTCCTTTGATTTGCCAATATGCTTTTCTTTTGAATCTTTATGCTTGCCTAGGTAGCAAAACAATATTAATTTGATCAGCTCGCGTGCAAAGCAGACCAACCTTTTCTCTGGGCTTCCCAAGACAGCTCATATTTTGAATCAAGCAGCACTTTAATGGCTTTATATCTGATATAAATTTGTATAAATCAGGAGAATTGGGGCCTGTAATGATTTATGGTCAAACATTATGCCTTGAGATGATAGCTCTTCTTTGTTTTCCTCAGGACTGAGAAAGTTTAGACCAACTTGTGTGTTGGTTTAGACCAGTTCAAAACAGATAAATTGTGCTTGACAACTTGGGGAGAGCTTGGCAAAATACTGCCAGTGAAATCTTGGCTGTCACTGGAAGATAGAAGGAATTTTGCAATTAACTTCATGTGGGACAGATTTCTTCCTTTTGCTTCTTATCCCTGGAGGAGCGTGCTTAATCTCGGGCCAGCCAGATGAAGCAGCGATGAAGATGGCATGGTGATGTAAAACATCAGGAATAAGGGATAAAAAGTTGAGTCCAGAGGGCTAGATAAGTATTAATCTGTCACGCGCCCAACCACAGAAGGGAAAGGGACTGACACATGTAGTTCTTCTTTCTAGAACAGATGGAAATTCTTCTTAGATCCTTATAATCTGCGAGCAAATTTTCTCAAAAATCCTCTTTATATTGTAGAGAGACTAAAGTAGAGTAGAAAGTTTTGTTTCTTAGGAAAAAAAAAAAGAAGAAAGCACAACTGCTTAGCATAATAAATCACCTGTTCATCATATAAATCAATCTTCTATTTGTTAATTTAAATGAGTAAAGTTTTATGTATTATGTATGTCAGAACAAAGTAAACTCGGAATATACAAAATATTCCAGATTTGTATATATGTTACAAATTGCTATGTCTGACTAAATTATCCTTCCTGGATTTATGTTGCAGCAATGTGCGGAGTTTCAGCAATACTACAAATTTGTCATAAATAATCTGTAACAAAGGTGGTATTTCAGTGAGGAGAGCTGGTAAATGTGTTTCATATGCCAATGTAATTTCCAGGTTCATGTGCAGTCAGCATTTCCTACAACTCCAGTCTGTCACTCCCTATTTAGGACCTGATTTTCAATTTCCTTTGCTTTCAACTGAAATTAGCTAAATCTGCCAGAGAAACAAACCTTCTTAAAATTAATTCCAGAATCATTAGTAATAAGATATCTACAAAAGAGACCAATTTCTATCTCTTACAATTCTGTAAGTGATAGCTAAGATAGAGATGGATCTTTTGCTGCAATAAAAGAGCAAATCAGGAGGAAATTATTTGTGTGATAGGAGAATGTATTCTATACTGACTGCAGAGGACTGTTTTCGTCCTTAAAAAACCAATAGTTTTGCTAAATTACCAAGACAAATGTTATACTACACCCAAATTGTACAATCTTTTAAATGCATTTTAAATGGACATCTAAATAGAGGTCACATTTTCATTTCCTAGGTATATTCAGGTACTTGCAGACTAGATTGTGTTTAGTGCATATTTCCTTTCCTACCACCCAGTGTATGTTTACACCCAGACATGGGTTTGATGGCTGTATTTGTTGATTCTTGCCCCTTGTAAGTGATATTTTCTTCCACACTGCTGTTTTGGCTGTGAATATTGCTGTTCATTTTTTTTTATAGTCATGGTAATATTCCATATGTGGTATGTGATAATATATGCCCCCAAATATACCATGACTGCAGATATGGGATGTTCGGAAATTAATTGCCGATTTCAACCTGTATGTTTGAAGTAGCATATCTCAGCTCAGAATAAAATTTATTAATCAAAATAAAAACCATTAGAATCAACACATTTTTGCCAACGAGAAACAAGCATATTTATTCCGGTTGCATAAAATTCTGGACTTCTGGAGGTGATGAAGTCATTGAAGGCAGTTTCGGCCTCCCCTTGGTTTCTGAAGCATCTCCCGCACAGGAAGCTGTCGAGATGGTTGAAGAAGTGATAGTTGGTGGGCAAGAGGTCTGGTGAGTACGGTGGATGAGGCAGAGTTTCGTAGCCCAGCTCGTTCAACCGTTGCAGCGTCGAAAGTGCAACATGTGGCCACGCGTTATTGTGGAGAAGGATTGAACCCTTTCTGTTGACCAGCGCTGGGCGCAGCCATTGAAGTTTCTGGTGCATTTCATTGATTTGCTGGAAGTACTTGTCTGCCGTGATCGTTTCACTCGGATTCAGGAAGCTGTGATGGATTAAACCAGCAGCAGATCACAGTCAGCAAGACCTTGTTTTGGTGCAGATTCGGCTTTGGGAAGTGCTGCGGAGCTTCATCGCGGTCCATCCACGGAGCCGATCATCACCAGTTATCATAGAGCATCCATTTCTCGTCACGCATCACAATACAGTCGAGAAATGGGTCATTATGGTTACGAAAAAGAAACGCCGATGACACTTCAAAACGGCAATTTCTGTGATTCTCATTCAATTAGTGTTGCATCCATTTGTCGAGCTCCTTCAACTTTCCAGTCTTCTTCAGATGCTCAGAAACAGTTGATATGCTTACCCAAAGTTCTTTTGCAAGGTCTCAAACAGTTGTGTGTGTATCTGCTTCCACCAGAGCCTTCAGTTCATCGTCGTCAATAGCACAAGGACGTCCGTGACCTTCTTGATCTTCAAGGTCGAAATTGCCATCTCGAAATTTTTGGAACCAAAAATTCACACTGTCCATTCATTAACACTTTCCTGGCCATATACCTCATTGATGTTTCGAGCAGCTTGCGCTGCATTTCGTCCAAGTTTGAACTCATAGATCTGTCGAAATTGCTGTTTTGATATCTGAACTTCAAACCTCTAAAATTTGCAGTTTATATTATACTTTAATTATAAAGCATCAAATTTCCTAACATGAGCTTTTCAAAAATATATAACAGTACACCAGTCGAGAAGGTACTATTCCTAAAACATATACAATGAAAATCACATTACAAAACAGAAATTAATTTCCGAACAGCCTGTACCTTTCCTACATGCTGCTCCTTGTGGATTCTCCCTCACTGCAGTCTTTATATGAAGTCTTGGTCCTCAAGGCCATAGGAAATGTCAGCCTACATCCCGAATTATATGAGTAACTTTAGGAATCTTATCATTATGTAATGAGACAAATTATTACTCTGTATGTGTGAAATACCATTGTAGCAGCTGAGAACCTCAGCAATAGACTGATGTTCTGCTGCATTTGGTACTGAAAAAAACAATTAAACTGCAAGACTACTTACTAACATTTAATCAACAGGCTCTTTTCTAGCACATCTATTCTCTGAAATCTGACTTAATTGGTTTATATAAAGCATTAACTACTAAAAGAATTTAAAGAAAAAAAGAAAAAAAAAAAAAAAGGAGGGAATCCATGTGGTCCAAGATTCTTCAGTGATAATACAGTGGGATTCTTGTGTATGATTTGGTAAAATTTAATTGGTTTAAGTAAGAGTGTTCATATGAACCCCTTGGAACTGATATGAGATCCATGAGATCCACTGGATCTCAATCTTGAATAAATCAGGTGTCAGGAGCATAAAATACTTGATATCTGTGTAAATGTACTATTAAGTAATATTTACTAAAGAGAAAGAGCCAGAAGAATTTGAATCACAAAGGCAAGACTTTTGCATTCTTTTCAGATGCAGATATGTGAAACAAATTTGCAGAGACTGTTTCAGAGTTTGAATGTTCTGATATGTTTTTAAAGTATCAGTTCTAAAACACGCATACCTACAGTCCCAGGGGGGGGCGAATACAAATTGTTACAGCGATGTTTACATCCCATTAGAGATGATGAATTAGAAAGTGCCTCAGAGCATCACTGTGATAAAAAATAGTAGCCAAGTTTAACCTCAGTCTCTGAGTGCTGCAGCAAACAAGTGGAAAAGCATTGTAATCAGTTTTGTTTCATTTTAACTAAAATCTATTTTTTTGCTACAACTAATCTTGCAAGAGCAAAAGATGACTTTTTACTGATGAAATCTGAAATTCATGCTGGTTTAAAATTACATTACTGAAATGTAAACACACTCAGCAGGACCAAAAATGTTGTCTATGCAGTTACGCAGCAAATGAAATGTATTTTCACTTGCAGGAACCACCAGAGTAAGCATAATTTATCTAAGTAACGAACCAAATATTCCAATACCATCCAGAGTCTTTACATGAGCTAAAATTTCTCTGCATAAAAAACCACCTCTCTCTCTCTCTCTCTTAGAATTCCAGCCAGTTTTATCGATTTCAAAGAACCAAAATGAAATTCAGCAAAGGCTGAATTCATTGTAAAGCATTGTTCAACTGCACACTATGTAAATTCGTTGCTAGTGAGTCCCAGCTGAACTTCTTCCTGTCTGGATTCAAATCCCTAGTTCCTTTCAGACTGAAATAACTACTAGGTTATTTGTATTTTTGAGATGATGCTCATTAAGCTCTGCTTACTTACACCATTCACCCTTGCATGGACTGACTTTCTAGCAGCTTTGGGGGAGTAACCTGGAGCCCTGTGGAAGGACGGGGCTGGAGTTCAGTTCCTTTTCCCACGTATGCCTAACTAAATACCTAAATAGATGCTGGAGGAGTGATGGGGAGACAGATTCTCCACTGAAAGCATATTTCTTAACTTTTAATCATGCTTGAGGTCATTCTTTGTCCAAAGACATATTTAAATATTCTGCTGAAGCTGAATTGTTTCCAAAGATGAGACTAATATATGTAGTAAACCTCTTATAGGTGTGGCTCAGCACAGGCATGCTGGAGCTGATATCTGAAGTGCCAAATCAAAAGAGAAAAGGAGATGACAAGGTTGAAAGGACAGTAATGGACAGGTAAGGAGGTAGAGATGTTGGCAGTGAAGCCACCCCATAAAAGCAGACTATTTTCTTCTCTTCCTTGCAGGCCCCAACACATCCGATGTACTTTGAGCATGTCCATCAGATGGGGTTTCCCAGAAGAGCCAGAGCAGTAACAAGTTCACAGTTCCCATTAGGGCCTAAGAACAAGCTGGAAGTTTTGTTGCTCTTCCTTGACAATATTGTAGGTAGCTTGTGAATGCCCAGAAGCAAACCCCAACCACTCTCTCTCCCAGAGCATTACTCTTCAATTGCCACAGGACTCTCAAAGCAGAGGAATGTGGGGTGCTTAAGGAATCAAATTTTACTCTTTGATGCTTGACTGAGCAGTTAGCCTAATTATTATTGTAGATTTGACAGGCAAGTTGTCTTTCTGTGTTCCCACTCTTTTGACCTATCCATATATATAGATTGTGAAGATTTTTTTCTATAATGCTTTAAAATGACAAGGTTCAGTTTTAAAATGAAAGCACAACCTCACCTCTCAGACATTTGAAAGCCTTTAGGGCTTGGAGAGAAAATGAAGAAGGGTGTCTAACTTTCATGAAAACATGTATTTCCCCCCTGATCTCTTTATCTGTTTTGGTAAGAAGTACACAGAAATCAGATAAATAAGTTTAAATTAATCACGTGTGTTGGAAGTGTGGGAAAAGAAAAACAGTGAAAAATCTGCAAAACACACATTTCCTTAACACATGGTGCCCAGAACAAACACAGGATGGGATAGAGATCCAGTGATTTGTGTTGCCATGGCACCAAGGAGGAATGTGAAATGAGGTGGAGGCCGTGCGGTCCCGTTCTTCCACTTTCTCAAGGAACATTTGACACGACTACGTAGATTTATCTCCTGCTCTTCACCTTCTCTCAAGGACTGTTTTGCAGTACTCTGTGGACCTTATCTCTCCTTCTTCCTCTTTTCCCACAAAACCAGCGCACACCTTGCACCAAGGAATGTGCTGTGCCTTTACTCAAGAAGCAACGGCTTGACCGCAGTCCCACTCACACATACATATTTAGATATATACTGCCCCGAGTTTGTATCTAACTTGGAGGGATGATAATCTGATACCAATTGGAGGGACAGATCAATGGGTTTGTGCTCATTGCCCCCCTCGCCCAGAAGGGACATCTTTTGGTTAGATTTGAGCCCCCGGCTACGTCAAGTAATTACCTGGGAATTAAGTGTGTGTGATTGCAATTGTTTTTTTGTGTGTAGTGCTATATAGCCAACCTGCAGTTTGTGCATTTATCACAGGCAATCTCAAAGAATCTGTAGACGTTGCATAAGAATAAAATGTACTATTCATGAACGTGACGGCTTCTCTTGAATGCAGCCGGACCTACAGCATACGGGCTGTTCGTGCATCTAGTGTCAGGCCTATAGTCACAGTCTCAGTTGGCATATAAAGAGAGAAGTCCAGCCGCCCCTCACCCCTCTAAATCTCTGAGGACCGGCTAGAACACAAAGGGGCTCATCTCTTACCAGATTAATTCATTACCTTAAATGCAACAACGTGGAACTGCTTTCTGCAGGAGAGGCTATGAGATAACTGCAGGAACTCCTGCCTCTGTGATGTGCTGATGAACAAAACCCTGTGTGACAAAAAATGAAATGTGCTGTAACACACACACAATTGAACTGCTGTGAAGGCCACAGTCTGGATATATGGGCAAACCAAACACCAGCTTAAAGACAAAATCGAGGCCTCATGTAAAGAATAACAGAAGTAGAGAGACAATGAGATAGATCTATATGGTGGTGTTCCTGTGCCAGTGTCACCAAGGAAAGCGTGGGTGACAAATTGTGACCTACGTTCTGTGGATGGTAGACACCAACCTTACCCCCTTGAAGCAAAGCAAAGGGAAGCTTCTGGGTAAGGATATTTCTCATATTTAAACGTTTCTACTATATTTTTATGCTATGGGATCACCAGAGAAATTCCAAGAGAATTAGTGTTCAGTCAGTGCTCAGTGGGTATAGGAAAAGTACGGGGGACATGTATTTAGCAAGCCAAGCACTAAAGCTTTGGGAAATTTACTCCCAGACATGAGATACCCTTGTGAAAAGCACATAGAAATGTAATCCATGATTTATGAGAATGAACTTTAAGAGTGAGACCTTCCAAAATAAATTGCTATCATCAAGGTCTGTGCAATCCTGGAACATTTATCTATTAAGTACCGTCTTTTTTTTCTCACTAGTGGTAGAATTTGCATTTTGATTAAACTAGCCAAATATTTTGTTGAACAAAAGACTCTCTTAATAAATGTAATTATGTTTTTGGTCTAGATGACCTTTTTCCCCCAAAAAAACCCCATCATGATTACATTTTCTATTAACAAAAAGTTGATTAATGTACTTGGATAAATTAATAAAGAAGAGATAACTGAATTAATCACATTTAATGTAATAGCAGATTGCTAGGAGTTTATGGATTAGTCTAAGAATTTCCCTTCATGTTATAGGCTAATATAAATAGACTGTTCAGAAGTACTATATCCATTTTTTTCCTGGCCTTACCCACAAATTAAGTGTGCACTAGTTAAAACTCCTGGCATATAATAGGCAGAAGGTAACACTTGGGATAAAAGGACCACAGAGGTCCATGGGTTTTGCTACTTGTTTTAAAAGGAACTGGAAATCTGTTCTGTTTGAAAATATAGATTTTAGCTGTCACACAGAATAAAAGTCTGGTATTGATTTAAGATGGATTTGGAGATACTCAGACCTTGCAGTTGATGAATCAATTTTGAGCTGCTCTTTTTTGTTAATTACTGTCTTGCAGGTGTGTTTCCCAAGATCTGAGATAGATAGTGCAGCAGTTGACTGATGTACTTTATCATGTTCATACTTTAAGAAAAAAGAGAGTCAATTCTATTCTTCCTTTTCTTTCATAGACCTTGCTATCACACAACCTGTAATTATATCGACAGCTGGGAAGCAAGCAGAGGATGAACAAAGAGAGCATGAGCCAGATGATAATGTTTTTCCACTCTCTGGAAGTATGTGATTCTTCTTGAAGAAGAGACTGTCTGAAAGCATTGGATTCCAGCATAGCTCAGCCTATGATAGACCCAAATGTATAATCACAGCCCTTAAAATGTAATGAGTCCCCACCGTACAGTGAAACAATTCCAGACGTACATATGTGACATGAGAAGAAACAGGTGCCAAAAATTTCTCTTTTGTCTGGCCATAAAGTGCAAAAATATTCTCTCTAAAAGTAAAAATCCAGTGAGATCTTGAACATAAAACTTCGTTTATATATGTTCTTATCCACCATACTTCTCTTCAGAATTTTTAAAGCACCTTCAGAAAAAAGGGTTTTTTTAAAAAAAAAGACTTGAGGTCTCCTCCTGTGTTCAAGATAGTTGATAGTTTTTACGCATATAAATGTACAAGCATGTTTGTAAATCCAGAGTTGTATTGGACCTTTAATAGCACCGGGCTCAGCAGCTGGTGACCAGCAGAAAAATCCTAGCTACCTTGTGTGCACCATTGTTGGCAGCTCCCACATTCACCGTGAGCTTGGTGCCTAAGGCACCACCTACTAAGCAGAGACTGAGAGGTGATGGCTCTGCACAGAGAGGGCAATAGCGTGAAAAAGCAGGTGGTGTTCAAAAGAGGTTGTGCAATAAGCAGTTAAGGAGCCAACTGGAATTTCAACATCTGGTTCATCTGAACAGGGCTATATCCCATCCAACCGGCTATATGCATATGACAGACAGACAGGGCCCTCTTTCTATCTTCTCGTATCTTCTTGTCTCCTGAGAGCACCGTGCCAAGGTAATAAAATAGTTCAGCTGTTGGAGAAGAAGCCTGTCAGAGGATGGCCAGACTGTGTCAGGCCAGGGGTTTGACTGGTTTAACATCTTGCTTGTCCATGGAGCCAGCTTTGAGCATGTGAGGCAATCTAGCCAGCAATCCTTAATGGTTGTAATGGACCCCGTCATACCAGACAGCCTCTGCATTTAGTTGCATTAATTATTATAAAGCCTGATATTTTTCATATCGGTTTAATGTCCATTTCTCTTTCAACTTAGAAATTCTGAGGCAGTGAGGTCTATAATTTAAACATGTGCAAAGTGTGCATGCTCGTGTGGGGAAGGATGAGAGGCACCTCTTTTATTGGTTTTTAAATTTGCAAATTCTCCTTTTCATGGAATTTAAATTTTTTGTTCTATAGCTGTGTTCGGTGCTCTCCCTACTTTAACTTCAGCTTAACAGTTATAAATACAAATAGCAAAAGCAGAGCAAGCAAACAGAACAACACATTGTATTTTCTTGCAAAATTTAGGATGTGACCAGTTAAAACATTCCTGAGGTAAATGTTTATTTATCAAATACATTTTGCAAACTGTATTTGAAATTTAAAAAAATCCCTGTTCTCTCCCAAAAGCTTCTTTATACTTAGCTCCAGCATAGTCTGATACTTTCTGGCTGTAGAAAATAACTGAGTTCGCATTAGCAACCCCAAATAGTTCTAAAAAGCCCATTATACATTTTCATTTTTTTTAAAAAAAAGAGTAGTTTAATCTCAAGCTTAAAATTGCCTACAATCTGTTGAACAGCTTTCAAGACTTCTATATAAGTAGAAGAAAGGATGGTCGCTAGAGAGCTAATCTTGCAGCTAGTAATCCTTTGGGTTTTCAGCCAAATAGGATTGCAAACTAGGTTTTCTATGAAGAATGATTAAGCTGTCTACATAAAACTCAGATTTGGAATTAAAAAAAATTTTAAAAAAGAGGATGAGAAAAGGTTTTAGTGGAAAATTAAAATCTCACAAATCTCCTGTTTCATTAAAATCAGTACTTCTCATTTCAGTGGAAGAATTTTTGTTTTATTTTGTTTTGATTGCATGCAATTTCCATGGTGGTACTTCAAACTGCAGGAAAGTGAGTTTATGCATCTGATGTTGTATTCATTACACCCAAACCACTCTACCAGCACAGCCTTCTGGAGTGTGCATTGGGTTGCATCTCCTTTATTTCCATGTTCAATCCCAAGCACTAAAGTGAAGCAGAAATGTCCATATATTCTCTAGCAATAACATGGAACTGTGAAAAATGTTATACATGAGCCAAACAGAAGAAAAAGTAATTTTTAAATCTCCAGTGAGCCCCAGTTAGGACACTGATGATCCAGTGGAAAATTATGAGAATATTCTGGTCCAAGAGGAAAAGAAATTTCCCAAGAGTAACTATACATTGATTTCATGCATAGGCTGAAGAAGTTAGACTGGGAAGCAGGGCAAAGGCTTGAGAAAGACAAAGCTGACAGCAGTATCAAACCACATGCTGAAGATGTTCATTTTTGTATGAAACATTAGTTCATATTGTACATGTATATGATATAAGTATTTTTGACAATAAACAAAGTGGATGTGAGGTTGCAAAGTGTTAATGAGGTCAGATCTTTCTAAAGACAGACAGCCTTTGGTAGTCTAAGAGACAAAAAAAAAAAAGTCACTATTAGCTGGCAGGTCCTTAAACAACTGTGATTTTGGCATAGTCTTTCTGATCATATGATGCACATTCTACTAGGAAAATCAGAGTTGTGTAAATTCTTGCAAAGTATTTTTAGAAAGCTATAAAGAATTGTCTGGAAGCAAATCAGAGAAGGAGAGAATTGTCCTAAATTATAGAAATGTTTTAATTTTATTGTTGAGGATCTGAGAAAATTCACAGGAAAAATAACAAGTGTCTCTAAAAAGGCTATAATAAATCACTGTGTATAATTTTTCTGTACATTGTTCTTGCCTAGGTTTGCCATTTAATTTCTACAAGTATTGTGGGAAATCACTTTGCCCAGAAGGTTTTCAATGCTTCTATTACTTTTTAGAAACTTAAAATCTCTACATGACTCCATATCCTGAACTGCTATTCTGCTGTTAAAGCTGCAAGGTTGATGAACTTGCAATGTTAGGTTGACAACTCCAGATATGTAGTTGCCCAAATAGGTATTTATATGTATTCTGCTAAAAGTGACAGTTTTTCTTCAAGATCATTGAAATGACTGCACTGCAGCTTTCACACCTGCAGATAAAGAACTTCGGATCTGACCAGTTTATTCAAGCAAATGCACCTGGGCCCATTTGTTTATATTTCCTCTATTTCTGATGCAATGGGTTCGAAAATAACATTTCCAAACAAAACCTTGTTTTCACCTGTAACAGTGATTTGCATGCCCCCTTCCTGGCATTTAATTATTATAAACAGTACCAGGAAATTATTTTCTTGTGTTTCAGTAGTGTTTTGTTGCTGTCATAATGATTTCAAGACTAAAGGAGTCACCCTATCAGGGCCAAATGCAAGACCTTGACAGTAGAGAGAGTTACAGCTCTCTTGCTGGAGACCATCCCATCTCTGTTCTCAAGGAGTTTTTGAACATGTCCCAAACCGCACATGACATCATTGGTGAATGAAGAAGGTCATCCAGGTGTAGATGATAGCTCTAAATTAGCTTGCATCTTGACGTTCCAGTGGTGGTTTTATTTTCACAGCGCTGATTAGGGTGAATTTTGTGATGTGATGCATTTTTCCTGTGATGGTGCGATAGCTTCAACTGAAGGTCTATAGCTTCATCTGTGAGTTATTCAACATTTTGATACTATTTAACCCTAAAACAGTCCTACAGATGGTGGTGAACTAACTTTTCAGACCTGAAAAGTGTATGTTTAACATTCACTCAAGTCCTTAGGAGTCCAAAGGTACTCAGCAGCTTGAAACCTGACCTCTATTATGTTGGGATTCTAGAGGACTTTCTGCGAGAGAATGGACATGTGAGCAATCCTGCCAAAATAACTCTTTTAAGTCAAATGCTTACAGACTACAGACTTGTCCTATTATTCCTAACCATTTCTAGTACACAGACTCCCTGGTTTTCCTCTAATCCCATTGAACATCAGTGCAAGATTGCTTCTCCAAGCTTAAAAAATGTGGCAAATTACAAAATAAGAAACGTCTGGCTGAGCTGAGAAGATAGCAATCCCCGGATTTTCATATACAGCTGCCTTAGAAATTACCCATTAATATTTTCTCTAGTAACAGAGCGTTTTGACTGAAAGAGGCATCTTTACAAGAAACTGTTTTGGCTTATTTTATCATCAATATATTTTTTAATCAAAGTCCTCCAGATGCTACTTGTGTTCTTCTCATTCAAAACCATCAACAGACATATGCTACAGAACCAAAGGCTTAATTGCAAGGATGTATCTGGAATCCAACAGAGTCCGGGGAGAGGAGGTGGAATTTCGTTAGTAATCAGGCAAGCAGACATGGGCAATATGAATAAATAGCAAAGAAATATGCTTAGCATTCTCACTGTTGAGCAAGTTTTCAATTACTTCAAGGTTCTACAAAAAAAGGAGTGAAAATGGTGTCTCATACACAATTATATTCATACACACCCCTTATTTCTTTAAGTATCAACTAGTAATTGTTATAGAAGAGGTGAAATTATGGCACACATAGTGAAGAAAACACATAAGGCTACATTTTAGTGATACCTCAACACTGATCTTTTGAGGAACTAACTTCTGTCCAAGAATGGAGTTGAAATGGAGTCGGTGGGAGACTGACTTCCCTCTCCATGTGGAGGGATGAAACTGATGCATAAAGAAGAAAACGTATGAGGTATTGAGACACACTTTCTGGTTATTTATAATGACTAAATGTTTTTGATCAACACAGGGAAAGTAGCAGGGTCTGTACCCTGTTATAGAACATCATCAGCCTGGGTCTGTGCTATTGGCATATTTCACACGCTGTCATTTTAGAGTTACTTAGTTTGAATAAAACTTTAAAGCTGGTTTCTGAATGCGCAGCATAATAGTCACCGTGATTAATCAATCAGTGTTGTTGTTTTGGGGTCTGATTACATCCTGCCATTCCAATAATGTATCTGGATATATTTTGAGAAGAAAAGCCACATGTACTCAGATTTGGTTTGTAATTTTATACAGTCAAGCATATAATGAAAATTAAATACATTATTAGCACCTCAGAATCACATAGTCCTCATAACACCCAATACCAATTAAAAAAAAATATACAAAAATTTAAATTTACCTTATTTCCACTAGAGGTCAGTCAATAAATGGTAAACTTTCAAGTTGTAGAAATTTATATTGTTAGCTTCTTTAACTGTGTAATTTGTGCAAATATGCTGAACAAGAAAATTATTGTATATGAAGAACTTATGCAAGAAAAATTCCTTTAACCATATGCTAAATTTTCAGAAACGTATCCATCATTATTGCAAGGTGAAGTGTCACTAAACGTTTAACTATCAAACAGAAAATGTGCATGAAAAATTTCAGTTCCACAGTTGCAGCACAATCTGGATAGAAAGACTGCTTGTTGTCAAGTGTTTTGTAAATTATAGAAGCTGATTGGAAATCTACATAAGCCTCTTACTAAGCTGAAAACTCAGGAAAACTACTGGGTTTTTTAAATGCAATCTGTCTTAATATGAAACTCGAATGTACCAAGGTGCTTTGGTACAGCTGTGTGGAGTTAAAACTATTTGTCAGGTGAATGGGAATTCAAAAAGTGTTGCACCGGTCGCATTTATCACTGACCTTATTTGCAGCCTTCAAATGTGGGATATTGCTCAGGTGTCTTGATGTTGAATAAATGTGGCTGTTCAGTTGCTTTATTTATCGTGGTTTTACTTATTACTTTTTCTGCAAGCAGCATATCCAGAATTTCACTCCTTATGATTGTTTTTGGATATTGAATTTAGTTTATTTTTAATGTAATTGCATTGTTTGTTGATCTCATCTCAGATGAAGCTTTCTTCAATAATGAGGTCCTCAGCCTCAAATGCTCTTTGGCTTCAATCTAGAAAGCAATTTTGTTGTCCAAGATGGTCTCTTGGGAACCATTAGAACTGGTCAATATCTATGCCAGCTGCTATGTTTTGTTCTCAGTAGGTATTTATCTAATATCTCAGCTTAAATGCTTCCACTATACTTGCAAAGATCTACCATTTTTCACTAAGTGTCACCAATGATTATGATTTTAATCACACTCAAACACACTGTTTGTCACCACCCCTTTGCTGCAACTGCATCAAGGCTTCTCCTAAGGATTCACCACAACACTGTTGACATGTGGACCGAGAACACCATAAATGTGAGCACCAGTACTGATTCTAATACGATATTACATACATACAGAGGCTATATGCCTTCATATCTCCACTTGTTACTCAGATATAGATATAAGCCCTACCTATCATTGGTGTAACATTAATATATTTAAACATCCAACTTCAGGAAAACTGAAGTGCAGTGTTTCTAACTCAGGAATCATTGGCTTGCCTCTGCTTCAAGTCATGTGATGCATAATTATAAAAAAACCCCTTTGAAATACTTACAATATTTTGAAATCTTTCCAAAAAGATATTTTTTATGCAGATCCTGGTAGCCCCAAATTGCGAGTCACTAGCATCTGAACCAAGATTCATGGAGTAGGAGTACCATTAGTGCTGAAATTGTGTCATTGTAATTGAACTTGACAGTTAACTACGAGACAAAAAAGCTCATCTCTGTGAAGCCCCTGGAGGAGCAGGAGTAGCATTTTCAAAAAACTATCTATTGGATTGGACCTCTCTGCATTAATCTAAAGTGGTATGCACAGTTTTGAGCACAGGTCAGAGGATTTTGAAATTCAGTGGCAGCATTTTCAACAGGAGTTATGTCTTTTGCCCTGTTAACCATGCTTTTTCTGACACATGACATTTGAAAAATCTATTTCTGGCTGTTTCAGCAAGAGAAGGATGAGCCTGTAAAGATCTTGAATCCAGCTTAAAATACATTCCTTTTAATGTTTCACAGCCAGGACGTTATAAAATAGAAATATGCTTTGAGATAAACTTTCTGAGTTGATATCTGATATCTCAAAATATTTGGGGTTTTTTGTTCTTTGACTTTCAAGTCCCGTAAAATTCTATACTTAGAACTGAATCACCTGAAGATTCAGACTGTGGTATCTATGTGAAAATGGTGAAGAAAATATAAGTATAATCTCATTCATTTACAGCAGCCAAGGGTTTGTTCCTTTTGGTATGACCTGCGGCAGAAGACCACTTTCAGAAGCCTGAGAAATTTTGGCTCTGCCACATCCCTTTTGTGCTTTTACTGTGATGGATAGCTTTCCCCAAGAGAGAGTAGGAGGGGTGGCAGGGAGACAGCAAAGCTGCATAAACTGATGAACACGCATAGAGATTTCATAGAAGAAACTCATTTTGCTTGCGTGTCAGAAGAGGTGGGGCATGCTCAAGGGAAGCAGATTTCAGATGAAAGTTGCTGAACTTTCCATCTGATGCACAGAAGTGAGCACTTTGCCTAATGGCTACTCTGGTAAATTTACCCTGGAGCTCTTTAAACAAATGCTGACTACAACAAATAAAGAAGGGTCTTGGGTTTTTTTCCTTATCATGTGAGGCAAGTCTAAATGAATTTGACCTTTCACTAAATCAGGCTTTTCTGAAGATGCCCATCATGCTTTGTTCCCCTCTTGGATGGATTTACTGAGAAGACAGAGAGCTTTTTAGACCAGTGTTCTTCCCCACATCCCTGCTTAGTACAGGTGCAGTCTCCCTACAGCAACACAGAACATCAGCCTGCCTTGGAGCTGCTAAATAGCATAGTGCCACAGCTGAGGTGTGTTGGGTCATTATGTCAATTCACATTAATACCTGGAATGTTCTCATTCCTTTTTCTCTTTACTGCCCTAGATCTTTCCTACCAGGCTGTACAGACAAAGTAAACTCTTGCAAATATCTCACATAAAAGTCTTTGTTCATTGTAAAAATTTCCCACAAGCTAGCTAGGCTACCTTTATGCTGGAGTGAGTACAGCTGTATCAGTGATTCCAGACCTGCATTAGAGGGACAATTCTAGTGATCTCAGCAGGGCTTTGCCCATTTAACTGAACTGTGAACACATCCAGCTGCATGTTCTGAAAGCTGGTAAGCTGCAGAAGTGTTGAGTATTTATACATAGTGCCTTGCTGTGAATATCTTGAATGAGCAAGCTCGCTTTGTCTGGGTTCATAATTCCTGGTAAGTTATGACTCCCTCAGCATGAAAAACCCTGAAGGGCTCTTCAGATACAGCTGAAAAAATGTTATGCATCCTTCAGATTTAATTTTATGCATCCTTCAGATTTAAATTCACATATCTCATATGATCTAAGTGCAATTTTATCATTTTCTGTCAGTCCTGCTTCAGTCTCTGCCATCTGAAGTTCTGATCCAGAAAAAGCTATTAAATAAAATGTTATGAGAAGTCTTTTCATTTATATCAGCTGGTGTTCAGAACCAGACTGGCCATTTATGCATTTTTATTTGAGAACATATTAAGAATCACCTTGGGTACATAGAAGACTAATATATATGTATAGATGTGTGTGTACCTATATGTGTATATTACAAGATATTATAGATTTATCTATTCAGTTAGATAGGTTTTGGATTGAGTTCAGTAGAATGATGGGAATGGAAGGGTAAAACATAATTGAAAGGAGACCTGAGGATTGAGAAGTTCTAAAAAAAAATATTATTTTGGAATGGATTTTAAGACTGCAATGCATGGTTTTTGCATGTTCATTTTACTCTAAGTTGAACACTCTATTTTGCTGTGAAGGATGGCTGCAGACAACACTGAGTCCAGCTGTTAAGAGCGCCAGGTAAAGCAAGACTCTGGGAAGCATTTTTCGTTGTATATCACAGAACAAATTGAGATAAAGAAAATACTTTGTCATTTTTTGAACTCACAGTGGTTGGTGTGTATTCTGATGGGAAAAACGTTCAGTTTGAATGCCATTCTCTTTGCCAGTATGTACAAGAGTGCAATGTGAAGAATAGAATACTTTAAAAGCTGATACAGTAAGACAGCTGCAAAATTTCATAAGAAAAAAGTCTGGAGAAGAAGAGATGAAAACAGGCTGGACATATGATACCCCGTTTAGGGCTGGGAATCCAAACCTCGGCTGCTCAGCCATAATCAACATCAGTCTGCTACCCGATCATCTTGATTCCTCACATACTCGTGAGAGAGAAATTAAGAACTGCTGAGAGTTTGGATAGCTGGAGCTGCTCAGATGTGATTGGGGAAAAAAAAGAAGAGATAATAAGGCGCTGTGAAAGGTTGATTATTTTATGATCAGTGTGCCGCATTTTCTCCTGCCAAATCCATGACAATGTCAGGATGCTAAAAAGACCCAAAGGGTTTTGTCTCTCTTAGTCTTCCTTCATAACCAAGGAGCTGGAGGATATTGTGTGATTAACAGCTCACTTTCACAATCAAGTTACCACAGCTCAGCAAGTTAAGTTGTCAATATGTGTCAGCTGAACTGTGGCAATTGTTCATATGTGCAGTTGACGCATAAAATGCCAAGCAATGTTATTTAACTCTCTTTCCATTAAATTACTCCCAGTGTGTCACGGGTTAGGAGTGCGCTTTGGAAGGGATTCGCTGCTCTAAATTTAGATCTCTGTATTAGAGAGGTCTACGTCTGAGCTCGTTGTCTAAGTTCATGCTGAAGTCAATGGAAAGAAACAGGTGCTTCTGGAGAGCACTTTGCCTTATCTTGGCATAGCTGCTCAAAACAGAGCAGGTGAATCCTGCTCCTCTCTGTCTAAAAGACATCTATATGATTAGTTCAGATATAATTGTCTAAGACTAAGTGAGATTAATCTTCGGAGAGCTACCATATCTTGGCTGATGACTTGATCATAAATCTAAGCATGAAGATACAGTGGTTGGTCTGGTATAATCTTTCATTGATCATAGCAAAGAGAAATTAAGATTTTACTGAATATCAGTTTGCCCAAGTGATTTCTATGGGATATGAAGAACTCCTTCTCCAGCAGCCCAGCTTCTCTGTTTTGGGGTGGTAGTCAGGGGGAACTTTGGGAAAAAGAGCTTCCCAGAGGCCCTCTTCACAGGCATTTGAAAAGGTATCTGAGAGTATTAACAATAAAATATAGGACAGCCCTCAGGTTGCTCTAGATTATATATGGTGAGCTGAATGATATTACATGTACCAGGTAAAGCTACCTTTAATAACTGCATTTCATTTACCTGATCTAGCTCTGTCTCCACCTCATTCTCATTAAAAGAGAATTAAAAGAAAAATGAGTCATGTAAGTATTACAAATAACTTTTATTCCCATGTTGATCAAGCAGTTGCCACTTTGTTCCTGTCTCCTGTTAAGATTTCCAGTCCAGCCATATACCCTACCTCATGCTGGCATGAGATTGATTATTGAAAAAAAGAAAAATGCACTTGAGGAATTATTTTTTCCACATGAATCTGTCTTGCAGCGTAGCTGCTGAAGCACTTGCTCCAGCACAGTAAAAAAAGACAGAGAAGGGGGACAGCTGCTGAACGCTTGAGTGCAGCCTCAGGACTAAGGAGAGAAAATGGTCTTGTTTTCTCCTCTAGCAATCTCCAAACACTGGGGGGAAAAGAATTCATCCTCATTCCTAATAAAAATGAACTTTAAATTCAGGATTATGATGCTGACAAGTTACCGAAGGTTTAACCAAAAGAAACTACATGAGTAATGTTTGGCTTTCTTCCTCAAACTCTGCATTTTCTGTAGAGGTAGCACTTTTACGGCTTATTTGTCTTCTATAACCTTTGTACCATTTTTTTCATCTATTAATTAGTCATAAGAAACCTAAATCTAAGCACATTCCTCTCTGTTCACAGATAGCCCTCATACCTCTGAAGTGGTTGGTTGCACGCTGGCCTTCAAGCAGAACTGTGAATGATCACAGTTTAGTTCCCTCTTGGGATGTGCTGCAGCTTTTCCAGCAGCCTCCTGTTGTGTACAGCCGGGTAAAACCGCGCCTATACTGAAGCGAACAGGATTTCACTCTTTCACTTCAGTGGTGTCAGAACTTGGCTCCAGATTAGTCCCAGCTACTGGTGGTCTTGTGAAATAATACGATATAACCTACCTTAACTGTGTTTTGAAAATTACATGTAAATGTAGTTCAGGCCTTTGAAGAGCTCATAAAATCCTGGGACATCACTAATACTTAATTTACTTATTAAGTTCACAGAGGATACATTGGGGTGTATTCAAAAACAGCAGCACTCGAGATTTTACTGTCTGCTTCTGTAGGCCCAGGGAAAATTACATCAATTTCGCTAGATTTTAGAGTGAGGTGCTTTGGGCCTTAGTCTGTGTTTCTTCACTTTGCGTGTTGGCAGCAAGGTTGGGTACACACGCAGGGATTTGCCATTCCTTTTTTGCAATGTTTCCCAACTCCTCCACACTATGGCAGGCAACAGGGTGATGATCTGGTGCTTGGTGAGTACCAATTGCTTTGCAAGTATCAGTGTATCTTGTCGTGATTAGCACCGGCTTGTTCCAGATGCTATTCTGTCTCATTCTATACATATCATTAGGCTGCTTTTAGTTGCAAAGTAGTACAAATTCTTTTGCAGAATATAGTATAAAAGATGCAGGGTTTAAAAATCCTTGCTTCTTCCTCCAAACTGACAGTTTGAGGAGCAAACTATGTGAGATACTATAACTTATGATGGCTTGTTAGTGCTTCCTTCTTCTGAGAGCTGGGATTTTTCTGCTTTGAGAAAAAAGAAATCATAATTTCTTAATTAGTTGCATCATTTAACATGAGATGTTTGCTGGTTATAAATGTAAAATAGTTCATTTGCATTTCTATGACACATACCAGAAATATACTGCCATTGAGTATTCACCTGCCATGTCCTTTATAGTTTCCTGAAAGAAATACAGCCCTTATATAGGGCATTTTCACAGTTTAAAAAAAAAAAAAAAAAACTTAAAAAGCAAGGAGAAGGTATTTAATATGAGAATACTTCCTGGTTTTACAGATGTTGTTTTTCTACACAAATAATTCTTCCAGTATTGGGATCTAACCTAACCGATTTTTAGAGAGATTTGTTAGTATTACACTCTGGCTCTGCAGATAAGACTTTAAGAAAGTATAGGTTATTAGTGTAAGAAATGGCTAAAATGACTGTGATAAGCCTGTTTCCACGCTGTCTGAGGTTGTGTTATGTGAGATGCTCGCCTTAAATGTTTATGCTTGCACAGATGATTGACTTAAAATCCCAGCACCTGTGATCTCTATAATGTTCAATCTATTTGTGCAGCTGTTCCTCTGAGACTGTTACATGCAGTAATTGATTAGCTCAGCAGTCCTTCAACATCCTTGCAGTGTTATGAAAGCTGGTGGATTAATAAGCTACATTTCAGCAGCATACAGCCCCTTCCTCTAGTTTGCCTGATACTTCTCAGGTGCTAATATTTTGCTGAAGGAGCCCTACTTTTCCAAAATGGCCTGAACACTTAAAAATACTGATTTTAAAGTTAAGAGGAAAAACCATCTGTCTTCATCACTTCCTTTCCCAAAGTCAGATAGGCTTTCTATTTCATTTGATGAATAATTGATGAAGATAGTAGTCTTAAAAAGTGGACCAGGAGGCGGAGAACATGGAGGAAGTTCAGTGAAGAACAAATAACCAAAATACCTTGTCTTTATTCTTTATGCGAAGGGAAAATGTCATGTTTGAAACAAAGTGATGATGGTACAGTTTAACTGTAGTCATAGAATTAATATATTGTTATTGTTTCTGAGGGACTAGTAAGGTGTAAAAAAAAAAAAAAAGCTTTTCATCTTCTCCCATGTTATCTAGTTGTCAGAGAACAGTTCAGTAATTCACCCACACGTAGTATGAAAATATTCTCTCCTACAAAGCAATGATTAAAACAATTCTATCACATTGAAATTTTAAACAAAAATAGTGCAGTCTGTGGTCACTTCCCAGTCTGATGTGCACAATTAAGTTTATTTTCAGACTCAAATATTTCAAGGAGTATCAGAGCAAATGATAATCAAGCTGCCTATAAAGCAGTGCACATGTTACAGATACGTAAATAATTATATTCCTGTGCTTGCACTACCCTAACATTCTCTCTTAGATAGTTGTCATGGTGGTTTCTGCTTGATAGTTCTTCAAGTTCTCCAGAGTAAGAGTTGACTTAGGACTAAAAGTTTTACATCTGACAAATCAAATGGGGTCTGGCAGGGGACACTTTATGAATATGAGAAGGATTGAGCCTCATTCTTCCAAGATGTTTCTGCACATCAGCTTACTTTAGGCTTTTAAAATGTGTATCTGCTTTTTTTTTTTGGTGGCAACAGTTAATTGCAGGTACAAATTTCATCATTTATATTACACATCAGATCACAGTCCTGCAAAATGCTGGAGATTAGTCATGCAGTGGTATTCTCATGCTGAAGATGATCATGCATGCAAATGTTTTGTCACATCAATTATTTATGAAGTCAGATTCTGCATCATATGTATTCATACTCAGGATGCATACCTGGATAAGGGATTAACCCAGCGATGTTTAATATCTTGATTTAGATCAAATTAATAAAATTGCACATGAAGGTGTAGATGCAAAACAAGATCAGTGGACTGAGGGCCTGGATTTTTGTAAATTTTGAAAATTGAAACTTAAATACTCGTGGTTTAAACATGGGGGAAAATAAAACTAAAAACTCCATAAAAATACATCACGGTGATGTAATAAGTAAAAATCATTGTAAGAGAAATACAGAAAATGTGGACCGGCTTCAGATTTTTACAGTTTTATCATTTCAGTGAATGCAGAAAAACTGTGAATGTTGAGTAGTAGCCAGCATGTAGTAATATAACTATGGTAACAGCATGGTGATGGCATTATTCTCCTGTCATGTATGAGATATGAAATGATGTCTGTCACGGTGGGAGGAACATGTAAAACTTATTCAAACACTATGTCAAGAGCATCATAATCATGGATCACACTTTTTCTTGTCATGCTGTTGTAAATAGACAGAATACATTCTGTCATAGTTTACAGCTATTCTGGGTGTACAGATGGATAATGATTTTTAAAAAGTGATCACTTGTGTTAGGAATAGATTTGTGTTCTGCTACCTGCTCTGATCTAAGTCTGTTCAAGGTCACAAAGGGTAGTCCAAGGATAACTGGAAGAAGAGGTCTAATTAGAAGGTTTTCTATTATTGCTTTCAGTATGCAAAAGTACCTCATTAGGAGCTTAAGACTTGAGTTGCATGCATAATAAATCGCTGATACTTTGTTGCATCTGTTCTTGCTGATGAAAAACATACTAAATTCCTTAAGCAATGCAAGATAAGAATAGGATGCTTTAAAACCCAACAGAGAAGTGAATTTAAACTTGACAGTTTTTAATTTAAATTCTTTTTGTTGCTAGAAGATATCTATTGCTCTTTGTCTCATGACCAGTCCTGAAGAAAATAATTAATCAAGCTTTTGAAAATGAGTGTTACACGGTGAATCTCATTCTCTTTGGTTTCAGAGTCTTAAACTATATTTTGGTCACATTGTCAAGCTTTTCTCTATAGCTACAAAGACTATAAAGTTTGAGGGGACCCTCCCTCTTTTTTTTTTCTTTTTTAAAGCAAAATCTAGTTTTTGCAAAATCTCACAAGTGATGAGCTGAGAACTTCAAGTCATTGAATACCTCGAAGGTCCCTGTAAAGTTCTGAGCTGACAAGAGTTATGATAGATGTCTGGGACCGTCTTTGAAAACTGTATTTGAAAATCTATGAATCTAAATATAATCTAAAATATATGAAACACAGAATCTGAGCAGAAAAGAGCTGGAATATATCTCGTGTTTTGCTATTTCATCTTCTTGCTCTGAGTTAGCAGAGGTCATATTGAATGCTTTTTAGCAGATATTTACCTGACATGTTACTGAAAACCTCCAGCTTTGTAGAACTCTTGTAGAACTCTTGTAGAACTCTTGTAGAACTCTTGTAGAACTCTTGTAGAACTCTTGTAGAATTTTGCTATCCTTGTTGTTAAGTAGAATGTTGGTCTAAACTCCAGTCTAGCCTTTAACCTTTCCATGCCGTGAAACTGGCCAATTACTCTTTTTTTCACCCTCAACAGCCTTGGAGAATCGTTAACCACTATATACCCTTTTTAGCCATTTTGGATATACATGAAAACTGCTATGTCTACACTATCACCTACTAGCTTTTTATGTACTTACAAATTTTTCATTTAACATTTGCTCTGGCATCTTTCAGGGTATGAAGCAAGCTGATATATGATTCCCTGATCCCTTTCTCTGTTAAGGAAAGTACAGTGCTTGCCTTTCACCTGCTTTCCATGACTCCTAAAGGGTAACAATTCAGGAGAGATTCCTTTGGCTTTAGGGTACATTTCAGCATGCTCCACTGACTTTAATACAGTCAATTTATCCATTCTCTGTCGTGCCCTTTAACTGTTCTGCCCTGCTTTCTACCTACCTGCTAGTATTAATTGCCTTAAGTGGCTTGTCACAAATTGTGTGAACGCTAATGCAAAAGGGCAACTCAGCCTTCTCCTTGTCATCTGTTATGTGCTTGCAGGCTGCTCCTTCAGAGAAGGAACTAGTCAAACTGCCTAAGTGGTCTTGCTCCCTCTGAAGCAGCCCATGGCTTCTGCTTTCCTTTCCTCCACCTCTGCAAGTGTGTCACTGCCTCACCTCCTCACCCCACTGTTATTTCTTTCCCTAGCATTGAGTGCTATTGCTCACGACATATTTCATCCAAAGTGCATTCTGCTTTCAGGGTGTCAGACATTTCCTCCCTATTTGTCAGGCTTGAATAAAAACTAGCTGCCCACCTACTTGTTTCTTCTAACTTAGAATACATAAATAAATAAGTAAATCTGGGGACCTGAGGCATCTGTGTCTTGCTGTATTATCTTTCCTGCAGCTCTCAAGTTAGTTAAAGCCTTTATTTATTAAGGTTGTTAAGGCAACCTGCCCTTGAGTGCTTTTGTTGTCTATTAGAAAGTGTCAACATAACAAAATTTGAAAATATAAAATTAGATTTATGTCCTCTCAGATCCGACATTTTAAATAGGCTATCTTGAACCCAATATAAAGGCTAATACAGAATTATTCTCCTAGAACACAAATGAAAGTGTTAAACAGGTTGTCTTCAAAAAGTAGAGCTTCCAGAAAGGTATTGCAAAACCTGGATTATTTGGTTATTTCAGAAACTAACACCCCGCTAAGAAAATATAAGTGAATTCCCTGATTTCAGCCTAATAAAACAAAGGCAACCACCTTACTTGCATAGTCATCACAATGAATCTTCATGCATTGAGGAAAGTGTGGGTTTTTTACTTCTGTAAAAACTTTTACTTCTGGAGAAGAGATAAAATGGGTCTCTAAATTCTTAAGCTCATATTCTGAAAATAACATCTTTGTGGAGAGGGTATGCAATAAAACATTTAAGAATATCTTCTAGTACTGCTCAGAATGCACTTAAGTCACTGATTTCTGAAGCCTGAAGAAATTCTCTTGTGCCTTTACAGGCAGGTTTTCTTCTTTCCTGTAAGAAACAACCCAAACGTTATATTATAGGTTTTAGCTTCAGGTCAGATGCATGAACTGTCTAAGACACAGTAGATTCTTGTTCACTCTCAGATTTATGTCTGGTCTTTTTTTGACTGGTGCGTGTTAGAGAAATCAGCTGAAGGAAAGAGTAGATGTGCTATAGAGACACCAAATCCGAACATAAATCACAATTGCATATTTAGAACAATGGAGGGAGGGCAGATTTTAAAAAAGAAGCAAAAATTCAAACCATAAACCTGGGTGAATGGCAAATTAATGGATTTTTACTTTTTTTACTGCTGAAGTGCAACTGTGGGAAAGAAGAGAATGTAGTAACAGAATGGAAGAGAAAATAAAAAAAAAACCCAAACCCTGCCATACATTTCCTGTCCTCTGAGAGGGTGATGAACTCTTCTGTGCTTCACTGGTATCCCGGTGTGGTGGATTCCCTCCCTTCTTCCACTTAATCTAACCCTATACCTGAGCACTTGTGATTTGTATGCTTTTTCCTCATTTCCAAGACACTTGCATGCATTGGATCTCCTCCTGATTATCTCATTCAGCTGTCTTTCAATCATTCAAGTAAATTAACTTAAAATTAATATCTTGCCAAAAGAAAATGTTTTAGAAATGCTCACTGCCTGTGTGGGACTTACCTGAAATATTAGTCTAAATGATCATATTTTTTACCTTTCCTACATTTTTCTGCCCATGAAATAAAAATCTGTTTAAACGTAGTTCACTGTTTTCTGCCCATAGACAATGAATATCTCTGAAATAAATATATTAACAGCCTGTTCAATAGACTTCATACTTTCATCTTATTAATTTCTATGTGTTGGAATATTTCACATTCTGCTTTGTTGATCGAGTTATTTTGTACATTAAGGTACATGGAAGTGTCAGCACTAGAGTATTTACTGAGGAAATTCCAGGAATGCTGATTAAGCCAAAGCAATCCTGTTAGATTGTCTCAATTTTTTAAGTCAATGTAGCACTTTACACTTGTGGGCATTCTGTCTGTGAATGCACAGCTAATTGCCTTATTATTGTTGTTATTAAATTGAAAGGCTGCACACGGAGAGCAACAGTTAAACCCCCCCCCCCACTTGAAAGCTTGCTGTACATGGTTGCTTCCTTTGCCACCTCTTCTCTAGTAGCTCTGTGGTCAGTGCATTTTCAGTCAACTCACCTCACTGCCAAGGATCTTTGCTTTGTCCTCCTTAGGGTGCATGCTTCCTGAGGCAGGGGTTCTTATTTTATACCTACAGCATCTAGTAGGGATCTCAGGGTACAACCATGATAGAGATCATCACGAACAAAACTCTTTAATGGAACCCTCCTCTTCCTTCGAAGTAGTTTTATTTGTAATGAGGTTATTAACTGCATGACTTGTACTGGTTTTCATCAACAGTTTTGTTTTTTTTTTCAAATGAATTTGCCTATTTACTATTCTTTATTAACAGTAATAGTGTTGCATGGTCATAAAATGGGTTTAATGGAGTAGAGAGCAGGATTTGAAATGTTGATCAGTCCTGTTGCAATTCACTCACATGCAAAAGCCCTAGGTACCATTTCTACATCATGATAGCAAGTGTGCTTTTGAAAAATATTTGCCATTTCTTAATAAGTCTTGCTACCTTTAGATTTTTGCTTTGGTTTACTAGGGGTTTAATTTTAAATGTGTAAAACAGTGCTGTCATATGCTAACACACACATTAGTCTTGTTTATGCACATTTGGAAACAATGCTTTCCAGTTGTCAGACAAGCTTTGTGGTCTGTTTGTAGTGGTATGTAGATTTCTCCCGTAATTAATATATACTTATTCAACATACATTTTCCTGATTTGAAGGATAATTTAAAGGCATAACTATCTACAGTCAGGCAGAAAGAGTTTTGTACACTGTTTAAAATTGTTTATAAAGAAAAAGCACACAGGTACCTTGATATGAAGAGCTTACAGGTGGGTATTTTACATTTAAAAAATGCAACATAAACAGGTACACCAAAAATGGATACAGCAAACCACCTGGTCAAATACAAGTAACAGATTCGTGTGTCATTCTGGTCAGCCAGCGATCACCAGTATCTAGGACTGAGGTTAGGAAACACCATGATGCTTCCATCCAGTGGTAAGAGCTGTCCCCTGCCTCACTGACAGTGCCCAATGGTCTCCCAGCTTAGAAACGGCATGGGGACATGCTGGCACCCAGACAGTGGAGTAAGTGTCATTTTGCCTCTCCAGGGTGCATCTGACACTATGGTAATTGTGAAAAAGGAATTTCTCAGGCCTGCCACACATATTCTGGGTATGTTTTGATGGCAGCAAAGAAGTACTTTTGCATCACTTATAACAACGTCCTTAAGACACACTTTCCATATTTCTTTAACAGAAACAGAATTTCTTTAACAGAAATGGAATACTGCTGGAAAAACAACAGTTTAACACCCTTTTCATCTGGCCACCTTATCTTCTGAATTCAGCAACCCTTCACATTTTGGGAAGACATGAAAAAGCTGTCATGGTCTCTGACAGCACCCATCCTATGGGTTCAAGCCATGTAGTTGACTGGCACTCAGGAGTACTTGATTTAACTTATTTGCAGCTCAGAAGCATGAACAGAGAGATGGTTTTAGTGTAGTAGGCTAGAAAAGCCTTCATTAACTGTGCTTCTCCTCCTAAAATAGCATCCACTTTTTGAACAGGAGAGGACAAAATGTTGCCAGGTAGTTGCAAAATGCCACCTATTCCTTGAAATGTTTCAGTGCAGATGGTGCTGTGAAAGCTGAACTATTCCAGAGATTCAGACTGGCAGATGGAAGTATCTGAGCATGTGTGAGCAAAGACAGCCACCTCCTCTCTGCACTGGCTGGGCACAAACCACAGCCCAGGTGATTACAGCTGAGAAGTTGTGTCCTGTTAACCAGATCCTTAAATTTAATCCGTCCTGCTGTGTCACTCTATTCACACAAGTTAAGTGAATTGCATTTAAAGGGCATTATGGCATTGATGTCAGTAACTGGCTATGTGAAAAGTGATGCTAAGTCATTATCTTTGGATCTTACTAAACAAGAAAAATGTATTTCTTTAACATATTTACATTATTCATATTATAGCAGATCCCATCAGCTTTCTCAAATCAGTAAAAAAGGGACTGTAAACCAATCTGTTTTCTTTTAAGTGCATTTGGATGTCATTTCTCGGTCAGTAGTTTTTGTGCCCTCTCAGCTCTTGCAGAGACTTAAAGATTTACGAGAGTCATCAGAATTGTGCTGAGAGTCTATGCATTTCTCTTGTACTATCTAGCGGGGTTTTTAGTACACAGGCTATTCAGTCTTCAGGTGAAAGTGTCGACAGCACTTTATAAATGAGGTTCTAAGCCCATTTGGAACAGTACAAGAGCTGGCTCTGATTGTATTACAATTAGTTCAGAGATTCATTTTTTCCCTTTGCTGTCAGTTCAGAGAAAATACAGGTCCTAATAAAGAGAGAAAAATTTTATGCTTTTCAAAACTGTCTCAGTGGTCCACATGCAAGAAGTTTGCCACTGCTGGTTTTACAAAGAAACCCTCTGATTGTAGAGTTACGCGTCTTAAAACTAAAGTCTTCCCACAGGGAAACCAGCCTGACAAAGCTAATGTATTTTTACTCAGTTGGCCTATTCCTGTGAAATTTGGGCTCCTTTTAGGAAGCCACAATTTCCATAAATAACTTTTAACTTTGGTCTAAAATGATACTGCTGTATTTTTGCACACTTGATTTTCAGCTTCAGAATATTTGGACTACATCTGAGGCTCCATGCTCATGAATGGATATGATAGAATAATTTTGAAAATTATTCAATGGGTCCTTAAATGTTGTCTAGCACTCACAATGTGTATCCCATCTTTGTGCTCTTTTATTGGAATACTATTTCCAGGTGATTTCTGCTATTTCTCCTCTCATTGCTGGTTTTGAGCTGTCATTCCCTAAAATTTTTGCTTTCAAATTAATGGCCAGGTAACTTTTATGACTGTATTGATAAGCAAGGTGCTATTTGTTTGTTGGTAGGTATCCATCTGAAGCTGGAAATGGGTGTATTGTATCTGGTTAAATTTCTAGACATCCTCATAGACAGCATTTCCTTGTCAGTGCATTTTCACCTATACCTACAAGACTTGCTTATAATTCATAGGTATAGAAGGGCAGACACTAAAAATTACTCACACCCATCTACAAAACACTGAATAACAGACAGAAAGTATTCCTAAGTAAAATATACTTATAGGAAACACTTGAAGTATAACCAGA
The DNA here is from genome assembly GCF_003259725.1 of Athene cunicularia. NCBI lineage: Eukaryota > Metazoa > Chordata > Aves > Strigiformes > Strigidae > Athene > Athene cunicularia. The sequence goes on along the minus strand of NW_020799097.1, from coordinate 98,399,646 downwards.
GGGTAAAGTGTAGGAGAACACCTAGAGACTACAGCCTTCAGCCCTCTGGCTCTTTCTCAAGGAAAGCATTCCTACAAAACCTAAGGTCTGTTTATATTTCCATCACTGGCTTATGGGACTGTGGACAAAACACTTCATCTTCTCTTGCTTTGCAATTCTGAAATAGTACTTGTCTCCCTTCACGTAGAGCTTAGAGTTCCTAGGGAGATCACTTCTTTAAGTCCTCTCACCCATGCTGTCACATAACTTACATGCAAGTTTTATGAGGAACTTCTCTTTTCGTTCTTAAGGTATGCTAGAGAAGGTTATTGGGCAATATGAATGTTTGCCTAAACTACTATTTGTTCTGCAGGATGCATTTTCAGTTGAAAACAGCTTCCTGGGAATTTAGTTTTGCTGATAAGAATATCAAGTGTCAAAAAGGGCAGGACTGCAACTACACTCATGAAGAATAGCAAGAAAATGACAGCTGGATCCCTACCAGCTCACATCTCACAATTATGACCTGTCATCTAATGCCCTTCCATGGCACAAAAAATCAAGCAAATTTTGTACCGAGAAAAAAAGCAACTACATTTACTGTGAGTCAGTTAGAAATTATCTGCTGGCATTTCATAACATCAAAAGAATGGTTTTAGCTTGTTTTTAGAGCCTGTAATTCCATTGGCTTGAGAAAGATAATGTAAGGTCTAAGGTGATTCTCTAAATATCTGAGTTTTGTGGTGTCTTCAATCAGCTCAGTAGGGAGTTCAGAGGAAGCAATCACATACAGAAAAGAAATGACTGACTGAAGAATAAGACTATGCTCACAGGGAAAACGTGAAAGAAGTTGGGGTTGTGATGAATCCCATGCGGAGCTCAAAGGAAGCTATAAAGGGAAGTAAGGCTATCTTGGAGAATCCTTTTTCCTATTTAAGTGAAATTTCTGGCTCGCTATGGTAAGGAACAGCATAACTGAGAAAACAATGAAGTGTATTGTCCACCAAGAAATATTTAGACCTTGTTCAGCACTGTGACTAGGTGGTGTCTGGAGAAAAGGACTGGTGGAAAATTGTCACCCAGAAAGCTTGAGGCAGATATACTGCTCAAAACCCGTTCCTGTCTTTATTTCTCAAAGTCAACATGCTTTTTAAAGCACATTTTTTCTGCTCTTCTGTACAAATCATGTTATATATAATAGGTATATTTACGATCATACTAGACAGAAAGGGAAGGATCAAGACTTTTCCTGACAAGGATGATTTTACAGTGCCTGAAAAGAGGGTGACTCCAAAGAAGGGCACAGAAAGAAGACACAAAAGCAAATTCCAACCTGGATGCAAAATTTAACAGGGTGAGTCCTGGGCAGCGCAGTGCTGGGAAACCTGATGATGCTTGCTCCTGCTTCCAGTCTCCTGACTCCCTGATGGGAAACACCAGAGACCTACATCAAGCACACAGAGTGTCTTTTTATAGACTCTAAAACTCCATTAGGAGAAGTCATACAAAAATTGTTATTGGAAATATTACAATTTCCTTTCCATGCTACATATTTGGGTAAAAAAGGGTGAACAAGAGGAAAGCATTAAGCCCACAAAGTGGTAAATTATTTTCTTTGGGCTTCCCTCTTCCTGTAATGGATGATGAAACTGCTTGGTTTACTTCTGTTTGACTCTGTGGCAAAAGAAGATGCATTTCTTGTGGCTCTTCATGACCTTCACCTCCCTTTTGCTGGGGACCAACATGCAGCAGAAAATACAGGATGTGCCAGTAATCAGTGGTCCAGCAGCAAAGCCAGTATTTATGCAGTATGTGTGGATACATAGTCTGTTTTTACAGTTGCTGTACTCCGTAACATATCTCTCAATAGAGATGAAGCTAGCCACAACTTGGTCATATTTAACTGTAAGAGGAGTTGAAAGGAGAAAAGGTTGTAACTCCAGAAAAATATCCTTTAAATATAATTATTTTCTATTTTAGTGTCTGATAAGTGCTGCTAGGGAAGAAAGAAAAAACTGATTTTTCTCAGAATTTTTAGGGCAATATTCCTTTAGAACAGAGATTAACAGTAAAAGGCTACTTAAGGTTAATAGTTCAAAGCTGAGAAGGCCCATAATAATTTATCAATTAATCTCAGTATGTAACAGCTGTCATGTGAAAAACAGTTTATACATCTAAACAAATAAACAGGTTCATTGGCTCTTTAAACATTAATGCAAAGGGTTAGTTTAATGGCATCCTATCAGACTCATGGGCACCCTATCATCCATGCTTTGCCTGCAGGGTCTACTTCATCAAATTTTTCAGAGATTAAGATGAAAAGATGACAGTTGTTATTCAAACAGATTTGTTCCTTGCCTGAGCTACTCGCTAGCTCTCACAGCATCTCAGCAAATTATTTCTATGAGCTCAGTGTATTAACTGAAATTGATAGAATCACATTCAGTAATGCTCATTTGCTCTTATGGCCTGGGGTTGTTCATCTGCTGATGTATGTTACATCTCTGAAGTACTCTGGGGTCTACCCAGAGAAAAACAGAGATGCTCTGTGAATGCAGTCCATCTGCTTCCCTTCATCACCAAATGTATAGGGGGAATCAAATTTACGGGAGTGGCTGTGGGAGAGCTGGGCAGTGCAGGGATGATCCATAAGGTACAAGTTCATTCTGCAGAGCCTCCTACCCTTGCTCCAAATTAGAAAAGGGACTGCACAAACTGGCCTGCAAAGGCAGAAGCAGTGGATGAATGATACTGTTTGAGATGCTGTTAATTTCTCACTGTATTGTTTCTGATTATTCCTCAAAACCAGGAAGGACAACCTGGTTACTGATTAGCAGTCACATTGCTCCTCTTAAATCTGCTGTAGACAGGAAGGATCTTGTACTAAAGCATTATTCTTTGTTCTTTTAGTTTTGGAGGTTTTTTTAAAAAAGGGGACTATTTGCCTGTTTTAATTTTCCTTACAGTTCAAATTGTGCGTGACAGTCTATTTTAATTACTCCATAGTTTGATGAGTTTTACTGAGTTGTATGCAGTTGAAATCACCATATCCTACTGTGAGTACTACAAGAATTTTTCAACATGGAGAACATTATGGGAATAGCGTTTGCATTTTTAAAGAGAATATTATCTTGGTAGAAAGACGTGAAGTTGTTTTGTAGATGATCAGAGCAGCATAATTTAATTTTTATGCACAAAGATTTATTTGGCTTCAATACTCCTCCTCAGACTGGGAGAACATTATCAAATGCTGAAAAGAAAAACGAGTTCAGAGTTTAAGATCTAGCATTAGGTGAAAACAGACATGATTATTTATGTGGATACTTCATTTATGTGCAAAAAGCCAAAAGCAAGCAATTTCAAAAGAAAAAAGCAAACCGAGACCTCATGGTTTCTACCAGGATGTCACTTTCCTTATCTTTTGAGCTCTGGCCTATTAATGGTGCTCAAAATTTCTTAGTTATGGCCACGGTGCCTTTCTAACTGGAAGTTGGTTTGGTGTATATGGTACGGTTTAATTCACAGCTCATTTTGTTCTTAAAATTTAGCACCAACAAGACAAGATATTTTAAAGTACCTGACTGTTCCTTAATGAAGATGAGTGCCTATGGATATTAGGTTTCTTTAATGTGTTCTTAATGTGACTCTATTTTAAAGAAATGGCTGGTATGCCGATGTTGTTTTCTTGTTCTAGTAACTAATGAAGCTTGACTGGAAGAAAGTAAACACAATTCTAGTGAATAAAATCTGTTTACAGTGAAATTAGGCCTGATCTGCATTACTTCATGACAGTTAATCAAAAAGCATTTGCTTTCTTAGCACTGATTCAAAGTTTAAAACTCCTTGGTCTCCGGCATGAGGAGAGCACTTTCTGGCCACTTTAGTGCTGGCAAATTAACTATTGCCGCGCTCAAACCACCAATGGTCTCCATAACCATTTTACAAGTGGTGCAACAGAGGCAACACCTTGCTTTTGCATGTTTGTATTTCAGTAGTTTGACATTTCCTTTAACAAAAATTATGTTTTTTCAGGTAAACATGTTTATCTTCAGATAAGCATGGAATCCATTTCTTTAAAGGTATTATAAACACATTCTTGTTTACAGTGGAACAATTCTGAGCACAGGCTTGTATTCCAGACTGGGGAACACACCCGAGCAATGTCGCCAACAGCTACAAATTAATCAGGAAATGTTTGGACATCTCTATTTCTAATCCAGTTGATTTCAGTGTTTGTGTTAGAAGAGCTGACTTGCTCTGAGGTGCTTTTGGTCCTTACAAAACCTTGCCTCACTGGTCTCTCCATGCCCCTGCCCTTTACGATCAGAACATTTCTGTTCCTTGGATTTGTTCCAAGAAGACTAAACAAACTATTGGAAACAGATATTGATGGCATCAGTATGTGGAATGTCTCCAGATTAGATTTTGTGATTTGTTTATTGCACACTATAATTCAATTATGAGAATAATATTAATTTTTAAATGAAACAGCCAAACTTTGGGTGATTTTTTTTTTTTTTCATTTATTTTTACCCAGCTCTTCCTGGATCTGTGGGAGAGTTGCTTGGAGCTTTAACATTTCAATTCAGCTTCTTCAATTATTCATAATACAATAACCCTGCAAGAGCTAAAACAATGGGATTCCCTCTGCTTGTGGAAAACAAATCTTCCAGCAATATTTAATATTTAAAGCACTCTCAAGCTATTACTCAGTGGAACTGTCAGTGGGAAATCACCATTCAGACACCTACATAGATCAATAAAATATCAGAAACAGAATGTATGCACACTGGTCATTATCAGTTGCTCTTTATGAAACTATAAATTGACTCAGCCTTCAGAAGGTAGCTGTTGCCAGCAGAGCTGAGTTGCGTCATCCATGCATTAGACAAAATGGGGTGGCTACTTTATTTAGCTGCTTTAAAAATCCTTCTTTATAGCAAGGCTTTAAGTAAAAAGGATCTCACTAAAGTGTCATAGATAATTTGCTTTTAAAAGAAGACCCATGCCATAATTTTAAGAGATCAACATGTGCCGTATATCGCAAAATATTTAGGGGTAAGACCGCTAATATCAATTGCTGCTGCCAGAAGCACTCCTCCTAATGGACTCCAAAGCCGGGATGCTCTGCTTGTATGTGCAGAGCTTCTATCCTCATTATCATCTCCTGTTCTACATGTGAAAACTATACTCATACATATATTACAGTCCTTGTTGGCATAAAAATCTCTGTTAAAGGTGTTAAAACTGTTCTCACCAATCTTGCCTTCTTTTGAGAAGTCAGATACTGTAAGTAATATTTACTTACAGAATTGCTAATTGTAATTACAGTGTTAAAAGAAAAAGGAAATTCCTAAAGTGAACAAAGAGTTTAAGGGACATTACATTATCCCTAAACATATTTTTATCTTCACTTTTGGATAACATCTGCCTAATGCTTTACCCAAGTCCAGTAAAGAAAAAATGAGGACGTTAAGGTGGAAAGAACAAGGCAAGCAACAGGGTAATTACTAAAGAGAAAGGCAAGAAAGGACTGAATGAAACAGCCATTCGTGAGGAGGAATAAGGATTGCCAGAGTCAGAGCTTCAGAAAACTATTTACTTTTGTGTCCTGGCCCTAAAGGACTAGCACAGGTGCAGTTTCTGCTGCCCCAGGAGAAGAGTCTTCCCTTTGTTACCTGGCTGCTCCCAGGGATTCAATGTACTGTATTTACTGTTTCACATTGCCAAGATCCTGGAGACAGGTTGCCACCGTAACCTGTGTGATGGGCCAGAGAGGATTCAGGTTCTAGGTGAGCTCTGAAAGCATTAACTGGTTGCTTACATTAGCAATATTTTTGTTGTCTGTAGTGGAATTTGTGTGGGGAGGTGTGAGGAGGGTGGTTTTTACTGTCCTGTAAGAGTGAAAAGAACCAAACCAAGATGTATCAGTCCACAATAGTATACAAAGAATCTGAAAATAAGAATTAATTGACTTCTATTTTCCAGCTAAGGTAAAATAGAGTTACAAACCTTTCTTTCCTTTGTTCATTGTAACATGGCTTTTAGAAGCTTCTAGTCACTCTCTAAATGTTGACATTGTACTTTAAGATAATGACAGAAGCAATGCATGAAAGCATAGGTGTTGCAAGCTGGTCCTCTGAAAGACTCCTGGAATAATTTGAGATTCTAAATTATTTGGATATCCATAAAAATCCCTTTACCTGGATCTGAATGCTATTTTCTATGCAGTGATAGTAGCCGACTTGTTTCTGGTTTTGCTGTAAATGGTCACAAAAGTGAACCACTCGGTGCCATAGCTGGCAGGTGGCATCTCAAAGCATGTCTGGTGGAGATAACAGTCAATTGTCAGCACCAGATCTACCCCAGAATTCAGTTCTACCATCACTGTCACCATGGAGATGCAAGCATGAGAATGGCAAATGCAAAGAACAGGGAGGACATGGGTCATACTCTCCGACAATTTTTAATTTAACAAGTGACTGGCAATACCTAGTGATGGTGAAAGCAAGTTCTATCTTTACATCCTGCCAGGGAAGGGATTGTATGGCAAGTAGAGTAGAGCTTTACTGAAGTAAAAGTGAATGTCTGAAGTCAACTGCAGGGAAGACCAGCTTTAAATCCCTCTTTGATGGGCTATAAATCCTAGTTCTCCTCCTATCCGGGTTGAACAGTGTTACAGAAGTAGCTTTTTCAGACAGGTGTGCATTTTCTTCAGGCATGAAAGCTGTAACATTCAGGAGGTCAAAGGAAAGCTATTTGAGCTCCTCATCTAGTGAGTGTATTACCAAAGTCTGTGATATTGGCAAAGTGCTGCTAACTCTCCTCATTTCCAAATCATCAGGGTAAGCTGAAAAAGCTACTCCGTAAAATAAATACAAGGAAAAAGAAAAATCTCTCCTGAAATTTGGTGATACTTTTTGACAGTGTTTGTTAGTAGTCAAGCAACACTTTCTCATATACAGCAAATGATACAGGTGCTACAGACCTTTATCTGTCAAGATCCTCAGATAACAAATGAACCCAAAACTGATTTGCATGACAAACCCTTCATACTAGTGTCACCATCCAGGAGAGAATCTAAGAGGAAAGGCCTTGGAAAACATGATAATAACATACTGGAAGATAAGAACAAGAGCAGCAATATCTAAAGATGCTCTTCCCATGCTATCTAATTTATGTAACCCTAGCCATTTCTACCGACCATCTAGTATTAGCAGCCTTAGATCCATCCTAACAGCAAACTATGGGAGTTCTTCCATTGTGGGCCATTTGCTACCTGGTGGAATTCAGATGTCAAGTTCAAGAAAAAGCATGAGATGCCTTATCCCCAACATTTTGCAAAAAAAACATAAAGATCAAGTGGCGAAGACTTATCTTTCAGCAGAAGCTGTTATGACTGATAGCCTGTGTCAAAGATTTTGGCACTCTCACTCACAAATATCAAGACTTCAGCTGTCATTAACTTTTGCTAGTACTGTTAAATGGAGTTCTGCAAACAGATGAAAGTGAATGAGGGCAGCTGCATCAAAGATGATATAATGTTCAGGAAATTCCAAACTAGTCAATTAACAAGAGGAAATAAAGCTATAGAATCCTAGATCAAAAGCAACAAATTGAGACTTGCAGATATAATTAGCTAAGTTGTGTTGGGATTTCTTTAACAACTGCCATGGCATCTTCTTATATCATCAGAAATTTGCCTCCTTTTGACTCTTTTTAATATTCTTTTTCTTCTCTAGACTTGTTAATTAACAGCAAAAATGCAAAGGAAGTGAAGGACGAAGACTGTTTTGCATTCAAGAGCAGAAGAGTAAATAAAATTATCGTGTATGCATTCAATGATATAGATATAGTTCTGTGTTAAGTACTAATTTAACATCTGGACAAGGCCTTGTTGTTTCTCTCTTGGATGTGAAATTATATCAGCAAAACAGATTTCACACGTGATTTTCTTTGCTCGTCGTGCAGGACTTATCAGTTAGAAGTCTACATAGATTTCAAGGAGATCATGGGTGTTGTATAACTCCTGCCCTTTCATGGTCTTCCTTTTAAAAAATGTCTTTACTTCTAACGGTTGCAGATGAAACATTGGAGATACAGTTTAAGCATAACCATATGCACCCTTGCCATCTTCCACTACAGGCAGCATTCGGTGGGGAGTAGTACCCGTAGCTGAGATCACCTTGTGTGGACTTTGGAAAGGGTTTTGTTTTAGGTGAGTATAAAAGTCTCCTTTATACAATAGAAATCAGTGAATAGAGGAGACTTGCCAGACTTCTTGGCTGTGAATGACCAGCCACCACAACCACCTTGTCTTTACAAGTTACCACATGGAAGAGAGAGACTTTTCTTTGGACTTCCTAGTTGGAGGTCAAATATCAGAAGTCTTGCCTCAGGGAAAACTGAAAAGGGGGCTACCTGCTGCTTAATCTCCACCCATTCCTGGCAGTGTCAAGGCTCTCGCCAGTATGTCTTGAAATAGAATTTCTCTTTCATAATTCCTAAGCACAGCAGGAGCTCAGCCTCTCTGCACACTCCCCTACAACAGGATCTTCCACTCAGTACCTCTTTTTCCATTGTCTAGGACCAAGAAGTTTGTGGTATGAAAGATTTGGAGTCCACTTACTTCCAATGTCTGTGGACACAAGATGGTTTGGTTTGGCATCATAAAATAGGATCTGCCCTATGGTTTGAGTGTTCGCATGGGTATTTGTAAGAAGGTATTACTAAGCATACCAGTTGCTTGCCAGTTGAACCAGAAGGCTAGGAAGTTATCTTGCATGCTTCCCTCATGCTAATAGTGCTTCTGAGGAGAGTCCAGAGCCGTGTTTACTACAGTGAGAATTATATTTACAACACTGATGAAATAAATTACTTGATTTTCAGGAGTCTCCAACAGTACTCAATATGTCCCTGATCGGTGCAGCCTGCAATCATCTTCTGAAATCACACATGTATCATCCCGTAGTAGATTTCCTTCATCATTCTGCCTGAACAATTTTAAATAGAAAATGTAATTCCACCTCTATCTCACCTACCGCTTCTCAGCTTAACCTCTACGGAGCCAAGAATTTAGGCTACTCTACTCTAATACTGTGGCTTGTTCTGTATACCTTATTCTCTGACTATATTTTTCTGCAACAAATGAGAAATACTGAAGCCTCGAGACTCTGAGCTAGAGCTATTTTTTAAATTCAGAAAAAAACAGAAAGACCCATTAATAAACCCCCTTCATTTTGTAGCAACAGTACCATGAGCGGTTTCTATGGAAACATCATTTTCAGGAGCAGGAAGTGTTCATTTTACAATTAAATTATAGGAGGTAGTTAAATTTTTGATCAAACACACATTAGAGCATGGAGAATTCCCAGCCAAGTGCCTCACACTGTTAAAAATAGGAAAAGTACTGCAGTATCCATGCAGTGCTGTCTAGAATAACGTGTGGAGAGAGGGGGAATCTGCAGAAAGTGAAAGAGCATTTGTAGTTTCCACCAGTTAAAGAGTCCAGGTTTTGGTTCGCATATGGAAAGGATAGAGCAATGGCTGGATTTGGCTCATGCTTGCAGTCTGATCTCAGATGCACTCTTTTGCTCATCAGCCATCAGGTCAAACGCAGAATGCGATGACTGCAGCATTTTACATTTATCTGGGTCTCAGATAGATAATGCTGTAGATAAGTCCTGACCCTGAGGGTCTGCCTACACTGTGTTTGCTGCTATCTTTACTTAACACAGCTCATGTGGTCTTGGCAGTGTTGTTTAGAACTAGCTAGTTCCAGTATATGTTGTAGTCCAGCCACACAAAACATCACATAGGATAATTAGATGTCTTGAAAGTTAGTTAATTTAGGCAATTATGCTATGTAGAGCATTCTATATTGCTGCAGGCAGACTGCTAGTGATACCACAGTTAGCTAAAAGGAAAGGTCTGGAAAAGGTCCAGACAGCAAAAGGAGCCAAGTGTGAGGTTCCTTGAGTTGGGGAAGAAGCAAGTGGAAGATGATCAGTCAAGTGTAGAGTATAGCCCAAGCAGTGGGAAGGACTAGTGGAGATGTTGGCATCTTGCTGAACAGATAAGAACTAAAGGCAAGATCCTGTTGGAATATAAGGTGCAAGATCTGATGATAGATTTACAGAGATATCATCAGAAACATGTCTGTGCACCCGCAGCAGGTGTCAAGGAAGCTTCTGATATTTACCTTTCAAGAAGGAGCCCACGTTCTAATCAGTGTTTGGATCAATGTGTCCTTGTGACTCTCTCTTTTCCCAAGATAGTTATTCATCAGAAAACTTAAATCACTACCTAAGTCTATGCTATGAAGTTGGCATATTTCTGCTTTTTTAAAGAAACATGAGAAATATGGATTTGTTAGGTTTGAAATCCAAAATTCCAGATATAGTAAGAAGTATTTACTTATCTGGAAGTTTTAATGGCCCTCACGATAACAGATTGCAAGGGATGAGTTGCTGATATTCAGAAATCATGACTCCGACTTCCCACCTTCCAAACCACAGAATTAAAAAAAAAAAAAAAAAAAAGTGACACCATTTTTTTTAAAAAGCTGTTTTCTCAGCCTTTATGATCGTGTTTTTCTGAAGATATGAGCACTAGAATTTCTATTTTTCTGAAATAAAATTAAGAACTTTGGATGTATTGGACCTTTAAAGGACGCACTAGCATAAGACATGGTAATCGTGGAAGTTTAAAGCACAAAAGTTAAAGACCACAATTTAAATGGATTAAAAACCTAAACATATTTTCTGGCAGAGCCTTAGGCAACCTGATTTAGAGTCAGCTTGATTCTCCATTGGTAGAAATTATTTGTATGTATTTATGTCTCTAAAACATGCTGGTCTGAAAGGAATTTGGATTGAGCACGGTTTTATGCGCTTTGCTACATATTAGTGAGTCCACGAGCTGGGAAGTGCCAAGCAGAAATCCACTTAGTTTTCAGGTTAAAGTGAGACTGTGATTATGCTGAGTCCAGCTACTCGAAATACGAGAAATAAGCCATAATTGTGTCCCAAGAGACTCTATAGAAGCTTTAGTATCTGTTCTCTTTTTCCATTGTAAACTATAGCACTAGAATTTTTAGTATCAAATGCAACAGTTTGCCTCAGCAGTATGGCTAGGTACCACTAGCTACTTTGTAAAATGACCTCCCAGCAGTCCTGTGTGAGATAAAAATCCTGCGAAAAATGTGAATGGTTGTTAGGATTGCATCTCAGACAGCCATTTTTCTAATGTGACCTAATGAGCATCAGCTTCATGGTTTCCTACTGGTTCACTGGGCACCAAGTGCAGAGGCTTTAAATTCACATTTCTTTGCAAGTAGAAAATTGAATTCACTTATGAAATCACTTCTAACTTCTAGATAAAGTATCCTCTGTCATTGAAACTAGTCTAGAAAACAAATCTGAAGATATAGAGATGTAAGCTTCAGACACAGGCATTTTGAATACATGAAGCCATCAACAAAGTAAGTTTGCACCAGCTCAGGAAGATTTCTATGCTCAGTGTAGAGGTGGCTGTAAGGATAGGACCAGCTGATACTCCCTGGCTCTGCAAAAGGCTCTGTCAGGCTCACCAAGGAGCCACGCTCTTCAGGCGTTCAGGGAGTGGAAATCCCATTCAGGCTAGTCAGCCCCAAGTGCTGCTTCAGAGGAACTTATTAGAATTCTAGGTTAAGCTATGATTGCTCCCAGGCAGATCTCTGGAGACACTGCTTTCCACGTGGATTTGCTTTTCTTTTTCTTCTCCTGATTTTTGGAATTGTGGCTGGAAGGGAAATTGAATGGATTGTAACCCTTCCCTAGTCTTTTGAAGCTGTATAGATAACATACTGAGAGGAAATTACTTTGTAAATAACAGTATTTCAGAAAAAGAACATTTCCCTTAATAGCAAGACATAGTGATCCCCCAAGAATGTGTTATTACTGTTAGCAGCTGTTAGGGGACACTGAGCAAACATTTACCACGGCCTGAAATGAATAAGGCAGGACTTAGAGTAAACAAATGCCCAATTTCTCTCATTAAGAGAAAGAAATACTTCAGCAATCAAAATTGAGTCTGGTTTAAGCAATGTGTCATATTGATACTATACTGGAAAAGCACCTCAGGGAGGACAGGAAAAGTGCTGGATTAACAGGGCAAAGGCAGAAGATCGGTTTTAACAGTTTGCTTGTTCTGTCTGTGAGTAAGATGAAGAAGAAAAAGAATTTTCTAGGTGTGTAAGAGAAAGGCAATGTATGGATTTACTGACTGCTGAGGGGAGAAATATTGGTTTTGCTTTGTAAAGGGTTACCAACCTTAAACTTCCCAGCCTGAGGTTGGGGATGAGGACCCCCAGTCCTGTAGCCCCCCCTAGAGTGAGGATCTGCAGAGGTCATGTAGAAGGACTTCAGATAAACCTATAGGCTGACAGGAAGCCTTACAGGTTTTTTTGCATGCAGCGATGGGTATGTGAAGCAACTAAGTAAGACTGAGCTTTGGAAAGGTGCATTTCCACTTTCCAAAAGATGTCTGATTTTTGTCACAGCTTGCATATTTGATTGACAAATTAGAAGCATCAGATCACTGTCAGATACTCATAAATCATTCGATTTGGCTTTGTGCAATGCATGACAGGGTACAGTGTTTCAGCAACGTTTTTGCTGCAAGGCAAAGATGGTGATTGAAACCAGAACAGATGACTATTCAGTGCATGCATTTTTGGGGTAAAGAACAAAATGTAAATAGTTCCAGTGAGAACCTGAAGCTGTAACAGACCTATTCCTGCAAAGTATGGAATTACATTATTTTTAATTACCCATGAAAACCTTTGGCAGGATTCGAATTTTCAGTTTTAATCTATAGCTCACTTCTAAAACCCTATTACCTAATTATTTTCATTCTATACCATGTAAGTTATGAGAATAAAAGGATAAAATGTGTAGAATTTTAAAATTATTATTTGCCTATAATGGAAGCACAAATCTTTCCTAAAGCCTGTTTACATTGTAAAAAGTATTTTGGAGAAAATTTATGGATTTAAAAAAAAAATTCTGTTATCTGCATGAATTTTAACCTTCCACAATAGTAAATATGAACAGTGGCAATTTTTTAAAATAGTCAGACATTTCTCCTTTAATCTGTTTTAAATGTATGTGCTGATTTAAATGTATAGTGGTGCACTGAATAGAAACTTCTGCCTTTGATGACACACTTCCTGATCTAAGGTTCCTCTGATATATTTCAAAACATCTTTAATAAATGTCCATAGTAGCTACTGCTGGGCAGGAATATATTGAACAAGTTCCTCCAATCATGTAAATCAAGCATTAAACAAAGTGGAGAGGGAAACTAAATTTCATATTATAACCTAATAAAATACCTTTTTGTGAAACCTGTTTAACACAGTTGCTTTTAATTCAATGACGAGCACTAGGTCATCAGCCTAATTTCTGTTTCAGAGTTACCCGAGTCACAAGAATCACTGAAACAAAACAGCAAATTATTAATTTTAGCATCAACTGCTGCATTTAGTCTTCTGATAGTGGCTGAAAATGGAGTTTCTATGCGTAATTCCTTGGAGTTTGACATCAGGAACAGTAACTGCGTAACAAAATAGGCAGAGTAGGCAGGAGAAGGGCACATAAAGTGTTACAGGAAGGGATTAAAGATGTCTCTAGTCATATTGTCTGGACAATTTTGTCTGGAAATTGCATATTTCCTGAAATTCTTTTGTGTGGGGTTTCTCTTCTGCAGACTGAATTTCACCTGTGGTGAATAGGTTTTAAGATTGGCTGATTTTAATTAGTAACTTACTGTTACTAATTAACAGTAACTAACTAACTACACCAGGTCTGGTGACCTGGGACTATGGTAACCTGTGCTTGTGAAGACCTGTTTCTTAGGCCCATAAACAAATTTAATTTCTAGTGGTTTCTTATTGGTGGAAGGGAGAAAATGTCTCTAAAATATAACCTGTAGAGACACTTTAAAAACCTTTCTACGTATAAGCAGATATTTGTGTAATAGATTCTACCTGGAAGGTCTCCTTAGGAGAAAGATCTGTTTCTCAGAAATACTGATTGATGTCAAGTGCTTCTCACAAAGCCTCTATGGAAGCATTGATCCCCTTCATGGTTATCCTGTGGAAACCCATAGGACAACCTAAAAGTTTTCCTAATGGAATAAATCAAGATTGTTTATATAAGAAGAGACATTGGAAGTTGCAAGAAAATGGTGGCCTCCTACAAGTGGCAGTTTTCTGTAGTGGATATCTTTAAAAGTCCTCTTTCCATAGAAATTGAAGAAGTTACTTGTCTGACGCCAGTTTATTACTGGGAAGAGCAAGCTTCACAATGAACATTTTATTGAATACCAAAAAAAAATCACAGAGTAGCCTAATAATTCATAGCTGTTGTAACATCTGTCAAATTAAGTGTTATTTTTCTTCTGTTTGCATTAGTACAGTCTCTCTAAATCTATACCAGATGTCACTGTGCAATTGCTGAAAACTTCCACCTCCAGAAGGGGACTGTAGAGGCTGTTTTGTTTTCCTAGGTTTTTTTGGGAACATATACTGTGCTCGATAGTTTAACTTATTGTATTCAGTCTTGCTGAGCTGCAAGATAGAGTTATCATGTAGAGTGACTTTATAAAATCTTAATCTCATTCAGAGAAGGAAAGGACATGTGACTGTGTGCGTGAGGTTACCAGCCAACCTGGCAGGTCCCTCCACCATGAAAAGGGAAAGGAAGAACATTAGGGTGAGAACAATACTCTTTCCATGGCTGTATGGTCATTACTTCTTAAGAAAGGTGCTGGCTGGTCAACTGAACTGACACAAATTGACAAAAAAGGAATTTAAGAAAGGATGATTTGGGGGTTTTTGGTTGAGGTGGTATTAGAAATTGTATGCTTATCTGCTAAATTGACCAGATTCTCTACTGTCATTCTTATGAGTCTGTGGTCCTCTCACAAGTGTCCGAGTCTGCAGGACAATCTTGAGGAACAGCCCTTCTGAGACAGGAGTGTTTCCTCTGTCTGGCCCTTACTGCATAGCAGTTAGATGTGTCTCCTGGACAACAAACTAAATGATAATGTGCCAACCTCTTTCCCATCAAGAAAAATTCGAAGATAACCAAGCGCAGAGGATGACAGAGGAAAAAGGGGAGAAAACCAGAGAGAAAGGACAGAACAGAAATTGCAAAGAGAATAGTTTGAAGAAGACAGCTGAAATCCACCCCAAGAAACACCTCAAAAGACAACTAGTTTTGCTGAGTCTTGAGCAGTAAAATTCAGGCAGAAAAAAACAAGAAATTCAGGGAAGGGAGAAGAGGCTATGCATGGAAAATGAAAAGAAAGGGACTAGAAGGCAATTTAAACAAAATCTGTACAGAATAAACTAGCAAGGAAAACAGCCTGGAAATAAGAAAGAGGATAGAGCATATGGAGGTTGGGTGGGCAGGGAGTTGGAAAGGGGAAGGTAGCAGATGGCTAGCTTTGCCGAGACAACACGTGCACGTTTACCCTAGTCTGCCTCCTTGTAAGTGAAGTGAAGGTCTTCATTAGACTTCTCTGAGATTTGCAGATCTTGAATTTTGCTGAAGCTGGCACATGTCTCACAGAAATACTATTGATATATAGGCTTGATGAAGTTCTACCTTCCTGAAGTTTGGCCCCCAAAAAAGCCTTTTGACTTTTTTTTTGCTATCGCTCTAGTGTCCATGTCTGGGCTTCACACAACTTTATATTATAAACTATCTGATGACAGCCCATTATACATTATTATACAAAGATTTTTTTTTTTGTTGTGAGTTAAGAATATTCACATTATTTATAGGTAGCGAGGGCATAATTGCATTGGGCAAAGAATTTTAAATAAGTGTTGATAAAGTGATACGTCCTCATGAATTTTGCTACACCATATTTCAGAGACATTTGTATAACCTCAGGGAGTTTTAGTTCTACCGGTAATGTGACATATAATTGCTCATCTCTATCCAAGAAATGTATTCTTGCATTATTTAATCCTGGGATTTCTTTATTAAGAAAGTTTAAAATGTGTTTGGAAAATCTTTTATGTACTTGAGGTCAAATAGTTAAACCATCATGTATGTCTACATCTATGGACACCCATATTCTAAAGACATTAGACATTTTTGACCAAGGAAAAAGCAGGATGACTTCATACTGAAGTTATAACTATGCTTTTATTAGCTTGTCTTCTTTAAAAGAAACTTTTTAAAAAGACCTGGATCTTGGCAAAAGGAATTAATCTGTGTAATAGTTTCTACTATTAAAAAAAACAAAACCAAACCAAACCAAAACAAAAAAAAACCACAAAACCCAAACAAACAATTCTGCCATGATACAGCTAATTGTTCTGCATGCACATCATTTTTTTCTACAACAGCTTTGTAAAGCATGCTTAGCACATTAATGCTGGCTCTGATTTGGACCTCAGCATGGAAATTGGCCAGTGCTTCATTCATTCTAGGAGGAGTGTCTTTCTAAATAATTAGATTATTTCTTCAGGACATTTTTCATACTTTGTATGCATCCAGTATATTGTAGAAATTACTTCATTGTCCCTTGGGTTTTGGTGGTGAATGATTAGAAAATCATCTCTTATTTAAATCATGGGTAATAGAAACAGGTCTCTGTAGAATGGGAAAGACTGGTTCTTTCAGCCAGCATAGCGTTAACTTCAGCATCACTATGTGACAGTTTAACTGTTCAGGATTCAGCCTCCAGTGATAGCTCACATTTGATAGGATTAGCATATTTATCTTATATTCAGCTACTAGTGAAGGCAGGAAATAGGGATTCTTAAATAAGTGATGTTTTAATCTGAAATGCTCTAAGCGTACACAATGAATATAGCTCTTTTTTTGAGATCAGTCAACTATAGTGATTTCCACTACCAACCTTGTAACCTTAACTACCTGTTACGTTACAAGTCTCAGCTAAACCATGGTACTCAGTAGTCTGAAATGTGAATAAAATGGTGTAGGTACAGTTTAGATTCATAATACAAAATATGACCTAGATCTCTAAAAGATGAGAATGTTGGATTAACAAAATATTAAAAAAGCTGTAGGAATATTCTGTGATTTTTCCCTTAAGTGTAAAAAGCTTTGGTATGTACTCCAAGCTCTAGGTTCAAATGCAGAACACAAAACCAGAAAGTGGTCATTAGACCAAATTTTTTTGTGCTTTTATAATTAAGCATTATTAATCAAAAGTTGGTTTATTGTGTTTAATGATGTAGTGAAAATATTGTGATTCATTATGTGAGGCTTTATAAAGGGTTAAAAAGCATCTAGGCTTAAATAATGCATTGTGCTTCAGAGGCTTAATCAGTCATCCTTTCTCTCCAACATAAGAACTGTGATCAGCAAATAACTACTTCCACTATACTTACAGTAACCGCACATTTCAGGCTGCATTATTCTCCTTATTGAAGTGGACATGTCCCTGAAGAGGTAAGAATGAGATAACATATATCTGCATCCTGCAGCATGGAAAATCACTTCAGGCTTCATCTTGTTTTGTGCAAAGGCAAATGATGCAATATCTTCATCTCTGGAAAAGAGAAAATATTACTATTGTGTGCTGAGAAGCTCAGAGAGCTAAAGTATCACTCAAGTGTCACTGTGTTTACTGGGATTCATGGCCTCATAAAATGAGATAATATGATGGAATATTTTGCAAGTCATTAAACGTGTTCCCAAGGAAGTGAAGCTGCTTCCTGCTTACCGTTATTCTTGATGTTAGTCATCTGCAGTAAATATTTTACCAATGACTATCTAAACTAAGCATGAGAACCAATCTCTGACAGATGAGAATCATTCCTGGCACAGCATCAGGCAGTGCTGTTGGCTTTCCCCTGTGCAGGTTGATTGCAGTAAGGTGAGTTTTGGTGGGACCTGCTCTGTTGCAAGATGGGAGTGTTTGGCCA
The DNA here is from genome assembly GCF_003259725.1 of Athene cunicularia. Classification (NCBI taxonomy): domain Eukaryota; kingdom Metazoa; phylum Chordata; class Aves; order Strigiformes; family Strigidae; genus Athene; species Athene cunicularia. The sequence goes on along the minus strand of NW_020799097.1, from coordinate 98,381,714 downwards.
GGCATGGGAGTCTGGGTGGCGGTGATGAAGTGGCTGCCCTGGCATGCAGCTGCTCCTCACCCCACGCAGGTGCAGGTTGGCAAACAGATGTGAGGAGGGCTGCCTGGTTTTTGCCTGAGCTATGCACATTATTAGCTTATTGCTTTCACAAAGACTCAATTACAGCACAGATTGCTTTCAAATAATTAGCACCAAATTTCCTCCTTGTAACAACAGAAATTTAATCTAGGCAAGAGCCAGCAGCCTCACTTCCTCTCTCCCTGAAAGTCACTGCTGGGCTTGGATAAGATGCTCTTCTCCTCAAATGCTTACTGAAACTGGAGACTTTGCTGCTGTGCTCCGTAAGCAATACTGAACATTGCCTCCTCCACGGAGGCTTTTGTCTCACCAAACTCATGATGGAGATTGTAGGTTTTCTCTCTTTTTTCAGCATGCGCATAAAGCTCATTGAAGTAATCACTGAATGTGTGGTTGTTTCTTTCAGTCCACTTGCTTGAAGGTTCCTGGATTTCTAAGAAATACTATGAGTGAGTACTGACATTTGCTCAGTCTTCAAATCTCGTGGGGTTCCAGTTCAAACACACAGGCTTTTAGGTACAAAGATAGATCTTGACTCAATTTGGAGAATGTTCTGACTGGACCAACTTGCAACTCTTTGCACCAGTACTTTTTTCTCTATTTACTTTATATTGCACTGCAGGTTTTCAGCTTTTCACATATGAAAAATGAGTTACCTGGTTTTATGAGAGTAGAGACAGAGAAGTGGAGGGTAAGATAAATAAGTCCCTTACCAACACAACAGGCAGTGATGCCTGCCGGTATCTGCAGACAGCGCAGAGTAGTGAGATGCTCCGCCGCAGGCTAACTCTTGGGATGGGTTAGGAGTCAGATCGCCAAAAGGCCTTCTGTCATCAGAGGTGAGAGCTGCCTTCTCTGTTTCCTGAGAAGATCTGCAGAGATCAGCTCCTCCACTTGTCCTTGGTGCCTACATTGTGGTGGCTATGAAGCCCTGCTGGAAGACAGACAGGCTGAAGTTACCTTGGGAGTGGATCAGCAGCACTCACCTAGGAAACAGCCACCATGTTTTCCATTTGCTTTTTTTCTGAATATATCTGTATAAAGTTTGGAAATAGCCTTTAAAAATGAGGAGACCCCCTGTCACATCCCACTCAGACGAGGGAGACAAGTCACTCAGATTTGCAAATCCCCAGTGGAGAGGACAACAAGTCTCCAAGTCCAAACATTTATTAACTACCCACAACGTACTAATTGAGCACACGGTAATTGGCTAAGTATATAGCAGGTTGTGGCGAGCAATACAATATGCCTTGCAGTTCTTAATGGGAAAGGGAAAAGAGGGAGATAGGGAGAATGGGGAAATACAGATCACCGGTCTGGGTTTCTGCAGTGATCCCACCAGTTAGGGTTCCAGGAGGCAGCCGTCTTTTTGTCTGGCATCAGTTGTCTTAGTTTCACTCCACTCTCCTGGCAGCCGGGGGCAGAGAGAAGACAGAGAGCTCCCTTTCTTCCACCCCTTGATTTATACCCACTTTCCTTGGGTCCATCCCCTAGGTCGACCCACATAGCTATGTGGAGGGGTAAGGTGTTTCACGGGATGATGTAATTAGCATGATCATGTTAGCCTTCATTGAGGTGTGTTAACTATAATATGCATTTTGTGGATAATGAAGCAAAGTTCATTCACAGAACACATGGCCCTTGAAATTTGCCCAGGTGCCCCAGGGCAGAGCCGTCCTGTCTCCACAGGGCTCTCTCCCCCAGCTACTTCGGGCAGCCTTATCAGCTTTGACCCCCACAGAATGCACCCTGTGACTCAGAGTTTTGTCTTGCGAGTGTTTGAGGCATTTCTTCGATCAGCCTCAACTTTTGCTTTCCCAGGCTGTTTTTCTTAGTTTCTCACAGGCCTGGTTTCTCGTCTCTCACACCCCCTCTTCCCTTATGTGTTAGCAAAAGGAGGAAGGAGAAGGTGACTTTCCTTATCCTTTTTTTTTTTTCCAGTTTTATCATTATGATCTGTGTTCAGACTATTTTAAGAGTAAAATTAGTCCACCTCAGCTTTTCCAGCTAGCTTTAATTAGAGTTTAAAGGCGTTTGCAACTCATGCAGCCATCAAAGTCTTATTTATATGCATAGAAGCCATTCTGTTCATTACCAAGACAGACTTGAGGTTATTATCTATTGTTGTCAGACTTAAATTTTTGACACAGGCTATTATTTTACTAAACATTTAAATTATTAAGTGGAAGAATAATATGACAACATGACAAATAAAGTCCCTAGAAAATTACTCTTTTCCACTTAATACAATTCTTAAATAAACAAATAACTCTTAATCAAGTCTTTCATCCCAAAATCCTAAACTCAGCACCACATCAGCAGAGATATTCATGCCACCTGCAGCATTTATACCATGTCTAATACATGCTGTTTCTTGTTCAGGTAGGTAAGTATTAAAGACTATCAAGCTCTGAGTACCACAACAGTTAATAAGATGTAAAGATAAATCATGCCTGAACATACTTTACTATCGCTATTGCTGAGTACAGGGCTCAGAAAGAGGATCAATAATCGGATAAGTAGGTATTCTTAGGAGTATGAATCAGTATGTATCCTGCTGAAACTCCTGCTTTCTGACAGTAAGCCTTTAGGAGATGTTTTTACTGTGAAAATTAAAAGCTAATAGAGGCTGTTTTCAAACAGCTGCAGTAAAGAGAGCATGCTTAAGGGAATTTTCTTGTGGGTTATTTTTTTAATGAAGCTGGTATTATCAAGCACTTTTTTTTTTTTTTTTTTTTTTGATGTTCCCATGGTTTATGGCAGTCTACTAAATTACTTTTAATATCTTGAATATAAACAGCAATAACATATGCTTAAAAGTGCCTCAAGGTTAACAAATACTTAAGAGCTTGTGCCGGTTCAGATGGCTTTGTATTGGGCCTTCAGAGAAAGGAATGAATTCTAAGAGCATGTGTCAGCTACCAAGAAATGCAAAAAAAGACAATTATTTGGTCTACCAGTATTCTTTGACAGAAACCCTGCGGCTTAGCAATGCGAATAATTCCATGAAAAGAAAACTGCACAACAAAAGAAAATGAACTCATTCACAAGGAAGAGCATTTAGTACTTGGTTCAAACAAAGGCTTCTCTACTTGTCTAAGTCTGGAATGGAGCTGACACTGTTATGATAATATATGTAAAGCAGCAATGTAACATATTCAGCATTTCTCAATCCTCTAGGCTTCTCTAGAATTTTAAATGGTGGACTGTTATGGATAATAATCTGATATAGATTTTCTGGGTTTAACTTCCCTTGTGATAAGTAGAGTTACACTGTTGAAAAAAATGTATAAGCAAACAAAAAGAAAGTGTCAAACTCCATATACCCTTCCATCAAGACAGAGAAGATACAAACAACAGCTAATACACGGTTGGTACACCACAAATTCAATGTTATGTTACAATGCACTGGTCCAAAGAAGTCTATTAAAACCATTTCAATAAAGCTTTCTTATCAGAGTAATCCCTTCTTGCCACTACTCATTAAATCCAAGGTCAAATGAAGTCCTGTGGGAGAGCTTTTCATCTTTTTTTATGTGCTTTGGGAGAAAATCATAACACATAAACAACATCATAGCTTCTAACAGAGCTAAGAGGTGACTGGGAGGCTTTAAAATACATCGATAACAGATAGAAATACATAAACAAGAAAATAAAAACTGTACAATGGCCTGGAAATATATACTGTAGTTGATTACTGCCAGCACTGTGTGCTACTGTGTTGTACAGAGCACTCTGTAAGGAATGTAATGATCTGTCATCTGAACTATAAAATTAGTTTATAGTTTCAGTTAAATTAATTTATAACTGCAATCAATCCTGTTAATTGGTCAGCATGGAATATAAAGAACAGCAACACCCCTGCACTTGAGAGCTACAATACTGTAGAGGATTTAATTCTAGTGTGACGGTAAGTATGAAGTTACTCACTGACCATTAAGATGAACTTATAGCAATATGGGGTTCTTTACTTAAATAGATCTCCAAAGTGTGTTACCCATTTATCATTTTGACTGTACAGACAATGAAGCATGCAGCACATTCATGTAAATATAGCATAAACTTAGGTTTGTCATTGTTCAAGTCATAATTTTTGTTCAGGCCTAATATTACAATCATTTGCCTGAGCATGTCATTTTATACCCTGATGGTACTTCCATTAGTTTATGTAGAATCAATGTTTTTAAACCAAAGAGATTGAATTACTGTAATTTAGGGTAACACAAATTCTGCTGAGATTTTAGTTGAAATTATCTGAGGTACACAAATTATTTCGGAACCCTGATTATTTTAAGAAATACTTTGCATATAATGACATAAGCAGAATTAGATGCCCAGGTCCAGAATAGATATAATGACTTCCCACTTATCATTTGTCTGTTACTTTAAAATCTACAGACGGCTACAAGAGTGGCCCAGTTCCACTCAGCCCTAACAGGGCTAAGGAGGTGCCAGCATCCTAAAACTTGGCTTTCCTCAAGGATATGTGAGGAGGAGATTCTCTGGTCTTCTGAGACATTTCTGGCAAGCCTCTCTAGGATGCATATGACTGTCAGAGAAGTCTGTGAGACTGACACCCTGGCAGCATTTTGTTGTGCATATGGCAGGTATGAGGTGCACAGAAGTCACACGTTTAGTTTTACAGTCTTATTGCTACAGAGGGGCACACATACAGAAGAGCTGTACTGTAGAATGCAATTTTAATAAAAGAAGCTTCACATTATTTGAAGGTCAGGTACCTATTGCTAATAGGAAACATAAAGCTCATATACTTTTTCTTCTAAACTGAAAGTCAAGTTATAGTCATGCTACAGTGAAACACCAACAAACTTTGGTAGTTTGGCTTTGTATCTGAATGATGCTGACAGTTTCTGTTCTGCCCTTTAGCACTTATGTCAGTTTTCAGTTGACAAGCAAAGGATTAGTTTAAGAAAGCAGAGAATTAAAACCAAGCTGCATTAACAGTTGATGACTTTCAACATGTAAATCAGCTTGGCTTTATTCAGTAACATTTTGGACTATCTTTTACCTTTGCCATTGCATTAATTTTGGACATCATTGCTTCCTAGAAAGTGATTATCCTGACTACATATTTTCTTGATTCAATGAACAGATAAAAATCAAAACTGCTAAGAATAAATGAGGCATCTGATGGAATAAAATTCTCAAATACTGTTTTTGTGTAAGAGTTTCTAAATGTTGAAGCATTCATTTATAAGCAAATTATCTGTAATTGTTTGACAGGTCCTGTGGAAAGATGGCTTTTTAAGCCATAAACCATCATTTTGAGTGGAATAATTCCAAAGGCTGCTGTGTCTATTGTGCTTCCACAGCTATAGGTCTATACAGCTGTAGAGATATTCAGAATAAAAATCTTAATAAAGACCTATGAGCATAAAGCAAGCACCTTTTACTGGAGAAGCATGGATGGGTGAGATGATATGAAGGGCGTGGGATGTGAGTTGCAGTTGACTGCAGTTCTGCCTCCGTTCTGCCATGTGGCAATTCATAAATTTTGGCTTCAGCTCAGGATATCAAAAGAATATTTCAATGTCTCTAAGTAATGTGCATTTTTCCCAGTATTGCTGTAGTTTGTGCTCTAAGACATATACACAGAAGAATAAATCTTGAAGCCTTAGATGTCCTATAAATACAAGGTGTTTGCAAATATAGGATGAACAGTGTACCTTCCTCGCTGGAGTAAAGAAAGTTAATAGAGGTGGCTTCTTGTGGCATTGTGGCACAGTAAAGCATTGAATGAATCTCAGTGCTGACACAAAAATATATCATTTAACTGTTTCATGGGGTTAATGCTAGGGTATGATTGACACATGTTCCTATGTTATGGGAGACGCTCATGAGTGTATAACCAGCACATAATTAACCTTCTGGAACAATGGAAGGGTGCAGGGAGGTACTTTTACTAGCCAGCCAATGTTGCGGAGTACAAGAGAAATAATTACAGTAGGATGCAGAAGGGCAGTTGGTGGAGAGATAGGGAAAGGGTAAAAAACCCAGGGAATGAGAAAGAATTTGACCATTGATTGCATAGTCCTTAATCACAAAGGGGAGCAGCATTTCTGTTGTAGACTATCAATTTTGTAGACTATCAATTTTGTAGTCTATGGATGATGATATTTTGGGGTTGCTGTCAGTTCCCTCTATTCCTTGTCCCTTACAGGGACCTGAGGTTTGACTACAGTGAGAAATATAAAAGACTTTCCCCTCAGGTAGTTTATAATATGAAAAAATATGCCAAAATTTGTAAGAGCATCCCTATCATGGTGCTTTGTCTCTCATCTTTAAGGTCATAAAAATTCTCTAAAATAAGCATGCAAAGACCTTCAAGCCCTTACCGTGAAACTAGCACTATGTGCTACACACTATATGAGTAAAATTCCCTCTTTCCTTTCATTTTCCTCTCTTTTTCTGAGAAAGACTCAGAAAAAATGTAAATACAGCATGTGAAGGACATCACCATCAGCCTCTCACCTGTTTTGCTCCCTCTTGAATAAAACCCCAAATTACAAACAGGAGTGATCTGGCTAGTAAGGGGGGAATGCAGTTTCCTTACAAGTGAGTGGTGTGCCCTGTGTTTGGAAATGATGTCCTACCTTCTGCTGACCAGACTTTGTCAAAATCAGCCATGGGATCTTGGCAAAAAGTGAGTAACCCTATATAGCAGTGCAACACCAGCACAAAACCAGGCAGTAGAAGCAAGGGGCTCCAGGGGTTGTTCTTGAACTGTGATTGCTCACTGGATGAGGGCTAAAAAGGGTTGTTACTCTTAGTCTATGTTTTGCTATGTGGAAATGGCCATTTTCACTGCATCCAAAGTAAATAGCAAGTAGAAAATTAGGTAAAAGGCAGTTACGCATTACTGTTCACAATTCATAATGTGCTGTTATAAATAATGCAGTGTGTGGCATAGAAGTACAAACAGAATTATGAATAATGTTGTGGAAATTACTGAGGAAAAGAGAGAGTTAAGATAACTTTATAAAAACCCTGGCAGGCTCTGACTTGGGACTTCTAGGCTTTGGTATACCAAACTGAAAGGGATTTTGGGGTTTTTAATGCATTTTTCCAGGGGGTTTAATGAACTGATAAGATATCTTTATTATCTTTATATACCCTGTTGGGAGGAGATATTTACTTACTTTGGCTTACTCCCTGACACTATTACCTGTTTACCTAAATTGTTTTACAAAGAATGGTAATATAATCTTTTTCTGTCTGTGCTGGTATGTTGGTGTGCTCTGCCTGGCCATGGAGTGAGTCTGTCTCATGTGGGGGTGAATATGATCTCACCTCTGCTTAACCAAGAAAAAAATTCTGGGTAAAAAAAAAAAAAAATCTATCTTAAAAGAGAGTAGGACAGAGAATTCATAGAGATAGGCATCTTTGCGGAATTTTAAGAAGTTTATTGCAAATATTAGCACTAGTATGACTTTATGAAGACTGCACTCCACTACAAATATCTCAGGCCTATCTTGCATCCATAAATTAACTCTCTAAACATCCAAATGTTAGAAATAAAGCTGAAACAGAGGGTTTAAAAATTCGAGTACTAAATGTTATGTTGATATGCTCTGTTACTGAAAGATAAATGTTCTCTGTCTCACAATTAACATCGAGATTAATTCTACAAACAACTATTTTTAAAAGATTTCCTAGCATTCTGGAAAGGTACTTTAACCTTGAAGGACAGTTGTTCCTGATGCCTGGTGCTATACCTCCAGTAGCAGTCAACATTTAATATCTCTGTGATGTTACTGTCACCTTTTAAAATGTTATTGGTTTAAAAACAGTAAAGCCTTAAATACGTCCTAAAATTACTACGGGATTGCACTTTGCACCTGCACTTTATGCAGCCATTTTGACTGAGAATAAGGTGTAGGAGTGAGTACTCTCTGAAATGTTACTTTCAAGACTATGGTCCATTTCTCTGTTACAGTATGAAAATTGATGCTGGTTTGGGGCATAAAAATTGGAAAACATGAAGAGGGATTTTCTCCTAGGCTTGCATGCTGTGTGTTGCAGAATGAATTCTGTTCAAAGGCTGACTGTGAAATTTCTGTGCTCTCATGTTGACTATGATAAAGGGAAATACTGCTTCCCTATGATTTGCACTTGCAGACCATATTTACACCCTCTTTGAAGTGGGGTGGAGGGAAGAACAGACTTTGGCTGGGAGAAAACACAGGGTGGCTACTTGGCAGCTCTTGGAGTCTGAATTTCCACACCACTTTCCTTGAAATTGTCTTTGGATGCATTGATAGATTGATGGTTTATTTACATTTAGATTAGATTAGATCATTATGATTAGAATAATACACTTCACTGATTCAATTTTGGGCCTCTGCTTTCAACTATGAAGATGACTTTCATGTCATATATATTGTAGGAGCTTGTAATTTGCCTGAGAAGTACAAATTGGTTTTGTTTCCATTAGGTATAGGCAGAACATGACCCTCCACATCAGACTTATGGGTTTTTGAATTGGGCCTCTACTGAAAGGGGAGGGGGGGAAATAAATCTCAAATTAGCTTTGAATTAGTTTGAAATTTGAAAATAAAGTAATAAAAGGTGTCTAAAAAAACCCCTTTGGTCATGGCAAATTTTGGATCACTTCAGATAACAATCAATACAAATATATCCATTCACATCAGTGTTAAACTTGACCCTTTGTTTGAAAAATCTCACTTATTCTTAAAAAGCTTTCAGATACATAGATGCAACCTCTTTTCAAGTGAATAAATGCTGAGCATGCAACACCTCAACTGTAGCAAGTTACTATGTGTGTAACTTTGAAGAAAATCAAATATTTCAGGACCCTGTTCTGCTGAAGATGTTAAATTATGTGAGCTGTATTCAAAGATTTGAATAAAGAAATATAGTTTATTACGAGGTCTTCAGACAGTTGATCAGTATATCCATAAACAATTATTCTTCAACAGCATTTGATTCTTACTGACAAATAGCCAAAAATTATCTCAGTCACTACCTATTAAAGACATAAGCAAACTTATAATAAATAGATACGTGTTTTAAGTATTTACTTCCTTGGAATAGTTTAGAATGGAAATTATCAGGCAATCCAGTGGTTAATTATCACATAATTTACTATTTCTAGATCCTATGATACAGCTGTCATTTAGAAGAGATATCTCAGGATAATTGACTTTTGATTACATGGTGAAGTAATTCTCATAGACATCTTGTTGTTATGTCACATCGAAGTGTCATGTAAGTATATGGGACCTTGAAGATGGGAAGAGCCTGGTGACCACAGCACCCTTGCCAGCTCCTGAGCACTGTTCGATGGACCTGAACGTATCATTCCCTTAAAGTCTTCTGAATTTTTGCCAGTCTTGAGAATATTACTTTTGCTTCTATAATCTTCACTAGTTCTCTTATCAGAAGTTGGAAATAATTTGTTATTCATGACATATTGTATAGTGTACCTCATTTTGAGGTTTTTCTCTGTTTTTTAATTAGCTATTTAAAATGCTATCTTTGGTCACTAGAACAAAGTCTGCTGAGAGGTAAAATTGCAGCCAGATACTTAATCACTTTAAACCACCTTACAATTTTGTGATAACAGTCAGAGAGGGACCTGGGGGTGCTGACTGACAGCCCGCTGAAGAGGAGCCAGCAGTGTGCCCAGGTGGCCAAGAAGGCCAATGGCATCCTGGCTTGTGTCAGCAATAGCGTGGCCAGCAGGGACAGGGAAGGGATCTGACCCCTGTACTGGCACTGGTGAGGCCGCCCCTCGATTCCTGTGTTCAGTTTTGGGCCCCTCACTACAAAAAGGACATTGAATGACTCGAGCGTGTCCAGAGAAGGGCAACGGAGCTGGTGCAGGGTCTGGAGCACAGGTGGTACGGGGAGCGGCTGAGGGAACTGGGGGGGTTTAGTCTGGAGAAGAGGAGGCTGAGGGGAGACCTCATCGCCCTCTACAGCTCCCTGAAAGGAGGGTGCAGAGAGCTGGGGATGAGTCTCTTTAACCAAGTAATAAGTGATAGGACAAGAGGGAATGGCCAGGGAAGGTTTAGACTAGATATTAGGCAGCATTTCTTTACAGAACAGGTTGTTGGGTGTTGGAATGGGCTGCCCAGGAAGGTGGTGGAGTCCCCATCCCTGGACGCGTTTAAGAGTCGGGTCGACATAGTGCTTAGGGACATGGTGTAGTTGGGAACTGTCAGTGCTAGGTTAATGGTTGGACTGGATTATCTTCAAGGTCTTTTCCAACCTAGATGATTCTGTGATAACAGCTCTCAAAGTATCTATCTTGTTGTATTTAGGGGTTTTTCCTCTAACTAAATAACTGGCTATTTCAAAAACTTTCAATAGAGGTACTTATTCTGTTCCTGAATTGTTTTCTACTGCTAATTTTTATAGTTCTGGAAAGTAGTTACATATTTTAATATTGTTAAAATAGTGTTAATGCAGGATTTCTAGGTATTATCTCTGGGACATTGCCTTCTAAAATTTAAGACTGCCAGTTCTAAGGCTCCTGCTCATTTCTTTTGTATGTGTCACTTGGGTCTGTGTTGTGTGTCATTATTTGGTTTACTTTAATAATGTCAGTGACCAAATATCTGATCTACAGCACTCTTCCTTATAGAACTTTTAACTTTGTTCACCAGAAGAAGCATTTATTTTGTGCAGAGACAAGGGACAAATCAAAGCTTTCTTGTACACTCTAGTCTGTTTGTCAGACTGGTAACAACTCAGAGACTGCCTAATGTAATGTAAAGCAAATAGGCTTGGCCTCAGGAACTCAAGAATACAAATGGATTATTTTACAGATTGCTCCTTTCTCAGATGTGCAAAAACTGTACTTCTTACAGGCTAATAAAAGTAAAGCTTTAAGTGATTGTGAAATGATCTATGAACTTTGGGTATTTTTCTTCAAGCCAGCTGACACTGGTAAATTTCTGTCCTCGTGAGGTATCATCCATCATCATACATAATCCTGTGTCTGTCAGCCTCTGACAGATGTGTCCCTGTCCTTACTGCAAGTCGCTGTGGTGGTTGCTGCAGCAAGTATAAGGACATGCTGCTGGAGGATCCTGCTTGCATGTGCATACAGTATGAATCTTGTAGTGTCCTCCTTAAATTAGAATTCTCGGTTGCTCTATAGAGAAAAGTACAACTGTGCTATCACCATATTCAAGTGATAGGGTTATGAATGATGAGAACTTATGAAGCAATTTTCTCTGGTTGTGCACTTTTTTTTTTTTTTTCTTTGAGCTTCCAAGGTAAATGTCTGCCAGTGAATCTGAAATATCATCTTTCTCTGATATGCAGAATATTACTTGTTTTCTGACAGTGCATACATACCACATCACAAATCAGGATAGGATGTTAGAGATCTAATCACTGTACAGGCTGGGCTGCTTTGGGTCCTAAATTTTAGAATCTCATCAGACAAAAGATTTAATACCTTTATTTTACAGAAGGAAGAGCAATGTATGCTCATCTAAATCCTCTTCTCAAAAAGAAACCAGCCCTGCAGGTCCCCGATTTTCAACAGTTTGTGATCCTAGTGAAAACTCTACCCTTTAGATGACTCTGGCATACTCTCTGCTGTTGAACTCTACAAATTCCTGAATTCTCTGAACACAGCACTCCTGCAAAAAACTGACATTGCCTGAAGCAGGGGCTCAAAGTCACCCTGAAGTCCTTGCAGCACCAAAGTGGACTCACAATAGAGATTCCCCCACTTTTCTTGCCAGTAGGACCAAGTCATTTAGCTATGCTGTGAGCTGCCTGGGATGGGGGAGTCAAGTAGTTGGGAGATGGGTCTTCTTATGGACCATAGCTGTCACATCCTGTCCCAAATTACTGAGTAGGACCCAAACCAAAAAACTGTGTATGTTACAGTACTGGGTGCCCTGGACTACATGCAATCTAATTTTTTAAATGTTTAGATATCTAACCCCAAAAGATAACTTCCAGGGTAGGATCCTAAATTGCAGGAGACATCTGCCTCAATGGAGAGAATGGTTTATCATTACCTTGAAATGCTGAATATCCTTCTCAGCCCACTCTAGTCTTATTCATGTCTATGAAAATTGCTATACCACTGAAATATCACATGATAAGGGTAATGAGTGTTACTGAAATTAGATCTATATGTCTTGCATGTGATGTGTCAAACTTACACCATCTGATCATTCGAGTTGTTTGTTATGAAAGTGGTAACCAGGCTGGCAAAAGTTCAGGTGGGTGGATGGTATGTGGATTTATTCACAAAATGTGAATAAATTCAGATTCAGTAAATGTGAATTCACTCAAAAGAAGAGAATGCAAAGTGACAGGTGAAGACATGCTTATCTATTTTAAGGTCAGTGTTTAGGACTCATTTTCTTTTACTATGACAGCCTTTCTTCCACTAAATAAGTATGTATGGCTTTCTCTAAATGGCTCTGATACTCACTTTATATAACCTACAAGTAATTAGAGCAAGGACTTTGAGATAGTGAGTGACTTCTAGAGCTACTCGTGGAATAGCTTAGAGTGAAATGGACTTCTGGAGGTCATCTAGTCCAGCTTACTCCTCAAAGCAGGACCAACATCAAAGTTGGATTACAGATTTAAATTATGTACCATTAATTCATTATTTTAAATGTTTACTATATATGCTTGTTATATGGGATAACATATACACCTTAATTTTATCTAGCATATTAATAACATGAAATTACATGTATATGGCTATGAAAGCATCCCATACTTCAGTCTATTCAAAATCCATTTTGAATCCTCTGCTGCTGGCCTTCCTTCCCTCTTTTTCAGAGAGAGACCAAACTCTGCATAGCAGCAGGTGGCAGGGTGAAACTTGCCTGTCAATAGTGCTGCAGTCTGAGCAGTCTCCCAGAGATGGACAGCCAAATCCAGTTGCCTTCTTGGTCAGAGCTCACACAGTTTTGACATTCCTCTGAATTGTTTACAGCACAGTGTCATAGCTTCAATATTTATTGCTCCTCAGAGCAGGAGGGAACATAAAATTGTAGTCTCGCACAAGCAGTTGTACTTGCAAGTTCCCCTGACCACTCAAAGGACTAGCACGTTTTATTTTTTTAAAGAGTTATGGGATAAAAATATTAAGAACTGTCCTGACAGGTGCACTCAGAGAGCAAGATACAGACTGATGATTTCTGATGCATGCCTCTTCTCGGGTCACTGAGTCCAGGTGTCCCCTGGAGTTGCAAGACTGGCTGTGTGCCTCCCCTGAGCCCATCCTAAAGGGGCAGGTTAGCTAACAGAGAACCAGAGAGCAAGATGCTAATGGATGTGCAGTGTGCCTACTACCCTTTGATTGCTCCTGATCTGCAGGAAATTCCCCAGAAACAGTCCCCTTGCTTTTAGAAAGGAAATTTCCTTCTGCTCAGGAAAGATTTTCTAACTTCAAGCACTATTTTTTAAAGGTGAATATTGATGTGTTTTGTGACTTTGTAGGTGGTTGTTTTCTGAACACTGGCTGTACTAAACACTGTTTAACCCTTCTTGGCTCAGCATGAGAGCACCAGGTTGAGAGGAAGCTATTTTGAAACCTCTTTTGAATTTTTTTTTTTTTTTATTTTATTTTATTTTTTTTTTCAGTAACAGCAAACTCTAGACTATGGCTCTTTGGTGGTCACGACGATATAACCAGTCACAGCTTGTGGGTGATGACAGGGAGGTCTGGAAACCAGCAGAATTGATTTGGAGACCTTCACTATGGAAAGAAGGGCAGCACTGCATGTTTTAGCAGTTGCAATGCCATCAGCACTGCTCCTCCAAATGTGTTATATAACTAAGTAGCCTCCTGAATACTCAGTTCTGCAAAATGATCTGGGCCCTGACCAAAAGGGGTTTCAGGAATGATTGCCTCTGCTGGAGAATGACCATGTTCTCTATCAGTGAACAAACAAAATGCATAACTGCAGGAAAGCCCTTCTGGGCTTCCCTCACAGAGTTCCCCAGTTCAAACTGGGAGTCAGGCCTTGGACTCTTCCAAATGAGATAGTGATTCTTGTGATGCTTAACTACAACTGTGTAGCCTCACTTCACAGTATCACCAGTAACAGATGGGTACTCTAGGTTCAATTCATATTTGTTTGTTTTCTCATGGAGGGAAAGGAAAGAATGATTTATGCCTGACAGAAAAGTTAATTTTGTAAGGAAGATGCTTCACCTTGGTTCTTTCATGAAGGACACCACCGTTTTTTGAAGAATGACAGCATTGCCTTCACACCTGCATCTCAGCTTCATAACATGTAGTTACAACACATGAATTGAGCGGATAACTCTATCAATCCTATCCTTATTTAGTAGCACCCAACCATTATAATGCTTGTAAGAGGGAACAGCAACAATTAATTGTTTGGTTGGTTTTATCCTGGATGCTGTACACACCAGACGGGATGTAGAATTACCACTTAAATTTTTGGTGGTGACAAATACTCATTTTAGTAAATACTTGCTGTGAACTGTAATGTATTTGCAGACTGATAAGAGTACATTAGTGTCTGCTACATCAGCCTGACCAGTCACTTTGGTTACTTAGCTGGTACATATTACTGTATTGGAGCCAGGCAAGTTATGTCAGCTGTGGTGATGGTGTAGCTCAGTGTATGTAAATATACCCACAAATGCTTCATTTGAAAGGACTGGGGTAAAGGTGCACCAGTTATTCTTGCTTGCTCACAGTACTAGCAAGATATGAGTAATATTGTGCTCCTGTGTTTCTCATTCAGAGTATGAATCATTGTAGTAATGTAAACTAGGCGTAAATTACTATTTAAACATAATGGTCCCATTTAGCCCTTACTTTGGGCATGTGAAATGACTGCACAGGTGCCAGGCTGTAAAGAAACATCTGACACTTTTTCATGTTTGTCTGTGGAGTGCCTAATGTGGTGTTAGAGCTACACAAATAATGAGGAAAAATAAAGATAAGGTAAGCGAGGCCAAACTGCAAGCACTGCAGATACCTTATCTGAAAGGCAGTGATATTTAGCCATAGAGAGGCAGATAGTTAGAGCCTTGAGATGCAATTCAAATAATTTTTTTCTGAGAGTCACCGGAAAAACATTCACTTCTAGAGTTATTTTATAGTCACTACAGATCAAAAAATGATGATCTCTTTATGGTGAGAATAGGCTGGAAAAATAGCTTTCAGTACAGACGTGCATCTTTTGGGTTATTTGCTGGTAAGTAGCAGATGTTGTAAATCACAAAGGTTTAAAAAAAAACCTTGACAACTGTGCTGTCCGCCATGAAACTAAAGAACAGAGCTCACTTTAAATAAGCTCAGTATTGCTTACCCTTCCTGGGAACTGGATGTTTAATGTAATGGTTTTACTACACGCCTCCTGTTAGGAGAGGAGGAGCACACCCTAGTATAAGTTTGAAAGAATGTTTTTGACATCTCAGTGTAACTGTTTCTCACAATCTGTCCTTCTGTAGGAATTTGGAGGACTGCAGAAGTAGTGGTGCCTGAAGGGACAAAGGAACATCAGGATCAGGTCAACCAAAGTTTCACCTAGACAAATCTTTGGACCTCACCCTCTTGCTCCTTTAGCTTGCCACAACCCTGCAGCATCTCAAATATGCTCTGCTGTGTCCTGGGGAAGGTGTAACCTCTTCCAGCACAGCCCACCTGGCCATACTGCACTGCTAAAACTTCTTTTAGCGTAATAAAGACTAGAGAACATACATAGTATGAGGATATATTGCAGAACAGACAATAATAGAAGAGTGTCTGGAAAGCTGTAATTCTTGTAGGACCCCACAGATAACACTTGTCTACCAATAAAGTTAACAAATACTTAGTGCATTAGGTTCCCTAACTTTTAATCAGTTATTTAGTCAAGTGATGACCTTCTGTTTCTCCCATCTTAATTTTTTGAGTCTGATGAGAGACCAATGTGTTTTGAAAAATAAAATGCAATTGCATCAACTTCATGTCCTTTTCCTACATATCTATTTTTCACCTTCAGAAATCCTCAGAGACGCGTCTCATGAGTTTTCAAAAAGCTCTGTTGACTGTTCTTCAACATACCATTTTTCATATGTTCACAAACTCTTTTCTTATAGCTCCAAACACTTTTTAACAGGGTACAAAGGACCAGAGTGTGGGGTGCTGTTTTTGTTATTGGTTGGGTTTTTTTGGTTTTTTTAATTCAATCCCATTTACCATCTGGTTTTGTACCTGGGCATTTTTAAGTAAGAAATCATACACTGCACTTGCTACTTAAGCTATTTCATGCTTCAGTTCCTTCTGAGCTCTTGGATAAATATCCTCTGGTCCTTTTCAGGAAGTTTTTTCTGAACTTCAGTTGAATGCAGAACGCTTGAGGTATCATCCATTAAAACAAAAAAGAGTGTGTGTGGCAAGGATGAAGCACGTTTCTGGTGGGAGAATTTTCGAAACTCTTCCCCATTCACTATGTATAAAAAGTCATTTAACTTATCTGCTCTGGCCTTATCTTTTATGAATGCTTCTTTTGTGCCTTAACCATTTATTGTTGTACAGCCTTTCCAGCAGGCTTTTGGCTTTTGATAGTTTTGTAAAAGGATTTATTATTACTTTTTTATGCCTTTTAAAAATTTGTTCCTTAAACTCTTTGGCCTGCCCTGTTGTGTTTTTACATTTAACCTGCCAGAGTTCATTTTCCTCTATTTTCCTCATTTGAACATGATGTCAACTTTTTAAAGGTCACCTTCTCCCTTCTGAAACCTCATCTAAAACACATGTTACTGATCAAAGCAACGATGCGGTAAGTTAAAGGTGAAGTCACTGCCTGTCAGTGAATGTTGTGGTATTAATGAGAGATCCAGACAGGAGGGGAGAGCTGTGGGGTGGTCAGCAATAGGACTTAGAAAGCAGTCCAAAAACTCTTTTTAGCCTCTCTGTGTCAACTCCTGCCTGGAATGTGAACAAGCTGCTCTTGCTTGTTGTTGCCCTGAATACGGTGGGATTAAAAAAAGAAAAAAACGAGAATCTGTACATTAGCAGACTGCATCAGAAAGTCCCCTTCAGTTTTTCCTCCTAACTGACCCAAGACCCTCAAAACTGGGTCATCCATTTGGGTTAAAAAGAATGTTTAGGTACTAATGTTGAGTGACATTAGTACCACGTTTAGAGAGGTGACATACATTACAACTGTAAAACAATAGAGTGAAGGAATAATGATTTTACAATACAGTGATATTTTACCAAGGAGCAAATGTAAATAAAACAGCCTTAAGTTGTAGTATTATTATTATTATGTTAAGGCTCTTGTTGCTCAGCATGCTGAAAAGTTTTAAAGCAGAGCATGTGCATTAAAAAAGTATTAGAAATAGGTTCATCTGATGATTATAGAAAACAATTCAATTTTTTAAATTCCAAAAATCTATCAGGAATATTTAAAATATTTAAAAATTATACTGTCACATAAAACACTGCCATTAGATTGTGCTCTTTTCCACCAGTCTGAAGCCGTTCCTTTTACAGCACTGCTCCTCAAAGTTCCTTGTATCATAGGTGTGGTCATCTCTCAGAGTTTTGTTGGGTTTAACACTATAAAAGAAATCATTATTCATTGGTTTGATGGTGAGAGGAACAAAACAATGAAAAAATGCCATTGGGCAGTTGGTGATGCAAAATTATTATTTTGTTCTTGTTATAGATATTGTTAGGACCTAGTTCTTCACTAAATAAGTGGTGTCAGGTCCCCCATCCACATAGGAGAAGGTCCATTAGTCATTAAGGAGCTGCAGATGCTTACAGTGTGGAGTGCTATCGCTGTTCTGCAGACCCAACAGTGTATAGCAGTGTCATGGTTAATACTGTAGGGAATTAGCACACCAAAATTCCGTGTGAGGCACTATGGAAGGAGAATGTGATAGTTACCTTAAACAAAAATGATATCTCTCCTTTTGCACTCACAGATTTAATTCACTGGCAAGACATACACCTGTGTGGTTTGGCCAGGACAAGGGATGCTGGCCTTACCTCTCGTTTCTTTTGTGATTGGCAGCAATCAACTGAATTCTGAATATGTGCTTTATGGCCCCTAGGTGTGGATGGTGTTCGGATTTCCTTCATCTCATTATTTTGCCTCAGCCCTTGTAAGTCTTGGGCAAAATTTCTGTGTTTCATGGCGGTTTTTTGCCTTATGTGTTCTTCATCATCTTGTCCCTTAATCATTAGGCTGGCTTATTCTTTCTATCTGGTCATTCAAATGAAATCACACATACAGTGCTCTGTAGCAATTAATGCATATCACTGTCTTTCACACATTTTCATTCATGCCTTTTTCATACTGATCTTGATATTTCTGTTACAAATCCCTACCATCTAATGCTAGGCATCAGCTGTTTCTCAGAGGATAGGGAGAACTGGAGAAACATGGGACCATCCAAGCCTTTCCAAGGAAGGGGCACAGAGGAACTAGAGGTTAAAAAAAAAAAAAAAAAAAAAAAAAAAAAAAAAAAAAAAAAAAAAAAAAAAAAAAAAAAATCTAAGTCAGTTAAAGATTTCTATGCACTCAGGCAGAAATTACTTGAAAGGCTACCACTCTGAACCTATTTTCTCTCTGTCAGTACCAATGATTTACCCTTTCTATCAGAAACATGTTCATGTTTCTACATGCCTTTTTTTCTCTTTATCTTTACAGCTATTCAGATCAGGGCTGGGACTATTTCCCTGTCACACAGATAGCTTAACTCCACATCTTCTCCCCAGTGACTTCATTTTCTCCAGGCTGTTGTAAAAATACTGTTTCTTCCAAAATGCCGCTGTTAAATTTACATTCCTTTGAACTCCTGACTGACTTTCTCTTACAACATCTCTGACAAGATTCTTTTTCTCTCCTGCCTAGACCCTTGTCTCTCTTAACACATTTTGTAGAAGAACGAAGAAATAATGTTTTTTAAATACAATTAACTGGCACTTTCAAACATATTTTAAAATATATAGAGCCAAAACCTCCACTAGAGCTTAACTTTAGAGCTTCCTGTCTCCAGTTCAGTTTACTTTTATTTCATAGCTCTTACCAGAGAATTTCAGAAGCCTTCAGCCTGAAACCCCAAGCTTGCTCGCTATTCCCCTAAGAGGCACTGTAAGTGATGGGTAAAGAATTAATCAAAAATTTGCAGAGGAAAAAAATTTAAGCAATACAGAATGAAAATTAATAAAACCCTATACAAAAATTTCCATGAGTAGTCCCTGAGGAATTTAGAAACCTTCAGATCCCATAATTAGATATTTAATCAAGTGAGGTTTAAATATTTTAAAAAATCAAATAACTCTTCTATCATGCATTCTTCCTCAGCTAAACAGTTCCTGTTTTGAGAAAGAAATTGCAAGACACTGAAGTCTGTTTATTATACAATCCCAAGGCAGAGAACTAAAATCATGGCAGTTATACTAGGCAATTTCTGCTAGGATCCAATTTAAGAAATTAATTATTTTAAAGGATAAAGACATGAGACCAGCATGTGTGTGACCACACACATGGTTTTGGTGTTATGACCAGAAAACAACCCTGCAAATAACAGCTTGGACCTGAGAATCTTAACCTGAGTATTTTAAAAGAGGTTGGTTGTTTTTTTTTTCTCCTCCCAAACTGTGACAAAAACCACACACTTGGAGCAGAAGGTATCTGCTATTTCATTTACTTTATTATACTCAGGCTTATTTGAAAGAATTATTTATACTTCTGTCACTCTTCTATAAACCTGAAAACCAGTCGAGTTTGTCCTTACATTGCATGCAATTCTTTAGTTAGTAATTCTTATTCTATTGCCAAAAAGTCATGGAAGGTATGAATTATCTTGATTAATGCAACTGTGATAATGGTATATAGATACTGTCATTTTCAGTTACATAGCTCAGCTGGGGCATTCACATATGTAGCTTTACATTGTCAAAAGTTTTGTAAGATAGGAAAACTCAAGGCTTTACCATTACTACAGCTTAACAAAGGTACTCCGTTCAGAAAGAGAATGATCTTTAAAATAAACACACTACCTCCTGCATGTGCACAGTCATACTATTTCTTAGCACAGTTGCCATGTGTGGATTTGTCCCCAGGAAACTTTTCAGCTCTTGGCTGTGTGGGAGACCTCATAAAAGCTATGTGGGAACAATGCTCTAGGCTTTGCTAAGCAAGGCATCCTAAACATTTTTGCTGTTAGGATGTCTGAAAATCACCCATCAAGCCAGCAGGGAAGAGCAGACAGAAATGCAGAATCCTTGCACTCCAAAATCTGATAGGTTATGTTGTTCTGGGTTTACAGAACTGCATAAATGTGACAGAAGTTCATGCAGCTCTGCTCCCATCCCTCTGCAGATTGTCAGAAGACATTTTCCCACTGACTTCTTAGGCAGCATAAATCTTGTTACTGTCAGATGATTGTTTTCCCAAACCCAAATGAAAATTAAGGCAACAAACCCCATTAATTTTTCATCTGATTCAGCTTTTGTGCCAGCTTAGTAGATAGTGTATAAAAGCCACCTTGGCATGAAGAAGAGCAGGGATGAGCACTTGTCGGTTGAGCAGGCTGGGGTATGGGGAGTCAGCTCTTCCACTAGGAAAACAAGCTTATTTTGGACAAAAGGAGCACAGTCTTAGAAATGGTGGTGTTAATGTTCCAGTGTGGCAGTGCTGCTCCAACCCTCTTTGCTCTTCTGTATATTCTTTCTGAATAACTTGAAAATCAAACATTCATGCATATAATTGTTGATGAGCATTCAGATGGCATGACTGTCATGATAACATTCCAGCCAGATTTACTGGTCACTTGTGAGTGAGTGACTAGGACCCCAACTTAAAAAACACAGGCAGAGGTGCAGTTTTTCAGCTGGCAGTGTTTCACTGGGTGCCCTTCAGGTCTTTATGCCTTGCATCCCTATGGGCAAAGCAAGGATGTCAGTAGTGCTACCTTGCAGATGTGCTGTGGAGTGTGTCAGCTGCAGGTTCAGAGGAACTTCACAGAATCATCTACATTAGAAAAGACCTTGAAGATCATATAGTCATATATAATGACCCGTGAAACAAAATGCAAACAACTTATTGGTGTCAACAAGCAGTTCATTGATGCTCTGAGCAGTAAGAAGGTGAAATTTGCCAAGTTACTACTGACTTAGCTGTAATACCTTCAGTCAGAAACTAGCAAATAGGAAACCAAATGTGTGGTAGAGAGCCTCAGCACTCTACCTCAGAAAAGCATTTAAGCATGCTGAAATCTCAAGTAGGGAAGAGACATGGTTGTGATCAGGACAATAGTAGTCTTGTTGCTATATTCTATGCTATTCTTCTATGCATGACATGTGTCCTTATTTAGTCCTGATTGTCTACAACACAAGGCAGTAAACAAAATAATAAGGGGAATACAAACTTTCTCAAACTTTCAACACAACCTGTCAAGTAATAACACATCCTCTGCAACAGAGCAATGGTAGCAATACAAAACAGCAAGAACTGTAAAAAATGTGATAGCAGAACCGTGTCTAAATTGTTTAATATATTTAAATGGCCAAGGAGATTACACGGGATAAAATAGTTCATTAGTAAAATGCTGAATGTTAACTCTTCTTGGTTATGAGGAACCCGGGAACACTGGGGTTAAATCTGATTTAAAGCCACTTCTCTGAAGTGGTTCAGTTAAAATATTTTTCTGCTTCCAAAATACCCAACATTCTCAGGATAATTTGGAGTCAGAAGATCATATTTCTCCCTCAACTATAAAGAAACATTGAAACTCTTAGTGAATTGCTTCTTAAAACAAGAATCCAAATTCCTTTAAAATCTGGAAACCTATGATACTTAGTTTGTCCTTAGTGCGAACAGACCTTAGTGTCACTGAATATTTTTGGGTTATTCTATAAGATGAGAAACAGTTTGAAAGAGTTCTGAGAACTGCTTTTGCTTCCCATTTGTGATTCGGTAGGCTCCAAATGGGAGAGGTTGAGCCACAAGCCCCGCGTTTGCTATTTCTCCCCAGCATTCAGTTCTCCAGGGAAACTCTTAGTTAATCATCCTGAGATCTCCTTTTTTGTGAGCCAAGAATCCTCTGAGTGGAAATCTGCACCTGGCTATTCACTTGAATGCTGGAGGAGGGAGAACCTATTTGCTTGCTAGTTGCGCTGTATACTGGCCGTATCTTCCTCTTGTGAAATATTCTCTCTGACAGATGTGACCATCAAAAAAGGCTGATTTGACTAAACTGACTTGTCTTCACCCAGAGTTATCAATCCACATCTTAAGCTCCAACTTGGCCCATCCAAGGCTGTAATACTGAACACTTTCATATATTTCCCTAAAAATTTTATTAGTCTTCATTAAAGAATATTCTTTCCCTTACCCTTGCTGGTGTTACTGTCTGTGACTTTGAAAAATCTTTTCTGCTAGAAAAACTACAACCAGTTATCTCCTAGTGCATGTGAATAAGGGATCCAAATAGTATATAGCAAATACAGATATTTTGAAAATTACTGTGATGAACCACACTCTCAAAATATTAGCCCAGACAGTCTATAATTCACAGTGATTGAATGCTGTGGCAATATTTCACCTCGTGTCTCAGAAGTTCTCAAGAATACCTATCTAATGTTCTCCCATCAAATTAGCTTGGCTGCTGCAAAACAGCAGCTGCACAGCCTCATTCCCCCAGGAGGCTCTCAGAAGCGCCCACAAGATGATACGGCAAGCCTTGGCTCTGACCTACTCTTGTGGTTTTCTGAAAGAAAAAGAAGGCTTTCACAGTGCTAGATTGTCTTATGTATTAATTCTAGTGTAAATTCAGGTTTGTTTTTTTTTTTTTCTCTAAAATGCTGATGTTCAAAATAAAAGTCGAGACAGCATACATGAAGGTGGGAGGCTGTGGTGCTGGGATATCCACCATTGGTGCCACATGCATTAGTGAACTTTTGAAATGCAACACTGAAATGGGAGTTGTTTTCATGCTTGGAGAGCTAAAGAGTACAAAGGCCTCCGGTGGAAAATCTTACCGTGTTCAATCTCATCTGAGAAGGATTTTTGTAGATACTATTTTGCAGTTCTTGTCACTTTCCTCCCTCCCTGCAAAATATAAATAAAAGCTGTCTTGTTCTAAATTATTTCTCTGCTCTGGGGGGAGGGAAGAAATTTCCTTGATTTATTTAAAGAAAACCACCCAGCATGCCCAGGCGCTCGGGTTTCCATCTCGCTCTGGAGGCAAATTACCAGTCATCAATCTGGGTGACTGACGGAGTAGAGTTTTCTGCTTATACTTGTACACACTGCTCTCTCTCCTGGTCCCAAAGCCATTTAACTGACCAGTAGAGACATGGGTTAATTTAGGGGCACTCCTCCAAATGTAGGAGAGAATTAGTTTCCACAGAACAGGGCTTTAAACTGCAGTGTTACATTGCTGAAAACATCTTCATTAACAAATGCCAGTGAATAGCTTGAGCTTCTCCATGTAGGGGAGGAAAATAAGTTATAGCCAATAACTAACAACTGTGATTCCTTTGCATCTGTGTGCTTCCATTACACAAATTTACTTGCCAAATAACTGCTATGAATAATGCTTGGTCTGTAGATTTTCCAACAATTTCCAGTAATAAAAGCACTCAAATTTTGAACATTTATTAAATACAGAGGTTGCATGGCATTCACATTCTCCAGTTACACATAAGTTTTAGAAATAGGCTGCCAGTTCAAGGGTTTCTGATTACAAAATTTATCTTGCCTAGCTCTTCTACTTTAAAGTAAATGTGTAACATTTGCTCCCTCTCTAGTTTGCAGTAAGGAACGTTCCCGATTTGCTACTGCCTTCATGGGCTCTCTTAGGAGTATCAACATCACTGAGAAAAAATCTTTAAACATTCTAAAAGATTATTCTTAAAGAGTACATTTGATCATCTAACTTCAAATGAAAGATGCTATCAGCAGATGTAAGATGGTAGATAATTAAGCAAGAGGAAAAGAATGTTGAAATTATAATTAGGTATTTCACTTGGAGTAGAAAATTAAAATTAACATATGTTAAGTGGAATTAGAGAATTTCTGATTCATGCTGATCCAGTACATTGATGCAAACACCCTTGCTTCAGCCCTTTAACTGCCCTCAAGTATTTCCAAGTTCTCCTACAAAACTGCAGCAGCTATTGAAGGACTGCCCTGCCTTGCAGTCGGAACTGAACAGCTGCTGCTGGGCTGCAGGGGCTGCAGCCTCTGTCCAGCTGGGAGCACAGGTCTGCCTGAGCAGCTCCAAGGTGCCTCTTCTTCCAGCATCTGCCTTTCCTTAAAGTCTTTAAGCAAAAGATCTTCTCCTCGTGTAAAACTGTGCAATATTGAAGTAATTCAAATTAATTTAGGCCATCTGAGGCTTAAAAACCCTAAATGTTAAAGAATTATTTCAAGGACACAATTGTAAGTCAACCCAAAATCTCTAATGCACATCAGAGAACTCATTTTGTCTAAAGTCTATAGTTTTAAAAGAAAATGAAAATGAGTCTGGTTTTACATGGCTGAAATTTTATGTGATAAAATAGGCTTTTTTTTTTTTTTAGTGACAGCAAACTCTTCAGTCTGTGTACGTTAGCTATTAAAATATCTACAGTATGATAAAATGCGATCTCATATTCTATGTGAGTGGCCAAGTTAAATTAGAGGCAATTAGGACTAATTTGGCTTCTTCCTGAGATCATAAATGTACAGATGAAAGCTCTGATTAGAGAGCAGGGAGTGTAGCTTTATTTGATTTTTGGCTTTGAATGGCTGATGTGTTCTTACCTTTGAAGATCTGAATTGCTAAAATGACAGCAAAATAGTAAAAACATCAAAATTAAATTGATTTTAAAGATTAAATGGATGAATTAAAGTGAAGAGGTACAGATTTTTTAAGCAACTGCAAAGAACTGTCAGTATTTCAGAATAACTCAGTATCGAACCTTTCGTAATTACGCTCTGTGGTGTAAAATTATGAAATGGAAGAAGGTTTCTAAATTTTCAGAACTTGCTCTTATAACTTGAGGAAGTGAAATAACTTTCTATCAGGGTTTTCTGTAAACCAATGGGAAGTTCTTTCTAATCCTATGTCCCTGAGTTGAATAGTATTTTATCTCAAACATTTTCAGTTCAATTTTTTTAGCTCTAGACTTTATGGCTCTAGAGTTTCAAGCATTTTTTTTCAACAAACAAAAGAGAGACATAACCTTTGGTCTCATTTTGAATACAAACTTACACTTGGAGATGGCCTGTTAAAATCGCTGTTGCTATTCTTCTAAGGGGAATTATTATATAATTAGGAATGTGTGAATATATGTGTCTGTACACATATATATGAGACTGTGCTTGAGTTCTGTAGCAGAACATAGTGACAACTTGTGCATGTCATTATCCAGAGACCCAAAAGAGAATGTAGTATTTATAAATATGTCTGTCTCTTCACTGTGGAAAAAGCCTGTCATAGAAAAAGAAGAACAAAAAAAACCACCAAACCTGCAATTTAAAGGAATGTCATAGTGCAGTATCAGAGTTAAATGGCAACTTTCTGCCCATTGA
The DNA here is from genome assembly GCF_003259725.1 of Athene cunicularia. Taxonomy (NCBI): domain Eukaryota; kingdom Metazoa; phylum Chordata; class Aves; order Strigiformes; family Strigidae; genus Athene; species Athene cunicularia. Next base: position 98,356,101 of record NW_020799097.1, on the reverse strand, counting down.
GCATGTTGGTTGTGTAAGGTGAAAGCATTTCTCTATACTCCCCTATACTCTTTTTTTTTTAAAAGCAGGTTTACTAAAATGGCCCAATCCTTAGGTCTACCGATATGCAGATGAATTGCTGATCTTTCTCATAATAAACCTGTCTGATACCTCTGCCCAAGTGAACTGATGAAGAGATAGAATAAAAAAATGGGAAGACAGTGTGGTTTGAAATGCCATTGGTATTTGGCTGAAGAATGTGTCTTTCTTCAGAGAAACTGAGAAGTAAATAGCATTTATTTTCAAAATAATGGTTTAACAGACAGGTCATTAGGAGGCTGTATTAGTGCAGTACATGGAGTGGTGCCACATCTTTATAAGGTACCGCTTTGGTCTGTATCTTCCTTTATTATTATGACAGGGCTGAAGGTGTCAAACCAGTGCCAGTTCTTCTTGAGATGTTCTTATTTCTTGCCCAGAGATCTATCTTAGCCTACGTAGGCTCAAACCACTTACTAAACTTTCTATTTGTGTACTATCATCTCATCTGGGTTGAGAACAGTCTCCACTTATGCTACTGAATTCAGGTTATTGTGAAGAGAAAATTGCAAGGTTAGGACTGGAAGATAGGTACTCAAATCAGTTATTTTACTTCTAGACAAATTCTAAAATCTGGGTGTGTCGAACAGTTAACACAAATTTTACTCATAAACAGAACAAAAAAGAATCTTGAAAAAACAGACCAGTTGGGTGGGTTGCGTTTCTAGATTTATTGGTTGCTGCTAGATTGTACCTTCAACAGGAGTTTCCCTAAGTACTCAGCCTTCGGTCATAACATTTTCTGCAATGTTATTACTGACTGACTGGTCAGCTAGGAACGCCAAAACCTGTATTATTGACTGATATTTTGGCAAGTTGCTTTTCTCAGTCACAACACATTTATGTTATCTGAGAAATCAGGTGCAGAAAAAGACAAATGTAGTAACCAACTGAAGATATTTGTTTTCCACCCTAATCTTTCTCAAGATCTGGTATCCCTCACATACTGGCCCAGCAATATCTGTCCTGCAGCATTTGTTCATGTTAGTTTCAAAAGGACTAATAAAAATCCCTGCTGAATAGATATGGAGAAAGAGAAGATGAGTATGATGTGTGTATTACAAACAGAGCAGAAAAAGAGGTGTCTTTGAGAAGCTTGAGGATTTTTTCTTTTGAGGTGCAATTTAATCTGTGTCATGTTATCTGCATGGTAATGAGTGCCTACTACGGGTTAAACACAGGGTCAAGAAAATGTATAAGAAAGACTCAAGTTCTCCTGACGTCAGTACAAGACAGATTAATTTATCCGAACTGGATAGTAAGTAGAAATGAACGAATATTAGATCTCAGTTGAGTCCCTTTTTTGACCTCAAATTTATCCATTTGACATCAAAAGCATGTCAGGCATGAGTAATTTTTCTCTTAAAAATGGACCCCAGATGGTCTGTCTATATTAGTGCCTTTGAGAAGTTCATACAGAAAGTAGGGTTTGCTTAAGATGCTTGTTGGCTTGGTTTAGTTCTGGAGAGAGCCCTAATGCAAAAATAATGGGAAAACTCCTACTGGTTTGTCACCTGTTGTCTTCTGGGGATGTAAGATGCTCTGTGTGTGTGTGTATACTGCAGATGTGTAGCCTACTAGTTTTGAACTCTGTGTGTGAATTGCAAATATATCTTCTGAGAGTGAGGAAACTTGGAAAGAATGAGGTCATTGTGCATAATAAATCCCCCATATGCTTCTCTTCTGCCCTACAGCCCACAAGAGAAACATTTCAGAGAGGGTTACTTTATAATTTACATTCCTATTGTCAAAACTGGGAAATGAAGCACAGATATGGTATGAGGAATGGCTTGTTCATTTCAAGTAGGAAAAAAAAAAAGAGAGATGTAACTGCCTAGAAAACAAATTTGAAGTTCATTAAATGAACCATATTTAAAGGGGGTGAGACCAGAGGTAAGGACAAAAGAAAGCTTGTACACGATATATTTTTTTACTGCCATACATAGCATCTGTGCAATATCACAGGTGTTAAATTAGCCACAGGAGGGCTCTCCTGTTCTTCACTTGAAGAAATATATTAGTAGGAACTGTGAAAACTGCAGGGGAAAAAACAAATTTATAATCCCATAACAAGAATATTGGGCATACTGCCCTGGTTCACAAAGCATATTCTGCTTGCAAGTAAATATCATTTAAAATGTGGCGTTAGCGCAGTAACTGCATATGCTTCACTTCTTCATACAAAAATAGTAATTAAAATCATGTCACAAGATCAATTAGTTTTTGATCAAGCAGGAAACAGGGAGGACTTCAAGCTGTAAAGAATTTCTCATATAGCTGGGCACTGAGCATGGGCTGGTGTTTAGTCATGAGAGAATGGTAATTACATATGGACATTTGCACTGCTGGCCCCTTGCCTGCGCAAGGATTAAACCACACGTTGACATCTGGAGTTATATAGCCTCTCAGGGCTGCGTTGTGGCTAAGCAACAGCCTGTTATAGGAAGTCTGAGGAAGAGCTCTGCATGTTGGCAGCTCCTGCAGGATTTCTATTTACGAGAGGCAGAAGGTCCCCAGGGGTGCTGATAGAAACTTACTGAAGTATCTGATTGCCTTGCAGCCCTGCAGTTAGTGTCACAATAGCCTTAGGAAGCCCTTAGGAAGCAGGCAAGAAATAATAGCCTCATTCAACCAGTGGAGAACTGAGCAGCCAGATTGAAGAGGGATTAATGCACTGAAGTCCAGACTTGTGCTCCAAATCTTATGCCTGTTCCATCCCAGCAGCAGCCTGGTCCTGACACTACCTAAATATACTGGAGGCCTCCATGTTCTGTCTGCAATTCCAGAAATGCTGTAGGCTGTGCACCTATCCCTAGTGACCTCTTTCTGAAAAATCTAGGCTCTGTAAGCTAAATGGAGTTGCATCACTGACTCTTCCCAAAGGGATGTACAGGTCCAGGATCATCCATCCTCCTTAACTGTTAGCATTTTCCCTGTTTCAGTTTTGGTCTCTGGTAGTCTGCTGCTTCTCAAAGAAGACACAGAAAGGGTATAGGGGAAAGCATGTGTCAGAAACTTTTTTATTAACCAGCTTTGAGGCTCCTAGTTTTGCACTGGAGAGAATTTAGTGGATACAAACCAAATTTTGCACTTGACCTTAGGACAAGAAAAAGGTTTTGGAGATGTTTTGTTTAGCTATATATGAATAGATATTTGGATCCTCACAAAGAGCAGTTGCACATTTTCTGTTCAAGGTTTGAGATGGAGCAGCTGTGGACTGTAATTCTAATCTTTCATGGTAGCCCAGTGGCAACTAAGAACACTTGCCTGTGCATATGGGAGAATTGAGTTCACTTCCATCAGTCTCTCACCTCTCTTCCTATAGAAATACCCTAATACCAGGGTAAGTTTTGCTTTTGCTAATTCTCATTCTTGACATAGCATTTATTCCTGAAACTGTCACAATCTGAGCAAGAACATAAAATTCAAGACTTAAAGATAAGCAAGATGGAATTTGTTTCTGTAGGCAGAGGTTAAAGCAGTCCTCTGGGTTTGGCTTAGAGTCCCATTTGACTCTGCTTTGTTAAAGGCTGGAAAGAAAATTATATTTCCACCTCAGCTGAGTTTGAATAGGAATGATAATCACTTTTCCTAAAAACGTCTCCTAGGCTTTTCCCTCATTAGAAGCCTTGCTGGAAGTTGTTGCTCCTGATTAAGAAAAGGAATGTTTGGTTGGATATGAAACCTCTGGAGAGAGGAGAAGTTCATATGCAGTCCTGTGTTTCATGATGTTGGCTAGCTTCAGGGAGTTTCCTGCTCAGTGGCTTCCTTGTATCATTATCTTTTGAAGAGTTCTGGTTTCTCTTGTCTTATACAGGACTGCTAGGTGCCCAGGTAGTGATTTAGATTTCACGGAGGCACTACTCAATACAGTTTAGCTTTGAAGATTTTAGGTCTTTTACTGGTTCAAGTCATTAACATTGGGCATAGCATTACCATAATAAGACATTGCATCTGGTTTCTAGGCATTTACCTAAGCCCTGGCTTGTCCTTCCTGCCCTTGGTATTTTCCTTCTTCTGTGTCTTTGCTCTGCTAACCAGAATAAGAATTAGCTTTCCTGAAAGTCCCCTATACTACCATACATGTCAACAATTTAATTTTCTTAAGATCAGAATCTGTAACATTATCATTCTTTTTTAATGCCTTTTCCCAGAAAAGGAGCTCATTTATTCTTAAGAGTCCAGCATGTTAAAGGGTTTCCAACTACTGCTGTAGGACTTTTCTTCTGGTAATCTTGCCATCACAAAATGGCTGAATCAAAAAGATTCAGACTCTAGATCGTTCCATTCACTCTCCTTGTCAGGTAGCATAATTTTCAGTTGTCAGTCAAAGTTGGACTAGTGATTTTTTCCCTCTTTCCTTGTTAACCTTTTGTATGTTTGAAGTGTCAGCACTTCGAAGTCCTTGATTTCCATAACTGTCTTCTTTGCGTTAGCCAAAGCTTTAAACCACCTTCCTTCTCTGCCTTTTTATTTTCTAGTTTGCCTTAACAAGGCTTTCCATTGTATTTATTGTTGCACTAAATATCTAACCCTGATTCTGCACCTTTTCCAACACATTCTTTTTTAGCTTGTCTTTCATGATGTTATTTTCCTATATCCTAGTTGTTCAGCTGAGGCTCACCTGCTTTAGCATGAATATTAGTCTTCCAAAGTAATCAGGCTTGGGCAATGTAAGATTAAAGGAAAGGAAAAGAAAGAATATAAATGCTCCCTGTCTTATGAGAAAGGAGTAGGAATATGATATGTTTCCTTTGTTACTGTTGCCCTAACTTCATGATCTAAGCAATATAATTTGCTCCTAAATATTCCTGTGATGCAGTTTTAGGCTGCAGGATGAAAGTAGTCACTGCCATACTCTTCTGTGTCAATTAATACATTTAGAATTTCTGGCCATAGTCTTCTCTAAAATGATCTGACTACAAGTTTTAATAATGTGAAGAAGTTTGCGAATCTCAGTGATGAGGAAGGGTTATTTTCTAACATTCCATTCACTGGAGATTAATTTTGACATTGAAGCTGTTTTTTAGAGTACTTCAGTAAAAGCACCTGACATTCTTGATTAGCTTAACGTAGTCTGCTGCTTTTGTTTTTAGTGTTGGGTGATGTTTTAGCTGTCTGGATAAACCCAAGGTCCATTAACATCTCCTTCTACATCAGCCACTTACACACAAAACTGTAAGAAAATAAAGCTGAAAAGAAGCTTGGCAAACTATAGTCTGTTGCTCTCCCACAACATTCCTGACTATCTCTTAAAGACTTCATATTATGGAGATTCCGTTCCTGTCCAAGCCATTTATTTCAGTTCTTTACTATTCTTAGCATTAAGAAGTCTTTTGGAAGTTCAGTTAGCTCTTACTTCTTCTCAGGTCCTCCCTGCTACAAACATGGAGAATAAAATGTTCCATTCCTTTTTGAAGACTGTTAGCATAGTCCTCCTCAGCCATTTCTTTAGAAGAAATGATACCACTTCTTAGGTCATGTTTTCTCATCATCCTTGGGACATTGCACACACTCCACCCTTCACTGCAAGGTTCAGTTTCTGAAATAGGACACAGCAGTGGGAAGGATCTCTTAAGTTGATACTCTCAGGCCTTTTTCTTGAAAACTTAATCATGCTGACCTGAATGTGGACTAATGTTCAGCTTGTGATCCAGTGTCATCCATAGGAGACCTATTCCTAGCTAGTTGTATTGCGACTGATCAGATCCTTTTGAGTGTGAAAGCTTGCATTCATCCCAGCTTTTCATGGTTGTTTTGAACTATGATTTTTGTCTTTCAGCATCTTCCTAGTCCTTCCTGGCTTGGTCATCTATGGATTTGTTATCCATTTTGTATCTATTTCTTCCTATTTGACTGTATGGGGAACGTAGCTCAGCCATATCTGTCCATATTAGAGATTCCTGAAGTCCAGTAAGATAATTCTCACCCGAAAGATGCACAATTAAATTTAACCACATAAGACTGAGAGCATGGTTATGACTGAACAAGTCAATGTAATGAATACATGCCTAACCATTCCTTCCAAAAAACAATCAGGCAAATAAGCAATGTAACAAAGCCAGTTGATTTTCTGTATTCTATCAAGTGGAGGCCAACACTTGCATAGATCTGAGAAGATGCTCTTTCTTTCTTTATATGAGAGCCATCAGTCTTGCAAAGGGCTGAGAAGAAAGGAATGAACTAAGAAGATATTACAAATCATTATGCAGACCACGTAGAGTGCCAAGAGGAGACTCTCAGGTCCCTCAGCAATGACAGTGCAACAACCGCTACTGTGTTCTCGTAGGCACACTGGTAGTACCATTCAGATACTTCAGCCTGAGCTGGTTCAGTGAAAACGTAAACTCTCCTCCCTGCGTTTCATTTTTTTCAAACATGACATAAAGTTTCAGATTTCCATCATAAATATTACATGGGCCTCCGAAATTATTTATAACCAGTGCATTTGAATTCAGTACCAGTTGTAGAAAAAAATGTCCAGTACTTCATAGGCAGTTTTACTTGTAGCAAATACAGATTAGATATGCATTTTGCCAGTTTATCGCCTTTTGGAAAACATAAGGACAAAAGTGATAAATGAAATTGTTAAGATCCAAGCATGATATCAAAGCACCTGCAGTTTGATTACTTGTAACTGTGTGATAAGTAATCAAAAGGCTGGGTGCCAAAATAAAGACTCTTACTACACCTCCATTTATAAATAGTGATTTTTGAATCTTATATTGATATGGTCATTCCTAAAGATGATACACTGAGTAATTTGGAAGGAGTAATCTGTCAGCGTCCTGTCCTCTCTTTTGACTATACCAGTCCCTTGAAAGGGGTAAGAAATAAGCTCAAGAAAAATAGTACAAAATATATTTATCTATTTAAATTCACTATAGTTCTCCCAAGATCAGCAAGTAGTGTGCCATACTGGGAACAAGCTAGCCAGGGTGCTGCAGAAACTTTATACTGTCCCAAAATCACCAAGGGTGCCAAAATAGACTCTAGGAGAAATTCCTTGTATAAAGGAACATCCTTTTTTCTTTCAGACTGTGGCAAAGTGTATGTTAATGGGGAGGGCACAAGGGAGAAGGGAAAAATAGAAACTGCAAAGTATTGGTTTGGGCTTTGAGGTTGTATAGGGTCATGAGAAACAAAGCTTCATGCAGACTGCTGAAATAGTTTTGGATGGTGCCTGGAAAATACTGTATATGTTCTGGTTATTATTATTCAAATGGAGCTTTATGGTTTTTCTGAGTCTTCAGAGGAAAAGAGTCAGGAAAAAAATTGACAGTTTTGGCTCTTTGTTTCACATAAACAACTGAAAGGTACTGTTTGCTCCATATTTTCTCAAAGAGGACTTATTGGAGGACATTTTTTTAAATTCAATTGGAATATGATTGTTTACAAAAATTAAAAATACTGCTGCCAAAGCACTACCCATTATCTAAAGCTGCAAACCCATTTCTGTTCTGCTCAAGAGTCAGATTCCTATTTCATTCATCTTTGGGCACAATATTAATGATTGCTGCCAACCTGAAGGTTTCTGGGGAAAAATGGTATACTCGAAATTACCTTGGAAAAGAGCACAAATACTCCAAGTGAGAAAAATGATCTCACAGTTCGGAAAAGGAAACACATAAAAAGCTGAATTTCAGGATAGTTCTAGTCTTTACATTTAAAGTCTTTCGTGGCTGAGGGAAGTATACAGTGCACTTTGAACAGCTTCAAACTCTCTATTTACAGAATATATATGTTTCAAAATGCTATTCTGTATATGCTATGCTGTGCTGTGTCTTTAAGTAGCCATCTCAACTGAAGGTTCGGCACTTATGTAGCAACTGAGGGTCTCTGTTCTGCCACCTGATGAAATCTCTGGCCTCAGTCTGGAAAAGCATTCTCACCACATCAAACCAGAGTCTCAGTGCCCTTCAGGAGAGATGAAGAAAACCAGAGATACAGTATTACTATAGACACAATACATGTGGAAACCAGGATTTAGAAAGGTTGTCAAGCATGAAGTTGCTAAAACAAGAAAGAAAGGTTAGATTTGTGTGATATCATGCTCTTCCAAAACATGCAGGAATGTAAAGTTTCTTCTAGGTATCAGTGAACAAAATTGCTCAGACTTCTCTATCAGTTAAGTTTTCTAGATGTGTGCACAAAAGCACTTGAAGGACTCCAAATTAGTGGCGCTCCTGGAAATTGTACCTTTCAGTTACTCTGTAGGAGGACACAACTGACAAAGACAGGCAAGGATTAAGAGGTAAGCCAGCCCTGAGCTGTGTAACACATCACCTATCCCACTCCATACCGAGTAGCCTGTGCGTATGCCTGAAGCAGTAAGAGAGCAGCATGCAGCAAAAAATAAGCCAGGCATAGCTTTGTGTGCCTTCAGACAGCAGGGACGCCTTTCTGACCTATTCAGTGTGAAATGTTGTTCTTGCACTCTATTTTTGAAATCCTTCATCGTTCTTTTCACCATCTCCATTGTAGTCTTACAAAGAAACATGTTTCCTTCAACGAGGTTTTGATACCCAGTGAAAGAACACCCACCTATTCTCTGTGTTCATTTCTGCTCTGCTGCCATAACCTGCTGATTGCAGAGGGAGCATTTCACTTCCATTATAGTTTAAATAAAATGATAGGCTGGCTACATAGGGATTCCATTAGCCTTAAGCAGTCTAGTCACTGTTAATTACAGTTTTTAGACTTCGGAAAGCTGGGTCAAAATTCTCCATTTTTCAATGGAAAGCTATGTCATTTAAACGCTGTCTTCTGTGCACCATTCATTTACAGTTCTGCTGCTCAAAACTCAGCAGTGACTCTTCTGTGGTAAGTGCGCATCTTCTTTTTCAGTCTGTGCCCAGAACAGAACCTAAAGCAAAAGCCTCATTAAGCAGAGTTTGCTCTGCCGGCGAGTCGTTTGTTTAACAGCTTGCTGGTGTGAAGTGGAAAACACCTTATATGTCTGAAGCTTGTATTGTTTTCTAAGAGATGGAGTTGTGAAGGAGAAAGTGAGGTGGCAGTGATTGTTTGGAAATAATGTTTATTTCAGTGTTTGAGGGTTTCTTCAGAGCAAAGCCTGAGTTTGGAAGAGGAGCCTGGAACAGATGTTTATTGAAAATGCAAGCCTTTCAAATGGAAATGGAAATTTTATGTAAAACTGTTTAGTCAACTGTCATTTTGTGTTAAGCTTTTTTAAAAAATCACAAACAAAATGTTTTGCTTTTGTTTAACCATTTCTACTATGCAGTTCAAGGAAATAATCTGCAAAACCCTTGATACTGCACTTTTACCTTTTTACGGTCTGTTTTGCATGTGCTAGCTAAGGCCCCGGTACTCCCATTTGCACACAGAGGTCTCGATCCCCCAGGAGATGGAGGCAGTCAAAGAACGCATGGCCTCTACCACCCACCCTTCTTCCAGAACTGCTTTGAAGAGGGGCTGTGTTTGCAGAAAGGACTTATCCTCTCAGTGGGGTGTGTTTGGGCAGGGAAAGTCCTGATGGCTGCTCCCCGGGGGAGCGCAGTTGCCAGGGCAGGGTGGATGTGGGCAGCTTGGGAAGTGCCGGCTGGAGTCTCTGCTCTCCCCAGGACAATAACACAGGGCAGGCGGGGGCACAGGCTGCTGCCTGCCTCTCAGCCCGGTTCCTCCTAAGGTATGAGGTGATCGCAAGGGAAGGAGAAGATAATGAAGCCCAGGGCAATACAATCCTGTTTTCTCCTTAGGAAACCTAAAGGGAGAATTTCTAGGACAGTCTGAAAGCTTTTTTTGTTTCCATTTTGCTGATAATTGCCATGTAGCAGTATCCCACACTACACATGATTCGGTGTGGCAAGATAAGAGAAGTTGTCCTTTGCTGACAGCACATGAAAGTGTTTTAACTGATAGGAGCAGATAGTACGAAGATTTGCTGAAGGGCATGAAGCCGTGAGGTTTTCAGTAGACTGATTCTGTGTGAAACATAGACTGTGGAGCTCTGGCAGAGAACAAGAGTCACTGTCATGGCACCTTGTCACCTGTTTCTGACTTATGTAATTTTTTTCCCTTTATAGTAAGACAATAATTTTGTTATATAATAAAATGAGAATTCCTTCACTCAGGAGACAGTTAAGTGACAATGTGAAGGCATTTGGGACAGGTATCTGCAATGCTGCCTAAACACAGGTTGGCTCAAAATAGTGAGTTTACCTCCACATTATATTTGGTTTCCCATTAAATCCTTATTAGACTATTATTTGGTCATAAAAAATCAAAACAGTGATAGAGCTTCGGTGAAGTAGGAGCTCAAACCTCATTCAACTTGAGTAGAGAGAGATTCCACAAAGGTTTAATATCTGAAATCTTCTAAGCTGCTAAGTCTGTTGGAGGATTTTAATGATCAGTCTTTGAAGACATTGCAGTGCTGCTTTTGTTGATGAATTTCTGAAATGTTGCTAAACATGGTAAGGACTCTACTGAAGTTTAGCAAGAACAAAAATAAAACGAGAATGTAATGTGGTCGTTCTGTGTCTGTATATGACCTAGTCCTCTCATACTTAAGTTCCTAAACTTTCTGGGAAAGAAAGCATTCAGATTCTTGCACTGTGACCATCTAGCTGTGATCATATGTTCAAATTTATGAAATAAGTGATGTGCTTCAATGTTTTAGTAGATCAGTACCTCTATCACTTTTTTTTTGATAGTACCATATAAATAGTAGAATAATGAAAAAGTACGGGTTTACATGTGTCAGTGCAGAGATAAATATAACATTATGCAGGTGACTTCTCTTTATGACTCATCTTTAGAGTGACAATTATTTGAAAGTAATTTAATGTCATTTCATGAAAGGTTAATGGTATTTCTACTTTAAGGGAGTTGAATACAATACAGATTTTGCTGAAATACAAATCTAACCTTCATTTTCTTTAATTGTTCTTCCACAGCAATTTCCTGTGAATCTATTAAGCCAGAAGCAAGCTTTTATTGAACAGAGAAGTCGACATTAAGGTAAGCCTAGCACAATTCAATTTAAAAGGTTATTTATTACTTAGTGTGTTAATGCCCTTACAAAAAGTAGTTGTTCATTTGTTCATTTAATTATGACTATTAAAGTTCAAAACGAGTGTTACCTCACAATTTAGAGACACAAAAGATTGTTTTCCTTGATCTGTATGGTCACACACCAGATCCTAATTACGCAGGTACTTCCCTCTAGTGGACAAGAAGTTATTTCGATTGCAGTATTTTCAGTCCCCTTCCAAATTTGACCAGGATTTAGGGAACAGCATGTCTTTAAAAAGGCACGGAGCAGGAGTGGGAATGGGCTGTCGCTTCTCACAGGGGAGAGCAGGATGAGGAGGGGGATGTCTGAGAGATGGCTCAGGACTAGTACTGCTGGGCATAGCCAGAGCGTGGGCTGCAAAAGCCGGTGATCGCAGGGTGCCACTGCTTGCAATTGCTGCAGGAAACAAATTTGCCTGTAGGCTCTCCTGATGCTGTGAGACTGGCTGAGTTATAAAAGAGTAAGTAGGTTTCAATAGTGATAAATGCAAAGCAGTGTACCTGAGTTAAAATAAGCAGATGCAGTAATAGGCTCTGTATTCTCTCTTACCTGTCAAGGAAAGATCCTGGAGTCACTGTGATCTTGGTGTTTGTTCTCCAAAAATATAATCGGTGGTAGAAAAGGTAGGCTAAATGTTAGAAACATTTAGAAGAAGAATGGAATTAAAAGGAAATATCATGCCCATGTGTGCAACACTTTTGAGATTATAGTCCCTCTGTTTTAAAGATTGAGAAGAATGATAGAAATACAGAACAGTTTACACATGAGAAGAAACTAAATCAGAGAGTCAAAACCACAAATGGAAATACAAGAGAACACTCCAGGCTGAAAGAGAGGCAGCTAGAAGAAGGTATACTGAAAGTATGTCATATGAAAGGTAGGAAGAAGGTGAATAGGGATTATTATTTTCACTTCTCATATCAGAAGGAGTAAGAGATGTTCTAATACCTCATTACTACAAAAGGTTGAAAGTATAAATAGACTCCTAAAAGAATTAAACAGAATTGAAGGAACATAGTTCTTTTGACAGCTGCTAAATATGAGTCTCTTTGAGGCCTCTCTCTCAGAAAGCCTCTGAGCTGCTAACTCAGATGCTAGTTGGGTTGGCCATGGGGAAAAACACTGTATATCTGGTCTGGTTCCATATACTCTAACTGTATAAATATCCAACAGTCTTTGGGATGGAAGATGGGCTCACAATTTCAAATCTGTAAGTGAAACACAGACAACCTCAAACATTCATTCATCTAATGGCTTTAAACTCCAACAGAGGAGGTTCAGACTGGACATTAGGAAAATAATTTTCACAGAAAGAGTGGTCAGACAGTGGAAATAGCTGCCCCGGGAGGTGGTGGAGTCACCATCCCTGGATGTGTTTAAGGGTCGTTTAGATGAGATGTTGGGGGATATGGTGTAGGGGAGAACTTTGTAGAGTAGGGCTGATGGTTGGACTCAATTATCTTAAGGGTCTTTTCCAGCCTGAATGATTCGGTGTGATTCTTACTGTACTGAATATACCAATAGGGTTCTTTTATATCCTATTCAAACTTTCATATATAATTTGTATTTTGAATGGATACGTTTGCCATGTTACCAATTATTGAGATTTTTATCAGAAGTCTTCCTTGCATTAGTTAGGTTTTTTATGACAGTTCTAACCACAGGTGATCTTGCAGTTGAAACAATTTTTTACATTAAAATAATAAAAATAAAAGAAACTAGAGATTAAAAAAAAATCTAACTGCTGTATGATGATGTGTATCCATATCTTTGAAAAAGAGTGGGTAAAGATTAAGGGAAAAACATCGGTTGATTCCATTTTTTTAAAAAAGTCAATTTTATGAACCTTTCCTATTAATGCATGGATTTACCAGCATACTTTTTTATAAAATAAATGCTAGTGAAATGTTTTAACCATATGCTATGTAAATCAGCATTAAAATCACGGTCCTCATATATCTTGCAGGAATAAGGTCTAAATTGCATCTAGAAAGATAATTTAATTGGTTTCTAAGCAGTTTCTCTTAAGTATAATGTTCATGTTTAAAACTCAGTGGCATAATATGGTTCTCTATATACCATAAGAATTTCTAATAGTGGTAATAAATTAAACATCGGCATTTACCTTTCTCCCTTTCTGGCTCAATCACCAAAGCCCAGGAGCTGCTTAGTGTCCTCTTGATGAATCCTTAGAAGAAATGAGGAATCAGTAAACGTAAGAGCAGTGTACAAATTTATGTGTTGAACATCAATCAGGCACCTCATACACAAGAAAATGCTACTACTCATTAGAGGAAAAAAGGAATTATGGCTGGAGTGAGATGTTTGTGACTGCCAGAGCATGGCAGTAAAAGGACTGACGGTTGCTAGATGTAAGAAAGGGTCCATGCAATAAAAAAATAATAAAAAAAAAGGAATAGAAGTAAAAAAACACTCTAAACTGCAGAACCATTTACAGTTCATTTATTTCTGTCTTATTGGGGCTTTAACAAATTTTGTTTCAATATTTTAGTCTGAAATTGTTTATGTTCCACTGCAAATAATAATGATTAGTCAAAGACATTCTTTTCTACTATTTTCTCTGCTCAGAATGCCAAAGTAGCACCTTCAACTAATAAGCTATTTAGAGGTTCAACCAATGGTTTTTAGAGCTGTACGTATTTTGTCAGCTCACTCTCTCCTGTAATGAAAGCAGAAAGAAGTTCATTATCAGATCTTTTCCTATCTGTCCATTCTTTCCTCTGCCACTCTGTGCCCATCCTGGAAGAAAAGGTGGAAATATTTGTGCTGTTCAATCTGCAGATATAGTGGTAAATAAAAAAACTATTGAACTTCTGTAGGTAAGGAGTGGGTATCCCTATGTTGTTCATATTAGAACTGGGTAAGCTTCAATGTTCGTGCTTTTATCCTTGGCTACACAAGAGATTTTGACTTAGAGAAAAAATCCCCTTATACTTGCTGGCAAAAATCTATAAGGATGCTGACCATCACACAGCTGTGTTATGGATGCTCTTGAAGCCTTCCTAAAATCAAGACAAGTTCTGCGGGATTTCCAGAGAAATAAATTTTTTACAACCTGCCATGGCAGCAAGCAAATCCACTTTTTTTAAAAGTGGGAAAAGGTGGGCAAAGCTATACAGTCTGCCAAGTTTGAATTATCTCCAAACTTGAACTTTCCACTGTGTCTCATCTTCCTTCTTATAGCCTGTACACATTCCCAAATGAGAATGTGAAAACGTATTATCTTTTCCACAGAAAAATCTTAACCATATAATATTTCATTAAAATAATCCTCTGCTGTCATTAGGTGATAGCCCATAAGAGAGACAGCTCCCCAGTAAAAAAGAAGTTGCAGGATCCCTAGGGCTTTTATATATTCCTTACTTCTTTGCTGCATGCCAGAGAGCTTTCCCAGCTAATGCCATTCACTGGAAGACAGTTTTCCTCTTAGACTTGGATCTCAGATCAGCTGCAGGTGTTTTATTTCATGGTGAAATGTACAGAAAGACCTAGAGCCCTGATTAGAGTTTTCTGTGCCCAGGCATATTGAATGCCACTGTCAACCAGCTCCTTCAGTATCAGTCTTTATTGAAGCTAAGTTAAGATATAAGTAAAGAAAAATATTTATTTCTAAAACAGGCAAGACAGATACAGAAGTTTGTCAAGGCACAGGAAGCAGAAATTAAAGATCAGTGCAATCTACTTGTGCAGAGATCAAATCTGAGCTGCCTCGCTGTGCCACTGGCAGTCTGTCCCTAACCCAGGCTGTTGGGGAATCTTGCTTTCTTGCACAGTCTGCACACTCAGTAAATGTGCTGTCAAAACATACAGTCTTTCATTTTAAACCCCTTACTTGGAGTTTCCTTTAGCTTCAGCTCTTCTTTTTCTCAAAGATTACTGATCTTTAACTTCTCTTGAAGCAATTTTGCCCCTCTGCCTTTCACATTCTGAAAATGCTCATATGCTTTCAGCAGAACAGTCATGATCTCTTGTACATGACTACATTATTAGGAAATTGTTAACTTATTAATGAGAAAATGTGAAAATCTCATTGAGAACCTTTTTCCATTTGAAGCTTATATTTTGTATTCATATGTAAACCACCAACTGCTGATATAAAAATGTAAATACAGTTGATGCATGTAGCTCATTACTGTCTCTGGCTCTCATTCAAAAGCAGAAACCTGAGTGACTCACTATTTTGAGGCGAGAGTGAGCTTGAGGCAACTGAATTCAAACAATGAATTATTTGCTTTATTCCTTAACAAAAAAAATGTGCCTGATGGGTGGAGTCCACACCATCTTGGAACTGACAAACACACCAGATACTAAATGTATCATCAGCATAAGGAACAGTAGGCTTGTCAGATGTAAAAAATCACAATTAAAAAGATTTCAGGAATAAGACAATTATGCTTTGGAAATGTCAGCACAGCCATTAGAGCTAGGAGCAATAAAAACACAGTAGGATGGTTTCTGCTCTGTCTGGATTAGTTGACTAATGACAGGAGAACCAAGACTCTTTAGCATAAGTAAATGGGAGGAGGACTTTAATATGCCAGCACAATAGCCCTCACAAGGAATACAGGCCGAGGTGCTTTTTCCACTGTTGTACTCAAATCCAAGCAATGAAATCTGCTAAGGCACAAAATGTCCTTTGCTTGGAACATCATCGTGTTCTATGACAAGTCTAAGACAAGTTGAAAGAGAGAAGTTGAAGATGAGGTGTCAGAATGTTACTAATACTGTTCAGATCTATGAATCATTACCAACAGATGTAGAGTAAGTGAAAAGTTTTCTGTAAATTACAACAGTGAAATCCCAGAGCCACTCTAGGGGTTTTACTTGGATTTCTATCCATGTAGCTGATAGAGAAGTATGGTGCAAAGTTGCTAAGCTTCTTAAGAAGCAATACTTGCAAAAGAAAAATAAACGAAAACCAATAGTGAAGTAAACTTAACTAAAGGTAACTCAGTCGTTTGCTTAGAGAAAACATAAGCATAGCTTTGATTGGGATTTACTGGTTAATCTTTGGTCAAGACACTTGTAGGGCTCAAAACATGTATGAGTACTTGTGACGTAAACCAGTTCAAAGCAACAAAAATCAGCACCCTTGTGCCAAACCGAGTTTGCCTTAACAGAAACTAGTGATGCACAGGAATCAAAGAAAACTTCATTTGAGTAAGGCGTAAAAGGAAAGCATTCTAACTGCCTGCTTATCTTAGTCTACTATATTGAAAATGATTGAAATGCATTTGAAAAAAGAATTCAAAATGCATAGTTTTCTTGAATATTATAGTTTTCTTCCACAAAATTTATGACATCTATGTTACTTTCTTTACTACTGGATAATGGTGTGTGCTTACCGGAATATATCTGAAATGAAACTGCATGAGTAGACCTTATTCTGAAGAGGACTTCTCTTGAACTGAACTGTGCATGTCCATCCACATTCTCAGACAAACATACAGCAGTGCCCTTTTAGGAATATATTGAAAACAAACTATCCGTAAAAATCTGGTTTAAAAAAAAAAAAAAAAAAAAAAGATAAAAAGTGCACCTTTTTAAAAATTCTGCACTGTATTTCATCTGTTTAATGTGGAGACTCTATAAAGTACAGAAGAGGTCATTTCCCCATGGGTGTTGGAACTGATTCTCTTGTAAATTTGTATTTGCCACTGTTCTGGATCATCTGAACTTTATAGTTTCTGTGAAGCTACAGGACAAATTCTCCCCCTTCCAGTAAATGGAAACCTTTGATAATTCAATCATTAACTGCTTGCTTTGAGTGCTCTATTCTTCCTCCAAGATCTGCTATGTAATAGCACCTATGCCATAAAGCCTCTCCCATTAAAATTTCTTGTTGAGAAGAAGGAAAAAGTAAAGTCAAGGAAGAGCAGAAAGAATGTTCCCAGACAAGTCCTCCTAAGTGACCTGCAGTTTAAGGAAACATTGCCCTTAAAAGAACAGAGCTGTGAGAAGTCTAGCACACATACATGTCTAAACTAGACAGAGACTTCCCAGCTGGGGTATAGGTGGCAGTGTCGTTCCAGCAGTTCAGCCGGATCTCTTGCCATGACTTCGGGTAGCTTCACAGTTCTGTAAGCTATATCCTGAGCTCTTAAAAATTAAGATATCTTCTGTGTCCATGCCTACACATGTGCCTTTTCGGCAATTGTTTCATTTCTAGGTACCAAGAAGTAGTCAAATTCAGCAAAATACAAGGAACAAATCCTGGCTGGTCACTATAGCCAGCATCATCCCCAGCTCTGGAGCTAACAGGTTGAACTACTGTCAGAGTTGCCTAGCCTAGACTGCGTTGCGTTTGGCACTGTATATAGTGATGGGCAAAGTGTCAAGGTATTAGGATAGGTGGTAGTGGCTCCTGCCAGGCTTCAGGTGGCTGCTTTTCCTCACCTGGAGCTAACAACCACAGGGTGTGGCCTGACTAGTGGCCCTTTTTGCTTTCAGCCAGCAGAAAATGCCAAAGAAGGGCTGAGAATACAGAGAATTTTCAACCTGGGAAATACAAAGCTGAAATGGCAAAATATAGTCCTTGCTCCAAGGCCCCAAGTGGACAAACTGTTCTGAATTAGCCCCTTGTATGGATTTTTAAAAGAGCTTGCAATGTCAGTGTACTTTCAGGAACAAAAAAATCACTTCTTTTGATCTATCTCCTCTTATATAAGTATTTTTTTATCCATTTTGAATTCTCAGCCATTTTATAGACTTCCTTAGAAGGAATCTATGAGTTGTATACATTTTTGGATATGCATTTTTTTGAGATTTGATTTTCTTGCCTTGAATCTTTAAAGCTGACACATTTTTGTGTGGCTGCTTTTTAAACTTTTATAGTTAAACTCAGATGTTAAGCTCTACCATTGTATTTGAAAATGATAATTCTAGTTATTAAACTTTTAACATATGAGTTTGGATAAATCTAGGAAAAGGGAAGGAAATTCTTTAATGTACTTCTTAAAAACATTCAAAAGCAACAAAGGGGTTTAAGAGTACAAGTCCTTTGACTTGGAGTAGATTTTCTGCATCTTTCTCCCTTGGGGCTGTGGCTTGGTCGTTATGTTTTTTTTAAATCTGCTATGTGGTTGTTTAATACATATTAAAAAAAATGCTTGGAAAACAGCATCAGCCACTTTAAATGAGGACTTTAATGACTCAGATGTCTGTGATTTGGAAAGCTACTGGATACCTATCTAGATACCTTTGTTATTTCATTCTGCATTAAAATGCTGAAACTCATTTTGAGTCTTACTTGGCTGTTTGGAGGTTTTCTTCTTTTACAAGTTCTACTGATTTCAAGTTTTAATAGGTTTTTCAATTTAGATTAAATAAGAACAAAGCCAAGGACTAAAGGGAGACAGCATTCTGGGTAGAATTTTCAAAGCCCTTTACCATAGCTTCTACATGCACTCAAATAACTACACTATGTGATGCAGGTATCTAGGCTACCTATATAATAATTCCCGTACAATGTTGCTTTAGCAATGCAGAAAAAAAATTCAAATAAAAATTTTAGAAGGAGTTACGGTGGATAGGTACCTATCCTGTATATGACATGATCTGTTGAAACTTGTCCCAGCTTGTCCTGAGCTGGTAGTACATTAAGAACAAACTTGCCCTAGCTGTCAGATGTTTTAATTCCAAAAAGAGGAATTAAAAAATTTTTAAAAGGGGGTTACAGCCACTCAATCTAGCCGAAAGTTAATATATGTGGGCAAATAGCACTGATTTCCTTGGGTTTTGAATTGGACTCACATTATAACTGTTTCTCCATGAAGGAAGGTAGGCATTAAGATTAAATGTTAAGGCTTAGAATAAAACACCAGATCTGCTAGTTTTTCCCCTAATGTGCAGGATGCATAATTCCCATGGTACATATGCAGAGGCATTTGTCATATACTTCATCAGTTCCATATGAATAAGTTTCAGAACCACTGCCAGCCCCAAAACTGTCCTATTAGCTATGGAATGTACTCAAATACCATGGTGATAGCCACAGAAAAGAAACCTTGTTAAGTTTTATCTTATATTTCCCACATACTCTCCTCAAGCTATTAGAGCACTGTTTTGCACAGAACTCATTTATTCATCTTTGTGCAAGTGTTTTAGCATCTTACAGCAAGGGAAAGTCTGTCCTACATACTCTTTTTATACAATATATTTATTGAATATTCTAGACTTCCCTTGTACCTTTGAAAGCAAGAACCAAATGTAAAGATCTAGTCCATGAGAAAGAAATGTGCACAAGGTCAGAGAAATGAATTTTGTTTGCGATATATTGCCCTCAGCCTGATGTGCAACTAGCAATTACTATCAATGTATATTGCGCACAGAAATCTGAATTACTTTCTTCCTGCATTTTACGTTCTGCTTTATTTCCCTCCTCCACTGGACACTGCCACCCTTCTCTTTGAATTCTGTATTCCCCAGCATTCTTTCAGATAGAATAAGCCCTTCTTGATGACTGATACCTTGTTAACTTCAGGAGGCACTGGAGACAAAAAAGATTTGTCTGGCTACCTCAGAGCTGCATCCTAGGAAGTTATTGTATCCATGATCCGCAGTAAGGAAGGACAGTGCAGCATGTGAAGGAGCATCAACACGCAGAGATGCCCTCCTAGCCTCAAACTCTTCTTGGTACAATTTCACGACACAGTGCAGCAGTATGCACTGAAATTGAGGTCATGCTGAAAGCAGTAAGACTAGATAAGCAAGGTGTTACACCCCCCACTAGAGAAACATTTATCAACACTACTCCCAGATCCTCAGTGATTAAATAATTCTGGGTTGTGTTTCTGCCCCATTCCCTATTGTGCACTGTAGATATGCCACTAGAATCATGTTTTCAAGAGTACAGTGCCAATTCTTCTAAAGATGGCTATGTCTATATTAGCAAGTAGTACAGTGCAATAGGAGCAAATCTACAAAACAAAACAGTTGGTGCTATGGATGCAGCACCCACACTACATGTATCTGTGGAGGTGGAGGGGTGGAAAGGGTAACTCAGACCAGCTCTTGCAATGTCCTGTGGGCTGGCTGCCTCTAAGTTGTTGAATCCCAGTAGAGGTGATCCCTGGGCATGTCTTTCAGCTGAGCGTGGATCTGGAAGGAGTCAGGTTTGTGTGCTCTGAGACAACCTCACAAGGTGAGACACAGCACAAGAAATGGGCATGGATTGGAGATTTACTGCGAAAGCACTCTCCCGGTATGATCCAAATATTAATATACATGCACCTGCTGTCGGCTCCCACTTCAGCACCAATATAGAAGGTACATTTTCAAAAAACCCAAACATATGGAATGTTAAAATCATCTGAAGGTATGATCAGTTAGTCCCAGCAGATGAGTGCCGTTAGAAATCTGGGTCTCACCTAGCAGCTTAGATGGTCAGGAAAATGTAGTCCTAACTGCAGCATTGGCCATCTGAATATGCAGCCCTGAAATCCTGAGAATCTGACCTGCAAAATTTCTGGTTCAGCTGCTTATTTGTGAAATGGGGTGATGTGTTTTACTGATGCCAGACTTTTAGTGCACATCTTGTGGTTTCAGCATCTTCCATAAACTCCAGGTCCAAGAGCGATGAGACAAGCAGAACATTTCCTTTCTCTTTTAGGAAAAAAGTTTCAAAGCATATAGTTTTAAGGCTGCTTTTATGAGAATCCCATGAATTGAAAGATGTGAATTGTAATTTTGAACATTTAATCAATAGTACTGGGTATTCTACCTACTATTTGTATTTTTTTCTCTTTTGTACAATGTCTGGCTCTCAATCTGATAAAGAGCTTACTAAAGAGGGCCAAAATAAGAATACAGTTAGAAAAGGGTTGAATAATGTTGCAATTCCCCACCATTAAACAGGAAGGACGAAACAAACATGGCTTTTGTTCTTTTTAGGAAGCAAACCCAATAAAATCAGAGGCTTCTGACAAAATCATAGTTCTTTGAAAAGAAAAGACAAGGTTTTGTTTCCCTGTAGGTACTTGAATAAACCAGCAGCAGATCTGGTTTTGACCACAGCTTGCAGCCTATCTGATTGTGCACTCAGTCCACAAGTTCTTTGTAAGCTTGTCTTGAATCTTTCAGAGTGCTTGTCTGGTCTGTTTCTGTAGTTTTGTCTTCAATCCGAAATATGCAGAAGTAAGTAGAGAATGCCAACATCTATCCACACGCTTATGTACCTACACAAGTAGTACACAATGCCGTGCAAATTCCTGAGTCGCCTAGCATGTGCATTTATATTCAATTGTTACGTGACTGAGTTTTGATGCAAAAGGTTGAATTGTTTCATAAAGGAACTTATCTCTTTCTGTTCTTTTAAATAGAAAAAAAACCCAAAACAAAACAGTTGTACTCCGTTGCTTTAATAATGTTTTTTCCCAGTTCACAGTAAACAAAGTGAAACTCAAAATGTGAAGGCATCTCTTCAGGTGTCTGAAAGGTAACTGCTAGGAGGTCTGTAATGTGAAACAAATTTAAACAACAAGTACCAAGGCTGTGAAAATATCAGAATAAAGTAGATTTGGCAGAAAGTGAAAGTTGAACAGCTTTCATTTAGCACGAGAAGTCCCTAACCAATACTTTTAAATGGTTTGCTAGATAACACGTCTGCTTCACTCAGCAGAGAAGACAGATTTTTCTTGAATAACACAGCCCTTTGAATTTTTTTTT
Source organism: Athene cunicularia (assembly GCF_003259725.1). Classification (NCBI taxonomy): domain Eukaryota; kingdom Metazoa; phylum Chordata; class Aves; order Strigiformes; family Strigidae; genus Athene; species Athene cunicularia. Next base: position 98,334,299 of record NW_020799097.1, on the reverse strand, counting down.
TCTTTCACATTCTTAAGGCCTCTCCATGCTGTGTTTGAGCAAAATCAGGGTGTCCAAGGGTTTATTTTTTATCTGTAACTTGGAAAAATGACATAGCAGCTCAGACTACAAGGAAACCATTAGATGGTGCTTGAATTCTGTAAACATCCACCTATCAAGAGCACAGCCTATTATATTGTGATACACATGCCTTGCAAGCGGACATCTAGTTTTCTGTGCCAGAGGAACATTTTAATTATTTCATTTACTAAAATGCTGTTACCTTGCTTAGCAAATTAGCACCCTAACTCTAGGCTTGACCTACAAAATGATTAATCTTTTTACATACATGTTAATATCTTTCATAATACAACAGTTCAGCTGTCTTCTCTGCACAGCCACCTTCCCCCTCGCCAAGTTTGTGCCAAAACACAAAACTAATTTTAAAACTAGAAACTTTCATTTAAAAATGCAATGTTAGAAATCTCCTGAGAATTCATGTGTCAGAGAAGATAATTTAAAACAAGGAGCTAAAGTGTGGCAGACTGAGAACATGCCCTTTAACACAATGTTTGCAATTTGTAATTAAAAATGGTTCAGTATAAAACAAGCAGCTCTTGTACTGTGGCACAGGTTGCACAGTATATGGGACTGTGCATGTTAAGTCAAAACAGTTGATGTCTGATCAGGATTTGAGGGCAGAGCGGGATGGAGAATGTAATAGTTTACAGGATGATATCCTACTTGTAGAAAGGTTTGGTAAATTTCTGTTTCTCAAACCTTTCTGAAGATTATCTGAAATGGAGGTTAAATCAAATCTAATGTTGTATGGCAAGTGATCCAGAAAAGGAGAGTCAGACTCCACAGCAGGGTAAGATAGATTCAAATGGAGAGATGAGTAGATGAGCTCCTCTGCTCCTGTTGCAACCTGCCAATCATAACCACCGAGTTGTAACACATCTGTGCCATTTTCAGACTGGAAATACCAACTAAAATTATGCCAGCTCAAAGCAAGAGGTCAAGATTTGTGTTGGCTCAGGGTTTTCCAGCACTATAGGTAATGCTGAATTTTGCCATCCAAGGGAAGAGATGACTGAGAGTAGGTCAGAGACAGCTGAGTCCTGGGAAGTTATTTATTTTTGCAGCACTTGCTACTCTAGTGATAGCCACCACTTCATATGACTAACCATCTCCTTGCACAGAAGCAGCAGCCAGCCTGGCTTTCCAGGTGCTAGCAAAGGCATCATGGCCATGTTGCGCTCTAGAGCATTGCATTATATTTTTTTCTGGATGCCAATAAAAGAAGCACAAATTCTGTTTGCACATGTCATATTTTCCTTTTAGTAGAACAAAAGGACTGCCTTTGAAAATCCATAATAGTGAGCTGAGACTCTAATGTCAAAAGTCTTGTTACCCACTGATAAGGAAATGCAAGTGGCACTCATCCAGCACCTGGATGCTACCTTTGATGTCATGAGTGTGGATAACAAGTGACTTTTGTCTTTTATCCTAAGAACTTCAAGCAGTACATACCACTAATACCACTGTAACATGGTTAAGAATTCTCTGTTACTCTTCAATCCTCTTCTTAGGCTGTGACCCTAAATATCTTTGATCATGCAGAAAAGTAATCTGTTGTTTGGTATTTAAAATAAGTAGCAAATGTTCAAAAATAAGTCATATAAATCTTGAAAGATAAACTCTTATATAACAGTCTTCAGTAAGGTACAAAGGCTGCGTAAAGGTACTTCTGAATGCCTGTGGCTGATGGTATGGACCAACCACACCTCCGCTGCTGTACAGGTGGGCACCGTGGGACAGGAACACACGGGGCACAGTGAGGTTGTGTTGTAAGGATTATGGATACAAAATTATTTGTAGTAGTTACAAGATGTTTTGTGTTTTCCAAGAACAGTGAGGATGAAATCCTGCTGTGGGGAATGGCAGAGCAAATTTCTACAAACTCCATGCAATGGTGTTTTCACCCCAAACTGTTATTTCTTCTGTGCTTCCCATGGTGAATTTTCTCATGCCCCACTTTCCTGAAGGGCTACAGTAATGGGCTAAATATTTTGTTCGCTAGCGGGGCCGTGCATCACTTTATGCCTAATATTACAATTCGGACTGGGGTTCTCAGCTCCAGGTCTGACCCTGAAGCTCCCTGCACACAGACCAGCTCCAACCCAAGCCAGCCATCACCCTCTGCCTAAGAAAAGCTTTTGTGTCCCTCCTGCCGCTTGCAGAGAGAGACTCAGCTGCTGAAGCCCAATCTTTAGGGAAGCACCTTTGCTCATCAGGGTTCATGCCCAAAAATCTCCTTGTCAGAGTGCAGCGGGGACCAGCAGCTCCCAGGGGCCAGTGACACCGGGAGCTTCCCCGGGTGGCAGAGCAGGGCCCGGCAGCCAGGGCCTCCCCTGTCCCCCACCACCCCTGCCAGGAGCAGAGCAGCCGAGGGCACTGTGGCAGCCCTGGGCATTGGATGCATCCCTGGGGGTGAGGACGGGCCGAGGCTGGTCTGGGTCACGGGCACACGGCTTGTCAGGGCCCATGGCCAAGCAGGGCAGGGCATGGGGAGCTGGGGAGCGGCCGTGCTGCAGCATCGCCGGGGCATGGACTGACATGGCATCCTGGGCTGTGGGCACATGGGGGGAGCATTGTCACAGCAGGTGGCCAAGCCAAAATAAGGCAGGACAGGAGGGATTCCTAACAGCCTTTGCTGATTGTGCTGCTGCTGCAGCAATGGCTGGGCCAGAGGAGGAAGGGGATTGAGAGGGAGGCAGGGACTGATGGCAGCTGTGGAGGCTGTAAAGAGCAGGGGCCACCAGGAAGCCGGGCAGCAAGGCTGAGTCTGTCTCACACTGTTTGATGTGTCTCTCCTACAAACCTGTGATCAAGCTCACAAGTCAGGCAACTGTTCTTACACAGAGAGATTTCAAGTCAAAACCCATGTCCAAGAGGAATGCTTTCAAAGCCCCACGGGATTTAACTTCCTTACTCACGTGGGCACTTTTGAAAATGTAACCCTAAAGAACTTTATATATATATATATATATATATATATGGGGTCCAATCAACATTTTAAAGTACACATTTTTCCCTTGACTTCAAAGGGCTGTGAATCACAAGGATTAACTTCTGTTAAAATGTTCCTATCAGTAAATCAAGATCCTTAAAATGGTCATATGTTTCCAGTTACTCTTTCAGAGGTGATTCTCCCCCTTCTTCAGATAATTATTCTGTGGCTGTGTTAGGTTTGCAATGACATAGGAAATCACTAATGACCAAAATCAACAGAAAGTGAAGTTTTATTCTGTGTTATAATTGCTCATTTAAAAACTCTTAAAGATAAAAAGTTCCTGAGGTAAGATATTCATTAAATATTTCATGGCAACAACAGCAGCTGAAGATTATGGTAAATGAACATTTGATCTTTTAAAGAGACTTGCTAGACAAACGCTGCTAAAATTACAAGCAATTCTTTCTTTTGCTTCATCCCAGGTGGCTTGATCAAGGCAACCCACTGAGCACTTTATTCCACACAAAGTCATGTTCAAAACACAGCTATTTTTGGACTGTATTTGCCTGAAACAGCAACACGACAATCCAACCACTGAGTTGAAAGAGTGAAGTAGTATGATGTTGGTTTTGCTTTTACTAGAGAGGTTCCCAGAACCTGAATGAGAAGATGAGAAAAATTAATCCTGGTAGCTGATGAGAGACACCCTCAGGCAAATTTAAATTTGGTGGGTAGTACGTGCTATGTATGCAGAGACTGAGGAGACATCATTCGGGTTTCTTTGCTTCCTAGGCTATAGACCAACCCCTGTAATTGCAGGGGTTAAAGTAAGTGCTTTATCCAGTGTGCATAATGGAGAGTGCAGAGTATTTTCAGCCAACTGCATCAGTGCAATATAATGCACCATCAGATAGAGAGACAGCTGGGTCTAAAGTGGCTTTGCTATGCCTGCCTCTGCCTGAGTTCATACACCTTAACTTCTCCCTAGCCTGCTAGCTCAGATGCTCTGCCCCTGTGGTGCGTTGTCCCTCACTGGATGCCAGGTGCCCACCAAAGCAGCTCTGTCACTCCCTTCTTCAGCTGGACAGGGGAGAGAAAATATAATAAAAGGCTCGTGGGTTGAAATAAGGACAGGGAGATCAATTCACCAATTACCACCACAGGTAAAACAGACTTGACTTGGGGAAAAACAATTTAACTTATTGCCAATCAAATTGGAATAGGGTAATGAGAAATAATAACCAAATTTAAAAAAATACCTTCCTCTGCCCACTTCCCAGGCTTAACTTTACTTCCAATTTTCTGTATGTCCTCCCCCCAAGCAGCGCAGGGCGACGGGGAATGGGAGTTGTGGTCAAGTTCATTACACGTTGTCTCTGCCATTCCTTCCTCCTCAGTGGGAGGATTCCTCACACTCTTCTCCTGTTCCAGTGTGGGGTCCCTACCACAGGAGACAGTCCTTCATGAACTTCTCCAACGTGAGTCCTCCCCACGCCTGCGGTCTTCAGTGTGGGTCCCTCCCATAGGGTGCAGTCCTTCAGGAACAGACTGCTCCAGCGTGAGTCCCTCACAGGGTCACAAGTCCTGCCATTAAACCTGCTCCCACATGGGCTCCTCTCTATGGGTCCACAGGTCCTGCCAAGAGCTTGTTCCAGCAATGGCTTTCCATGGGGTCACAGACCCCCTTGGGCACCCACCTGCTCCAGAGTGGGGTCCTCCCCGGGCTGCAGGTGGAGATCTGCTCCCCCGTTAACCCCCATGGGCTGCAGGGGCACAGCCTGCCCCACCATGGGCTGCACCACGGGCTGCAGGGGAATCTGCTACAGCGCCTGGAGGACCTCCTTCCCCTCCTCCTTCACTGACCTTGGGGTCTGCACAGTTGTTTCTCTTGCACATTATCACTCCTCTCTTCTGACTGCTGCTGGTGTTGTGCAGGGGGGTTTTCTCCCCTTTTTTAAATACATTATCCCAGAGGTGCTACCACTGTTGCTGACGGGCTCAGCCTTGGCCAGTGGCGGGTCCCTCTTGGAGCCAGCTGGCATTGGCTCTGTCAGACGTGGGGGAAGCTTCTAGCAGCTTCTCAAAGAAGCCACCCCTGCTACCAAAACCTTGATGTGCAAACCTGATACAGCCCCACCCTCCAGTGCACAGCTTAGCTATGCCTTTTGCAAAATACAGAAAGGAGGGGAGAACTGCAGGTTTCTCTGCTTTTATTCTGATTTGACTTGGTACAGCATGGCCTCTTTCCTCAAATGATGCTAAGCAATGACCTCCTCCTATTAGGAGCTATGCTACTCCCTGAGCAGATATAAAAGCAATGAGATCCTTGTTGCTGTATCTTATGCAGCAGTGTGGACTCTCATCTATTTCAGCAGCATCTTATGCTGCCTCTGACTAATTCTTGTCTTGCCCCAATGTCCCAACATCTGCATCAGTGTTCTGTAGGGTGTTGTATATTATGAGGTATAGGCTTCTTGCATGAATTATATTCTCTAAATTGAGGTATATACACCTGGTCTATGGCTTTTGACACATGTTTGTTGGTGTGTGCAAACTATGTTACTGTCATCTGCTTGCAATCATCTGAATATATAAGCCATTTATATTGTTAACATGGATCTAAAAAATTTAATGCGAACACAGTTAAACGTGTCAATGTTTTCACCTTGACGGGAATTGCCCTTTTCTTCTGAAAGCTTCAGAGACAGGTCCTATGCATGACTTTCACTGAGACAAACATGCAGCGTACATTTAGACTTTGATAGATGCTTTGCTCAAAAGGTAAAGAAACAAAAAAGCAAGAGATCAAAGCAGCACACCAAATCTTATAAGTTTTAATTAAGCATAAGCAGCTGCATCCTGTCTTCTCAGAGAAGTCCCATCATTTGGGCTATGTAACATTAATGCTCACTGAATTGTAAAGCTCAAGGGAACTCCAGGCACAATTTGGAAGAGACAAACATTTGTTTTTCAGAAACAGATTCATTATCATTTGAAGTACTGGTTTAATCTAACCAGAGATCTCATGGGAATATCTTTGAAGAGTTCCGTCTCTGCAAATCAATTTAATTTGTAAGAAAAGGAAATAAAATGACAAAAAGGACCAGATTACTATTGCAAAGAGAACATCGACGATATTTCTTCAATGAGACAATGACATTTTACCCTTCAGAAAATCATAAGGAAAAAATATCCCTTAAAAAGAATTCTAAAAGATTGGTTATTTTCTATCTCGTGGAGTTCTGAAAAACATGACAATGGCAATAATTTTGGTCAGAGTCTCCCAAAGGGGGATTTGAACTTTTGTCTTTTCAACAAAACAATTTCAAAGTGGCTTAGAGCTGTGCTAATAACAGTAAGATATTTCTCTTGAGATTCTGGCAACGGAAGCAGCACAGCCTCAGTGTAGCTCTAGTAATTCAAGTGTGGCTTTGGAGTACATACAAACACCCAGGATATGCTTGCACATGCAAGAGCTTTTTGATGGAGTTTGTGGCACCAGATGCATTGTAAAGATGTTTTCTTTACACAAAACTGATCAAATAGAACTGAGCCAAACATTTATCACACTGCTTGGATCTGATTGATTTCTGAATTATACTTGATACCAGAAATAAAACTGAGTAAGAAGGTGCCTTAATATTAAAAGCTTGCACCACTGAAAAGCCTCACCAGGGATAAAACTTTCTAGAAATACAAAGTAGAGCCAGCTCACTGTCTTCAGTCAGTGAGCACTAGCAAAAAACATATAATCAAGGGTAGATTTATTACCAAATATAACTGTTGCTGTAGTACTTACATTTTTCATTTTTATTGTATTCATTTAATCATTTTCAGTTTATTCAAAGGAAATTGCAAGAGATTCATGTTTGTTAGCACCTGCCTACACAGCATCAACACTTCAGGAGAGCAATGTGGCCAGGCAGCAGCACAGGATAGCAAACAGATCTTGCTAGCTGAGTCAATCAATCTTTACTTGTACTTGAAATATTGTATAATGTTATTATTGATTGTTAATATTTTGTGTGAGAAAAAGAAGATGTGGAGTATAGCACCTCAAAGACAATACAACCTAAGCTATCTGGAACTGTTCAGTGCATTACTCAGAGGTTTGTATTAAATACATGCTGACTGATTAGCACTCAGGCAAATCCCTGTTAGACTCCTCAGCTGAAAGTGGTTATTGGAGAGTACCAAACAAGTTCAGATCCTATGACCAGCAATTAAACTGTCTATACTATTCCCCAAAGCTGTTAGCTTGTGCCTGAAGATATTTCTCATATTACAGCACAATAGCTCTGAAGATCTTCTGTTTCTTCCTAACATTGCCCTAATGATCCCTGTAAACAAGAAAAATAAGACATTTCTTTTAATCTAATGAAACTATTAGTGTGACTGGTGAACAAACCTTTGACCTGATGTGATCCCTTTTCCGATATCAATCTAACTGTCAAAACTGTGAGCATGCCCATAGCTAGCTGACCAACTAATTACTGCCACTAGGCAGAATTGGCTGAAGGCAAAAATCTGGCTACCCCTGTATAGGCACAGAAAGGCAGAAAAAGCAGCTGAAACTGGATGTCAAATCATGAGGAGACCTTCTTTGTGAATTGTCATTGAATAAGGACTTCAAAAATGTGGTGCATTTCCATAAATACAATTTTGAAATGGCAAACAAATACAAAAGATGCTGGAATAAGAAAATCCTTGAAGACAAAGTTGGGCTATGAACTTGGGGATCTTTAATGTGATAAAAAGAGAACTACTTAGAAAAGGGGTTGAAGTTGGGTGTGGTTTTAAACCATTTTCTCTCCCTAAGAGAATTATAAGTATGTGTAAGGAGGTCATTTTCTGCAAAAATCTTCATTTTGGAATAGTTTTTAACTAGAAGAAAAGATGGAATATGTTCAACCATAATAGCTGATTTTCTCTACAGATCTCTAAGCAGAAAGAAAATCTTCAAGAAAAAAGGAAAAAAAACTTGTTTGAAATAAATCTATAACTCAAAATAAGCTGCAGAACTGGTTGCTCATTTATTTTTAACTTTATATAAAAATTAGATTTGTGATTTCTCTTCGAGTTTTGTTTGTTTTCTCACTTTAAAAGGTAAAGATCTAATCATTCTCTTTGATCTGTTATTCAGACATGACAGCATATGTTCTTTCCTTTTTTTATAACATAACATTTTATTAGCCTTCTTTTATAAGGAAAAATAATTGAGTGAACACAAATGATTGTCTTAGCCCTCAAAAGGAAAACTAGGCTTACTTAACTTGTTCTTGAAAACACAGGTGTGTTGCATCCCAGGTTATTTTCCAGACTGCTCTCAACAACATTGGCAATTCTCCAACCCAAAACTGAACTGCGAAGTCTAGATTTTCACAGCTTGTCTGCTGGGAAAGAAAAATCAGTCTCTAAAACAGCTTACACCCTAAGCCAACTATTTTTCTTTCCTAATATTCAGGCTTTTGTCTAATAAGGGTTTTTTTAATATATTTCTGACTGTTCAGTTTTATTATAATAATGATGAAATTAAGGACCAGACAGGAACAAAGCCCTTGCACGCTTAAAAAATTTTTGCAAATACAGAGAAGCTAGAAATACTTTGTCTTTCACAGTGTGAAGATTTGAAATGGGAAGGATAGAAAATCATACATAAGGTGTAGGTAAAGCAATCAGTGAGACTGCAGCAGTGGTAAGTTTGTTGTTCTAATGACTACTTATCTTTTGTCTTCCTTTGAAAAGGGAGGATTTCACTGGGCTGCTGTTGCTCCAACTCCTTGCTCCTGCAGAATTTTTCTCTGGTTTTGTTCCCTGCTGTAAGTTCTTCCTCAGCCCAGGAATGGCAGTGCTGGACGAGCTTGGCTGTTCTTAGAGGTAAGTGAAGATGTTATGAGTTTATTTTGGTAGTTTCTGTGAGGTGATGGTGGTGACCAGCTGCAGCTCAGAGCCTGAAAGCACAAGAGGAGGTTCTCATGTGAACATGGCTGCACTATAGGATCCCAGGACCTGGGTCTGCCAGTGCTCACTCATAAAAGAGGGTTTAAAACTAAATGCAGTCCTGTTAAGGTAGGACGTGATGTGTCTGTAGGATAAGATCCAAACAACTGAAAGCATCACAGCAGAAGATATGCTGTTTGTTAGTCACTTGAAACTAGACTTGGAGAACCGAAAAGCTGAATTATGTCTGGAGAACAAGGGTAAGGAAGGAATTTCATATGAGCCAAAGCAAATGTTGTATCTCTATGAGTAGAGGTATTAAAATTGCATTATCTTAAAGATATACATACTGTGTGATACAGCACCGCTGGAAAAAAATTAATTGCTGATCGCTGTTCAGAGTGCATGAATTAACTAATATGACAGTAAATTGGGGTGTTTCTTGAATTTAGTATTTATTTTCATTAGAAGCAAAAGGCTGTTGAACTCATTCTGAAAGAAAGTATCATAGTGTACTTTGATATTTCTTGTATAAGACCAAAAAACTTGTGAGAACTCTGGATGCTTAATTTTGATAGGACAGAAGTCTGGTAGTCATATGCTCTTGAAGTATATGGTATTTTCTTTAATAAAGTATATGGACATGTAGGGCTTCTGTTACTGCATTTGTCAGTCACTGCAATTAAGGTTAGTATCATTAAGGTATAAAGGTTACTTGGAGACAGAGAGACTGCTATGGTACAGCAGATTTCTGCCCAGCAGAAGAGAATTCAGTTTCTTTAACAACTCTTTATACCTTATGGAAAGGAAGTGGGGCAGGGAGGAATGAAAATACTTCCCTTCTAGAATCTCAGGGGAATCTCCTTGACATCACACAAGGTTCTCCTCACTTTCTGGGTTTAAATTTTCTGTAACAGACTCCATGTCGTTGTTGATTTATTTTGTTGCACTATTTTAACAGCAAGAATAAAACTTAATATTCTATTAATATTTTGTATACCCCTATATATACATATATATATACTGGATTTCCTGGTTTAGAGGAGAAAGAGTGGACACTGCTAAATTGTTCTTGGATCCTCTTCAGGAAGTACTGGTTTCTGCAGAGGGAGATTTTGAGCAGGGAGTGTTTGCTTGTTTACTGATTCTTTATTGTTTTGTTGTTGTGGTGATGATAGATGTTTATTTCGATCTTTATTCTTCTCTTGGTTACCTAGAACATGAAGGCTTTTCCTTCAGTGCTGCCAACTTACAGAAATATGCCTATCAAGACTTCTCTTTCCAAGCTCTAATTAATCTGGTCTAGGTGTCTCACTGAATAATTACTCATCTCTTCTGGCATTTCATGAAGCTTTTTAATCTCTTATTTCTTCAAACAGCAAAAGTTCCATAGTTGGCAGATATCATTTTTAGCTTCTTTCATAGTGCAGAGATAACATTCACTTTGGGGCATGGTAATACCACCCTGCTCACTCATTATCTTCCCACTTATGTTCTCTCACACTCCTTCAAAGTCTTCATCTGGTTGTTTGTACTGAAGAAATTCATCTACCAAAAAAAGATGTGTTTAGTAGTTATTCCAGAGATTTCTATGAAGCCTTCAGGCCATAGCTATGTTTTGCACCATGACCTCAGTTGTCAGCTCTTTCTTTGGTAGTATTATCTTAAGGCTGTAAGAGAGACTGTTGTCCTGCACACTTGGGCATGCTGGGTGAGAGCTCTTCTTCTGAAGAATATGGAATAAGTGTTGGACGAGATCTGCAGAGGTGGAGAGGTGACTCTTGACCTCTTATGAGGTCCTCTTGGAGAGGTGAAAATTCTGAATTACATGATGCAGCAGAAGCCACAGCCTTTCAGGATCTCCTTTGTCCCACACATACTGTTGCTTGTACTTGGTCTAATAAGCAGGACAGAAACACAGAAGTCTATGACCTTCTGTGTCTATTTAGAAGTGGCCCTGAGGAAACATTTAGACACAAGCGATTGGTATCCCTACGTGGCATTTTCTCATAGATGATAAAATGGTGGCCTCCCTGCATTAGTCACAGCTTTTCCTGTTTAACTGGACACAGAAGTAAGTTATTATTTATAACTAATTTCTAAGTGACAAATAATCCAAGTGTTATTCTTTCTGCCATTAGTGTTGTTTCACTGGCTTGGAACCACACAAGAAAAACAGCCAGTATGTACTCTACTGGGGCTCTAAAAATAGATTTTGGCTTCATCTGAACAACTAGGAGAAAGACAAGGGAGGAAGGTAGTAGTTCTTCACCCCTTTTTTCCCTTTAAACAGAGACTGTAGTGTGTGTGCACCATTCAAATAATTCAGGTCATTAAAAATAAAGGAAAGGTAACAGCACAATCTCTTCCCCTCCAATCTATTATGTACAACAGTGTTGAGTATTATATACCACAATAGACGAGTATTCAGTTAGAAGAGCCTGAAGAGCAAACCAGAGGGTGAGAACATGTGCACAATTTGGTAGCGAGAGTGCTCACGTGGGAGAAGGTAGACCTCAGTCTCAGCTCCTGCTGTGTAGTCTGTACAAAGTGAAAGTGCATCAAGAAATGACAAGCAAGCCACGGAGTAACCTATGCCAGATGTTTAAGGCATTCCCTAGAACATGAGAGAATGGGGTGAATTTGTAGACAGGGAAGAATGGAACCTGAATTGCTGTGTTGTAAGTGTAGACCTTCATCAGTATGTGGGCTCATGTTCTTATTGAAAACGTCTTGATATTGCCTGTAGCGAGGCAGAAGAAGGAAAAAGTAAATTGGACAGAACTGAGCAAGGGGAAAATTGGAATTAGTCATAGAAAATTTTAGGTTGTAAGGGACCTCTGGAGATTATGTAGTCTAGCTTTGTTCTCTGAACAGGGATCACTTCAATGTTAGATTAAGGTCGCTTCATGTAGATGTCCTGTCTGGCATAATTGGACACCCCCTAACCTGCTTTTATTTGCAAACCAAAAAAATTCTTAGGAAGTGTTGGAAATGCATCTTCTGCATTCATTTACATTGGTCTAGTTCAATAAAGCATCATATGCTGATTGTAAATGTGGCACAAGGGAAGGTGTTGCAAGCTATGCCAAGGAATAATAAAGAACTATGAAACTAATCTAGGAATTGAAGAAAAAAAAAAAAGATGCATAATGAAGCAACAGAGGAAGGTTAACCAAGGGAGCACAACTACAAGAAAACATCACATAGAGCATGGAAGCTTGGCTGCTTAATAATTTTGCAAAGTGACTTAGCAACAGCTAACATGGAACAGGAGGCACAGAACAGCTTTGCAAATCTGTCTTTTTTTTTTTTTTTTTTCCTTTTTGAATAAAAGTCAGGTGATTATGGTGTTAGAAGGGGAAGGATTGGGATATCCACAGATTGCTCCTGAAGTGTTTAGTGTGAAGATAAAAGCTATAATAGAGTATATAGTTCAAAGCATAAGAGCTGGAAAATTTTAGTATGAAAATGGAAAGAAGCGTTTTAAGGCAGTTAAAATAATGGTAGTTCACTGGAAGCATGAACAAGGGTTCAATTTGAAGTCTATAAAGATTGAAGGAAATGGTATTTAAAACTGTCAGCCTGAAGAAACCTGAGTGTTACCATGTCTGTTCTCAGTGCTGTTTAACTATCAGAAAGAAAAATTATACCTTCATAAAGGAGTTTTGGTGCCTTTGAGAATGGTACATGGACAAAGAGTGTTTCCCTGCTTGCTCTCATAAACTTCTGTGAAGAGGAAATTAAATTATCACAGCCTGAAAGGGGTCCGTTTGATTTCCTTTTGCAGGTGGCCAGATGCTCTAGTCAGGTGGTAGCTGGGCAAGGAACACAGCAAGGACCTATCCCCTCTTTTGTGGAGTGACTTTCTGAGAAAACTGTTTATGATAGGGCTTTGCCGAACACTAGATCTAGGTACAAAATTCGGGTCTTAAACTGGGTAGGATGGTGAGAAAAATGTTTGGTGAGATAAGGTGAAGCCACAATCTGGTGTTGACTGGAAGAATCACTGGGGTAGCTGTGCATTTCATCACTGCATTTGGATTTTTGTTCACCCTTGCTGTTTACATAGCAAGGGTAATATGGAGACACCACAGGGAAAGAAAAGCAAGAGGAAGATAGGTTGACTGCAGGTCTGGATTCTGTTGATCTTGGATATTAATGTGTTTTGTATGTTTTGGGGTATAGTTACTTTAAATTTCACAAATTACAGCTAATTTTTATCACATGGTGAAGAGTCTTACTACACTGGGAGTATCTCAGTCTCTTTTCAGATTTCAAACCATGTATTATATTTTGTATTGGAATATTTCTGGACTTTTTTTTTTGTTTGTTTGTTTCAATGTTGTCCGGTTAGAAGAAGGTAGATCTTCTTTCTTTGCCTTTAGTTCTTGTCTTAACAATCTAGTGCTCGTGTTTCTTAAATGCAGCCTCAGATAGTAACTTCTCATGTTCCAGCGAGAAGAATACAGATGAAAATGTAATTAAAAACTGAAAATAGACTGGAAATGTTTGTACAATTCTCTCTGCAGATGTTCTTACATAGTGGTACACAAGACTTTTATGAACAGGACTCAACTTTACCAACAGCTATAAACATAAATGTGCCTATTTTACTGATTAAAGACTTGACATAGGGTGTTGAGTTGCTTAGCTGAAGTTGTTTGTGTCAATAGCCGGCAACAACGCAGTACTGTGAAGCTGGAATAACAACACTAAGGAAGAATATTAATGAGAAGTAATATAGTCAGATGAGGAAGGTTTTAGAACATGCTGGTACCTGGCCTGATTGCAGATGGAAAGAGGGCTGTTCAATTTGTAGATAAATTTGGAATGATGAGTCTTAGAATGTAGACTACAGTGGAAGAATAGTTGCTAATTAGAAAGTTGCTGCTGCATGCTAAATAGGAGGATGACTGGCAAGTTAATTTAGAAATATCCCCAGAAGATTTCTGCTTAAGGCTCAATGACAGAAATGAAGGGACATAAGGATGAGACTAGCATTGAGGGTGAGCCAGAATGTTTGTCAGATGCCATGAAAACACAGGATTAGCCTGAATTGCATGAGACCGCCTCCTTGTCCTGGCCCTAGGAACTCCCCTGGTCCCAGTGGACAGCCATTCTCCATTTGAGGGGAATTTATAGTCGTGTAGTCTGTGGTGAGGGATTGACATCCGTTGAGATGTGAGTTAGTGGCCCTGTGGTGGGGGAAAGGACATCTAATTGGCACCATGGTGGAGAGCAATGCTGCACAAGTAGACCTGCGGCCCCCAACAGCTTGAAAGGAGAAATTTCAGACATCCTGTGTGTCTGAATCTGCAACTTAAATGACTGAGGCCTTCTTCCTTCATTCCGTGCTGTGTGCAGCAGCCATACCCATCAAGAGCAGTTCTCTAAGAGTAAGTCTTAAAGGTCAGGAAAGGCAATTTTTCAGCAAAACTAGTTCTTCCCAAAGCTGTAAATCGATTCAGAACTACTTTGAATAAAAGCAGAAACAAAGTGATAAGGAGGGTGAAGAACAAAATAAGATGGAGCAGAAGTTTCATCTAGAAGGAGGGACCTGGCTTGTAGCTGACCCAGCAAAACACAGACTACAACAATGGTCTTCCTCCTACCCTATTTTACTTCTGGAACAAATGGATTCAGTCCTCAACTGTGTTTCCATTCTACAGCAATGCTTTTACTTTTAAAAATACAATTCATGAATTTCTAAAAACTTCCTAGCAGACGTGTGGGTCCCATGTAGCAAATAACAGCTCAACAGCAAGCATTTCTGAGAATAAGGCTGAGGCACCATTGCGCTGGGGAAAATGGGGGAAAAATGCTTCACTATGCTGGGAGCTCAGAGCCTGGTGGTTAAAGCTAAAACTTTGGCAGTCTGCCTGCCTTCCACCTACAACTGCATAAAGCCTGTTTCAGCACACAGCCCACTTTAATTGCTTAGACCTTTGTTTTCACAGGTTTTGTTTCTACCTTAGGGGAAAACCCTAGAGTGTGGCCATTCCTTTTTACCCTTTCCTCAGAAAAGGCTTTAACATAAACCTGTAAGCACTCTGAGAGACACTATGGCCAGCTGATTTTTTTTTTTTTCTTCTTTAGGGCAATGTGCAACAGGTTTGCAGACGCTAATTATATAAAGAATTAATGTAATGATTTTTAATGAGACAACATATTATGATTAAAACACCAGGTGGTGAATGAGAGCAATAAAAGTATTAGAGGTTTTTATCTTCTGAGTATTGTGAGTTCATAGTTCACTAATAACCTTGGGACTTAAGTTGCTAATAATAATGCTTCATGTTGCTAGGGAATGATGCTGCATGATACACAGTAAATGCTGTGTGGAGAGGATATGCCTAAGGCATGATGGCAACTTGCTACATCTTTTTATTATTTTTATTGATCACAAATACTGTTTGATGACCCACGAAGTTGGATGAGGTTTACAGTGTTTGTTAATGTCACTTGTCCTGATTAAGTGATTAGTTAAACAGCATTTTATGAAGCACGGGTATTTTCAATATGGGTTGCTGACAACGGTACTCTAGATGTAGTAGCATGCAGTGAGTAGGGTTCTTCTCCAGAGCCTCGGCTGTTGTCTTCCACTAAACTGCTCCATGCCTCAGTGAATTGTACCTCCTTATTCCTTTGTCTACAAAGATGAGGCTCATCAGCAAGTATTTTAGGGCAAAGCCCATTTCTTGCTCCCTTTTTCTACTGCTCACTGTCTGGAATTCCCATATTTACCTGGGGCAAATACTAATTTTCAGGTTTGTGTGTTTTCTTTCAGGTATTTAATTGATAACATTATCAGAAATGCACATTTACACTGCAGTATAGAATTGCAGAGTGACTACAATGTGTCATTTTAAAAAACAAATGAAAAAAAAAAACCAACACACCAACCTTTTAGTACTATTATGCCTGGCAGAAGATACACCTGGATTACAGTACTCTGACAGATGAGGATAGCGATGCAGTACCTCCAACATAATGCAGTCAGAGCACCCCGAGGACAGTTATTCTCACAAACCAGCTTGGCCATGTTGTCTGGGTCCTATGGGACCTCACATGTTATATTAGTCAGCACTCTCTCTCCTACAGAGTATTAGTGTCTTGATGTACTGCCACCTCTCCTCTTTACTGTAGCCAAAGGCCTCATTCGCAGCTCTGCCTTACTGTATCAAGGAATAAGGTTTATTGCAACATAGTGAGTCAGTTATGCAATATGTGATTTAATCTACTGTCCACTTATCAGTCCCCCACTGATAATGATTTAAACATGTTTGCTGATCTCCTTCAAATTATAGAAAATTAAATTCCTGGAAGCTTCTTAAAATTGGTGTCTTGACAGTGTGTCAGGATAATCAGCAGAATTCAGCTGCTGCCTGTGATTTGTTGGGGCTAATTTGCCAGCTGTAATCTTGTCTGTCAGACTGTTGGTAGCTCCAGATTATCTGCATGTTGTCTATTACCTGATTAAAATATTAAAGGAGACCTAGGATAAGGGTTACTTTGAAGGGAAGGGAGCAAGTTTGAGAGACAAAGCATGACTACCATACAAGGTGTCAACAGTTCTGCTGCACACAGAGCAGCTTGTCTTCAACCTTACTTGCATCCTTCCACACTGCCCCATGAATGTGTTATGCCCTTTCAGCTTTGGCTGGAAATAGCTTCTCTAATAGCAGTTAGTTAATAGAGATTTATTGAAATATGTCACATGGATTTGGTTTTGACACAAGAACACCGAGAAAACAAAATACTGGGCAGTGAGGTCATAAGGCAGATAAGTACCATCTGTACAATTATGTGTTGAAACAAATACATTTTTATAGTTTGAGGATCAAAGCTTTGTTGTTCACAAATCTTTGTCTTCCACAGATGTCCCCCAACCTTTGCCTCTTCAAAACAGTTACTGAGCTTATTTCCTCTCCCCCCACCATGATTTACAAACTAGATAAATTCCCAAGGTGAATTGGGCAGAAGCATAATGGCCCCCATGCTGCAATCCTGACCATTGCTGAATATTCACTGTTTCCTTTGCAAAGCTGCACCACAAACGTTCAAAAATCTGAGGGGCCATAGTCCTTCTCTGGGACAAAAGACAAACAGTTGGTTAGAGACACTGAAAGGGCTCATAGTAACATAAAATATTGCAGATTTTCCGCAAAGCTCCTATTACAACAATGAAAATGTTTGAATGGAAGAAAACCAACACATAGAGAATATATTCCACCTTGCCAGCCTTTTGAGTTTCCCTTTCATACAGCCCTGTATAAAACAGACATCTATTTCTTTTTATTCTTAATGCCTCATGTCCTCTTTGGGTGCTTCTGAAGCCATGTGTTCCCCTCAAAGTCATGGTCAGTCTTGGCATAATTTTATGGTGCATTAAAATTGGGTATTTATCAAACTCAAATGAGAATATTTCAAAGATTACAATTTTCTTACATTTTCCATATTTTTTGGAATGAGCAAGAACAAGTCATCAACAAAGAAAATAAGATACTTACATGAAATATTGCAATATCAAAATTTAGTAACTAGGGTAAAACACAGAGGTCAATGAGTCAGAAATTATTTTCAAAACATTCTAGCTAGAAGAATAAGTATAGTCACTTTAATAACTGAGTCTTAAGCGCCAGACAGAAAACACTGCTTTATGTTGTGTTATTAAACTCTTGAGTGTTCTGCATCATCAGAGTTCCACTAAATAGTAGAAATCAAATAATTTTAAAGTGTTTACCTACAGACCTCTTCATCTTGAGGTCTATGGTCTCAGCATATGTTCATCTGAGAAACACTTGTAAACAAATAATCCTCTTCACTGAGATGTCTGAACACCCTCATTGCCTTCTGAGAGAAATATGCTTCTGCTCATGCAGAACTCTTAATGGTCTGTAATGGACGGTCTGCCTTCTACCATCCACTCCTAGACCAATGTCTCCATTGTAAATGTAATTATTTGTATTAGCCCTAATAGAACACTGAGAAGTAAAACTATCTGGACAATGACTTTGCATAATAGTTTGTACATTCTAGGGAAACATTGCAGGGAAATTCAGTACTATAATTTATATAATTTCTGTTCTTGGATGCTGCTTTCAGTTTTGCCTTTATAAAGAAGAGTCTGGGTTTCACCTCATGTATACTAGTCTAGTTTTATTAAAATCTATAATCGTTCACTGTAAAACCTCACTCAATTTTTGTCTCCATACTTTCTTTCTTCCAGTCTTAGTTATGCTAAATTAGTCTTAAAATTAGTCTCTGAACATGATTCCCTATTTTCTTCTGCTTTGTAAGTTCTATTCTAGTGTGTGCACTCTAGTAATTTAGCCCTGTGAAGGGTAAATGCATGTGTTAGAACACAACCAAGACATTTACACTACAGCCAGATGAATTTTATTCTGTTTTCTTAAAAACTTTCTGTTAAAAGGAGTCAGTTTCTGTGGAAGCTAAATGATACATGGGCTTGGGTTAAATTCAGTGACTAGTTTTATCTGTACAAGAAGGAAAAAACAGTAAGAAATAGTGTATGTGTTTCTGTGTGATGGTTTTACTCCAGAAATTCTAGTGGTTTGTGAGTTCTTTTTTTATAATTTAAAGCTTCAGAAATATTACGTTCTTTCTTTTATTTTAAAGTTAACTTCTGAACATTAGATTACCTGAGATCAATACATTTTGTTTCAA
Organism: Athene cunicularia; assembly: GCF_003259725.1. Lineage (NCBI taxonomy): Eukaryota > Metazoa > Chordata > Aves > Strigiformes > Strigidae > Athene > Athene cunicularia. The sequence goes on along the minus strand of NW_020799097.1, from coordinate 98,315,674 downwards.
ACCGAATGGACTGTTTTAAGATAAACTTGAAATAGAAATACGCCAGAATTTTTTTTTTAGTTTACTTTGAACAGATGTAACAATTGCAACAGGTAAGTGAGAATCAGGCCTCTTCTTAAAATCTTTTTTTTCACTTCCTCTTGTGCAGTTATGAAATACATTTCAAGCCTCTTTTACTGTATTGAAATGAATAACCTGCATAGTTCATTCCTAACAAAATACTATTAATGAAAGATTAATAGAGTAAATTATTTGATTTGTAACCAAAATGATACAAATAGTGAGAGAGAACCGTTATGCATTTGTCTATTCTAAAAATTGAGTTATTGCAATTAATACTAGAGCTTGTCCTAAATTCTACAAAAATAAAATTTATAGTGACAAGATGATACTCTGTGGCCATTCAGGCTGCCAAATCTGATCATCTCTTCTGGCTCACAGAACCACATAAACACAACTGAAGTTTCTTATAAATATTAATGTCATTGTTGTTTTTTTTTTTTAAATGCTGCTGTATCTTATAACAGATAACTGACTTTGTATGAGAAGAGGGTGGTTTCAGAGTAAACCTAAGAAAGCTAATACACTTCAGATTTATTCCAGTATGTCTGATCATAAATTGTTCTTTGTTACAAAAATTATAGCAAATATGCAGTTACTTTTTTACATCAGAATCTGTAACCCCCTTTCATTTATCAGTCAAGTGAAACTCCAGCCAAAATTCACATGGATTGTAATACATGGTTTCAGGGTCACAGTTGAGCATGTATTGTAATGAGTGCTATGAGTAAATCAAAAGGACTTTGATCAAAATCAAAAATTGTAAACGTTATTATATATAAAATATAATTCAAAGCTTCAAGGAGCTTTGTATCTATAGAAATATATTATGAAATAACTGAGGAACTTTCAGTCTTAATTGTACAAGACTAGTTCTTGCTCATTCTGCACACTTAAGCAATGATTTCTTTTTCATACCACTCTTGCATTCTTTATTTTTACTCCAACAGGGAAAATCAAGTCTGAAAAATAAACCAAATTAGAACAAGGTGGTAGAACCAGGGTCAGCCAAAGCATGTTCATCCTTGTAGGGAAAGTCAAATCAGCATCCTAGGCTTAAAATTATTTGGTACTCAGCGAAAAATACTGTAACTTTATTTAGATATTAAAAAATAAAAGATAATTTTGGTGATTACTGTAACACTGTTTGGTAAATGGTAGGCTCTACCATATGCAAACAGTGCTTTTATTAAATGCTCTAGTCTCATCACAGAAAACAAGAGGGAGAACTAAAATCCAGCCATGTTACCCATCTTGCAGCCTCTAGGTTATATTGTTCCTGCAGGCAGGACAGTCGGAACTGTATTTGTTTCACTGGGCAGGTATGACAACACAGATTTATGTGGGACACCTCAGATGACAAAAGGACCACTTTAGTGTAACTGCTTTCTAGTTTGATCTATAATCAGTGTCCCGCTAACTTTTCAGTCCCAAAAGAGCATCAAACTGTGTCTCATACACTATCACAAATTCACAGTTAGCACTTCCATTGACGTCAGCATGAGTCCTGTGTCGGGAGCTGCAGAGATATAGCATATTACAAACTGCTTCATAAGAAAGAAACTGCTCTCTGCTACTTGATCTTTCTGATCGGGAGAGATGAAATATGAAAGGAATCTTGAAAGGGGAAAAAATCTGTAGGGATTTTCTGTCATAATCTGTAAAAAATGGACAGAAATTCTGCCAGGCCTTCTGTTTATTTTGTGTGTGGGGTTTTTGTTTTGTTTTGGTTTCACCCTAATGCTTTTCACCCTAGCCTTGAATGTTTGTGTAACAGATCATGCTACAGAAACGTAAAGAACTTTCTTCTTTCACATGTATCATTTCTACTTTGGCCTGGATTTTGCCAGTAGGAATTGAATTTTGGGAGGTTGCTATGCAAACCTGAACCAACATAAGTTCTGCTGATAAAATAATGATGAGTATGGAAATACAACCTAAAAATTAGTCTATACCTTGCCAGAAACAAGGCTGGAATTCAGCCTCAGGAGAGAGGATCCCTCTGATAACAGCAACCTGGAAGGGCTCTTCTAGTTCTGGCCTAACACTCTGTGTACCAGCAAAGCGGACTCTAAAAATGATAATCTATAGGATCCTTGCAATTTTTCACACAAAAAATGCACGAAGAGAAAAACACTCTTTTAAAACCTTTCACAAGCTGTGGAGTTGGAGACCATCATGTCTCCAAGCATTTGTACCTCCTCACAGTGTAAAACTGAAACAATTATTCAGTGAGAAAACGCAGTAGTGTATTCTTACCTAGCGTATGTTAAAATCCAAAGGTAGACAGTGCCATAATAGTTAAACTCTTTAAGTTGTCTAGAGTGAATTTCAACAGGTTAGATAAAAACATTCTTTTTTAAACTTCTCCTTTGCCTTGTGAAGCCCGGCTTTGCTGGTCTTGCATAGTTTTATTTCTCCAAGCCAGTGGTACAAACCAGGCAAAATGTTTGTTACAGGTACTAGATTCTGTTTGCTTATTGCTCCTGGAAATATGTTTTCCTGAAGTGCGACTGAAAAACAGAACTAAACCTGCAGGCCTCATGCATGTATATCTGCGTGTAGTCCTGAGAAATAAAGCACATAATTCCTCATTCATGCACTGTGTTCAGCAACTTTCAGGCTCAGTTATTAGAAGCAGAGCTGTTCATACAAGTTAAGATACTATATAGCTCTGCCCAGCAAACACACACTAGAAATACCTAATAAAAGCAATGGAAGTCAAAAGAGCAGTTTGGGCTGCATCTATATTTGAATACTCTTATGCAGCCAGTTAAAATTTACAGAGATAAAAAGATAAATGCAGATCAGTGATCCTGGTGAAATGTGTGTATCAGATGGTTATTTGAGTTTACAGTGTGTAAAAACTAAATGGCTTAAAGAAGTGTTCACATGTCAGATTGTCATCTAGCTGGTGAAAATTGCTGGATTTTGAAAACCTGGAAGCCAAAACTTATAGTTAAAACACATGGTCACAAGCAGCGTTCCTAGTAGACATGCTGGCATTCGATGGTGCTCTTTATGGGTGATCCCTTCATGTAGCCCTGATGGCATCTTTTCCAGAGGCAGCAAATATCACTTCCCTTTTCTCTCGCTGCCAGAGCAGCTGGACCTGCTGTTGACCAGCCAAAGTATTCATGGAGATCTCTTCCTTAGGCCAGGCAGGCATGCCAGGTGCTATGGTTTCAGAGAAAACTGCAGTCTAGATGGCTGGGTGCATCCACAAAGAAAGCAGTGGGTGTCATGGAAACAAGACAGTTACTGTATGGCCACCCTATCTCCCTTGTTCTAGAAGCAAGAAAAATCATAGGTACGTGATTGCTTGTTGCTTCCTGCTCCCGAAAAAGCAGCAGGAAGGGCACAGGCACTGACATCTGCTCCTGGAAAGGAGGGGCAGCAAACCAGGAAGAAGGGATGACTCTAGTTAAAACTGCTATTGACAGATTTTGCTATTTTTAATCAGTTTGGTTTATCCCATACAATTTAAATACAGAACATGGGATTTGAGTGTGTAATCCAGGAAATCCGATTGACATCGTAGGTTTTTCTCCCAGCCTGTTGGTCAGTGAAAGTAAATATGCCCCACATAGATGAAAAATTTCTTGAAGAGCATGGATCTCTGAATTATTCAACTTTTTTAATATCGTCACACTTGGATATTGTATTATGATTACATTTTGTACAAGTTGCAGTACAGAGGGATCAAATACACGGCTTCTCTGCAGACAGACCTGATGGGCATTATCCATCGGGCTCTGCATAGCTGGGAGCGTGTCTAAACAAAAGTTCAGACCTTTGTCTATCAAGCCATTCTTCAGAGGCCATGGAAAGCTGATACAGAGCTTTAGAAAGGCTTCCAGGTGAACTTCTGGGAAACCAGGAAGTCTCTGAGATCACCAGAAACCATTCTTTCAGTCTGTTTCTAAAGTATGCTTTTCTGAAAAGACTGTAAGAAGGGCACAGCACTACAAGCTGTTTGGTTTCTCCCCATCTTGGTGAACCTGTGTTGACTTCAGCTTGCTTTATTGCAATGTAGGGTTTTGTTGCTGTTTTATGAAAGCCCCAAGTCTTGACCCTGTTAATTCTGCAGGGTCATGCTGCTAACGATGAGTATGCTGAAGTGTGGGGTTTGGTTTGCATATAACCAGAGTTGCTTTATCAGTTCCAATTAGAAGATTAATACATTTTCCTTAGGCTTATGCAAGAATGAGCTTTAACAAGTAGCACCTATTCTTTATGCCAGAAAAGCTGCCTTTCATTGGTTTTGCTCTTTTGGCTACAAGTCAGGATCATGTTGGTGGAACTGACACAACCTCTCTAATCCTCCAAACATGTTCTCCTTGCCTCCTTCCAAAGAAGTGCTGTTACAGTTTTAGTTTAAGGGAAAATGCAATTTGCACTTATACAGTATTGTGGCTTAGACAATGCTCAATCTTTTCTTGCAGATAGGTGAGTGACTAAAGATTACACAGATCATCTTCCTTACACGTAACAAGAACCATGCAAAATGCTAAGGATGGCTTTGTGTGTTTGGAAGAACATCTGGTTTATGGTGGCAGGTTGTACTGAACCCTACTATGGATGCTGTTAGCAGTCTCTGCTCGGTGCCTCAAGTGAAAGTTTTGTAACTGACACGTTATAATTAATGCCCACATTTCTAATTTTGAGTGCTCAAGATTAGGACTCAGTGATGAAATTGGAAAGCAAAATCAAGATGCTTGAAGCGCCACCACACCATAAACAGATAATGCAATTAATAGCAAGTCACGTGTGTGACTGAATTGCAAGATATAAAAATGTGTACAATATACATTCCAGGTTACATGGCTTGAAGTGTAAGAATGTTGCAGGGAAGATGTATTTTCTGTATTTTTTTGAATACAGTCGGGTGCTTGGAAGCAGTAAGTCATTTGATGCCCCTATATTTGCACAACTGTAGAACAGCTTCTTCAAAGACTTGCCACTGTAGTAAGTTCACCTGTGTACCTGAAGCGGACGCAAGTTGCTGGGTTGATAGGATCATGTACTTCTCAAAGGAGACTTCCAGGGCTTGTTCCAACTCGCAGAGAAAAAATACATGCGAAAAACATTTATCTTCTGATATGACTATTTCAGAAGTTTTCTCAAAGCATTTAGAATGAACTTCATTCCTTTTGTGGCACAGAATATTTTAAAAATGCTGTGGAACATAAACTGGAAAACTTTTCATGGTCTTTTAAGAATAAAAATGTGGGAGTGAGGAAGGGGGAAAAGTGATGGTGTGCAGCTGACACGAAGTGTGAGGCAAAGTATTTCCTCCTCCCTCCCACCCCCCTAGTTTTGCAGCACTGGATCCGCTGGGCAAAGTAATTTAGAAAAATGTTTTAGCATGGAATAATATCATCTCTCTTTAAAGCCAGAGGACACATACAGGCTGCCTGCAACAGACTGAGGTGTGGAGGGGAACAGGCCCTTGAATTTAATGTTCTTGTACCTTGAGATAATGTACAAGTAAAATGGTTCCTGCTGTCTAGTACCATAACCAAAAGCAGTCTGGGATTATATAAGCACCAGGAGATAAGATCTGGTACTAGGCAGATGCCATACTGATACCTGCTAGCATATACCCTATTTCCTGATCCACAGGCATGCTTGCACTCCCTTTCATACCAAATGTGCTTCTACTTCCTAGCAATCTGTGCATCACTTGCACTGAAGCTAACTGGAATTGATTCAAATAAATAAGCTTTAATAAACTAAGATGCAATTAGTACTGAATATACAAAATATTTTAAAAGTTGTTTTTCATGCCTATTGCTAAAATTAATGCTTAGATTACAGGCAAGCCCTACCCATTTCCCATTTTAAAACAGAGATCTGACTGTCTTCCTGTGAAACTTTACAGCAAAGTTAAGGGCTGGAGAGGGAAAAAAATCACTATACTGTGTCATAAAATGCAGGTGGATTGTCTTCTTAGAACAGTTTAGCATGATTTTACATGTAACTTACCCAATACATACGCTTTTTTCTCTTAGTGAAAAAGCACTTTATTTAAGATCTGCAGGGGCAATTGTTTGTGACAAGAGTGGAAAAATCTGATCTGTGACTCTTCTGAAGCCTCTTGAAAGGCTTGAACTTGGAGGAAGGAGGGTACAGAGGGAGTAAGTACTATGCATGCATGTGTGAGGATACAGCTCTTAAACACCCTTTTAGCTTTCTGATGTAAGATTAGATTCCCATTTTCTTAGTTTCTCTTGCTTTTATTCCTTACAGTGCCTTTTAATTTGACAAGCTTTACTTTAAGGGAAGATAAATCAATTAATGTCTTAGTAGTATTGAAATAATCAGTCTTTTGACAATTTAAAATGTTATGGCCTGTTGAGACTGTATGGTCATATTGGAATACTGTGGAGGAATCCTCTCCTTAACATACTTCTATTTTTAAAGCAGCTGAAAGACATACATGCATACTATCAATGTCTTCTCAAGTGCATTTATTCTGCTACTCCCACATAAAAAGTAAGGAGGGAGATCTTATTGAAAAACCATTATAAAGAGATAACTATTGAATTCAGGTTGCCAGAGAGATCATTCAAGAAGGAAAACCACTGTCTCTCAACAATAAGATAATACCATGGAGGATGGATGATTATCCATGAGATAATTTTGTTCCTGAGTATTGTAATCTCAGCTTCCTTCCCTTCCAAACCCAGCACCCTGGGGTATGAGAGTTTATCACAATTTATTCTCTACTGTGCATTCAAGCCAAAACACTAGAGTATAAGCTATCACTTAAAAATGCATCTTGTTTTCTCAGTTATCAGTGCTGGTAGGTTTCATAATTTCTAAGGCAAAACTGCGAGGGTCTTTAAAATAAAGCAGAACATAATACACATACAATGAAGTAGTAGTACCCAAGTCAGATTTTTACTTCTGGGAATGGCAACTTAAAATACTGAAATAGCCTTGATTTTTCAATTCACTCCTGGTTTTCCAAACGTAAGACCTTATTTAACATGAGGCCAGGGACAGACTACTCCTTTTAAAAGTAAGGGTGTGCCTGAAGGCTTAAGATCTCTTTATCACAAAAAATATCTCTAAGGCTTGAGAAGGTCTCTGTCACAAACAATTGAAAACACTTAAACCCTCTTGAATTCTCACAGAAGTCTGGCATCAGGAATATCTTTTAAATAGATATTTAACAAGATTTTTTTTTTCTGGAAAAAAAGAAGGATTTACAACGTTGTAATTTCTTTATGATGATCTCAAAACTGAGAAAAGAGGCAAGATTTTGCTGCCACAGCTTAACCTGGTTACAGCTTGCAAGCTTTCCTGTTCTTCAGAGCACTTCGCTGTGGGAATACAGAAATGCAGTCTCCTCTTTCTCTCATGTCTGGAGCCCTGCCCGGTGGCTGCAGACAAGCAATGCCTCTTTGTTCTTTAACCTCCAAATGAACCAGGGATGCAATCTGACAAGCTGAAGCAGTGCTCTCATCTTGCTTCAACTGGGTCCGCTTCTTTGAGAAGGGCGAAGTGAAAATAGTTTTTCAAAATCCAAACACTGAAAAAAAGCCCAAAACAACTAAACAAAAAAATCCTACTGGATTATCTAGTATCTGGTTATTTTTGAAATTTGATGTTTTCTCCTTAGGATGTGTGTTTTTAGCTGCTGACAAGCTGGAAAAAGCTAAACCCAAGGCAATAGGAAGACAATTCTGATATCCATAGCTCCAACCATAACCTCTATGGCAATATATGAACCCAATCTCCTAGCTGAGTTCCCTTTAAGAAACCTGGACCTGAGCAGCAAGTCTCTGTTGTCATTCTTTCCATAAGTACTTGGAAGAGTATTTCCACTGGTTAATGGGCTATGGGATAACAGTTTAGTTAGTTTCTCAACACCTGCCTTAGCAACAAGCAGAAAGTTGTTATCCTCTATGTGAACTCTAAAAATAGTTGGGGTTTTTTTAAAAAAAAACAAACAAAAAACAAAAAACCCAAACCCTAAGAGCATAGAAATTCTCCAGTAAAACTCATCCTCATGAAAATCTACCTGTCAAGTTTGTGTGCACAGTATCCTTTATTAGAAAATTCTTGTAGGCAGTGCTGAATATATGATATACAGGGAAGACAGACAATAACCTACCATGCTGCTTTATCTTTCTCTTTTTTCTTTCAAGCATAGGCTACTGAGGATAAAATATTTTATCAGTAGAGGCAACAAAGCTGTCAATACTTGGAGAACTTAATTATTCTCTGTATTCTTTGAGTCGTCTTGTCCTTAGAAATTTCTTTTTCAGTGACTTAATTTCTCCCATCCTGAAATACCAACATTAACTTAAAGCTGAGATCACAGTACAAGCAGCTATTTTCTTTCCCATGGAACAGTAATGAGGCTTTGATGTAACTCAACTGGAAAAAAAATCAGGATGTTTTTACGAAAAGATTGAAGAAATGGGAACTTTAGGTTCCTTTATAAACCTTTTTCCTTATTTACATGGAACATGGTTTCTGCACAGTTGTGGGAGAGATGGATCTTCACAGAGGCCAGTGAATCCATGTTTATCCAGAGCCTGGGTGACTAAGAGTCAAAGACAGAGGAGGATCTACCAAATTACAGGATGCTTTTTGTGAAGACTTGTGTGAAACTTGCAGTTCAAGGCTATGATATTACAAGCAAAAGAGAATGAATAAAGGGTTTTATTGGCCACTCTCTCTTCCACCCACACAGCAAAAGAAATGTGTGTGTGTGTGTACTGAAAATAATATGCAGCTGAGCCATGACAGTGACCTGCTTCACCAAATAGTATAGTTAAACACCCAATGAGTTCCGAGAGAATTTTAAGAGGATTACCATCCCAAAAAGATTACAGTAAGGTAGCTGAATCAATTGTTTGGTTTGAGATCCACAAGTTGAACTTAACAAAAGAGTACCAATATGTTTGTTTCACTAGCAGGCCAGCCAAAGTCATCTGAAACTGTCAACGCTTGCATCTTTTATTATTCATGTGGTTATCTTTATTGCACAGTAAGACTGTTTGACAAATAAAGTCCAAAAACTGGTATAACTGATGCTATAATACTGGTGCACTCTGCTGAATGTATACATACATAATGCTAACATTATGGAATAAATCCACTTTAAATGCTCCAAGGAGATAAGCCCTTTGTTCTATCACCAGAGGTACAAATATTTAATAATACAGCAGCATTTGGAAAAGTTTCACTGCCACCTGCTTATGTAAAATGACCTGTGTTTGACAGAAAGAGGTTCCCAGTATGTTATAATAATTATTTGCTTTTGCTGTTTTGGATATCAGCAGCATCTTCCCACTAAGGAATGTGGAGCATAGACCACAAAGTATTTGTCTTGTCCTATCTCTAACATTGTTAAAGTTGAGGGAGGGAAGGAAGGAAGGAAAAGCTCATCTTTCTCCAACTGTTCATACACTCCTGCAAGACAACAAATGCAAAACTACAACCATATGTTAAAATAATGTCTTTAAGTCTGTTTGTATTGATTTCTATTACACTTAAGGCAACCAATTTAAAAACATATTCTCCAATAAATGGTTCTAGTAATGAACCCTTTAGGATCACAGAATTAAAGCAAGTGCAGAGAGATACATGCTGGAGGTCCTTCAGAGAAATATGACGAGTCCCAAGAGTCGTGGTTCATTTACTTTTGGCTTCTTGGTTGTGAGGCCATGTACAGTGCTACTAGACAGTAGATAGTCCCCCCTATTGTGAGAGCCATAGTGGTCCGATAAAGCAGCTTATCTGGAACTCCTCTTTTCAGGTGTACTGGCAGTCCATCTGCTTTCTGTGAGAAGAGTTTAAAAAGAAAACAAAAAAAGAAATTAACATCCATACTAAGGCCATAAGGAACAAGCTATCTGATGTAAGTTAAGGGACTTCCATGAGGGAAAAATCCTGACAAACAGGCTATCTACAGTCAAGTGTATTATGTGTTTTTCATTTAGCAAGACAAATACAAAGGCAAGTTAATTTTATTAGCCAAAGCTGTTAAGTGCAGGCAGAAAGGATGTATCTTGAAATATTTCTCAAGAGGACCTGAACGGGAAAAGTGTCACTAACAAAAGAACATGAAAAGATATGTATAAAAAATTATTCACCAAGTCAGACTGACACATTCCAAATGCAAGTGGCATGTAAAAGGGAACATCATATAAAGCACATTCTTGAAGATTTTTTAAAAAATGCTTAATTGATTTGTTTTATGAAAAGTCTTAGTACACTTAGAAATTGCATAGCTAACTGGTTTTGAAAACTTTACTGTGCTGCTCTTATGCTGCATTATAAACAGCTTCAGTGATACTAAAATTATACACAAAACAGTAATGATCTACTTCACTCCTCCAGATCTGCTTTCAGGCATACACTTGGATTCCCAGACAGAAAGTGCTTCTAATAGTCAGATAATACAATAAACATCATCTGAAGCCAGTGAAAAGACAGACAATATTACCAGACTTTCCACTTTCTGTATTTATCTCCTACACAAGGCATATATACCTTGTAGTATAGTACAAGTTATACTGTACTTGAACCTTTCTTAACTAGACTTTACAAAATTTTGGTGTTGTAGAACAAAACTAGTTAGCCACATCAAAATAAGGAAAGGTTATGTCCTACTCTCCAGTTTTCTTCAAGTTACCCTCAAAGTTGTTGTTACCTGAAAAAGTTTCTGTAGGTCTGGCACCTTGTTTTTACCCAAGAATGAATCAGTTGCTGGTAAATCTGATGCAAGTTTAGTTGTTGTCCCAAATATCAGAGCGGGAGATTCAGTGGAAACTATTGGTTTGAGTCCCTGCATAAATAAAGATTAAAATATCAAGGTACATAACACTTGCAAATGTACCAACTGTCACATTAGGCAGGCACACTGCCAGTCATTACAAGGATACATTACAAAGACTATTTATCTGGTACAAAGACCTGTGACAATGAGCTAGACACATTTCTGGCCCACTCACTTCTCAGCAACAACTCTAGGTCAGAGCTTAGCAAGGACAATAGAAGCATCTTTTCTGATTTCTTCATGACATAAATTTATAGTAATCCTAAGTTTTTCTGTGCACGTACTTGGTTCAAATTGCTGCTTGTTTTTTGCACACAGACTATCTAGGGCTCTATTTGAGTAGCAGGATTAGAAGCAGGGAATCCCTGATGCTTGGGTCAAACAGACTGAGGTTCAATGAATTCTTCTCCTGAAGGCTGCAAGCAGTAGCCATAAATAACTGGGCCTTAAATAACTTTGATATATAGTTTGAGGAAAAAAAAAAAAAAAAAGGGGGGGTTTGGACCACTCGTTTCATACAATAGTAGTAAGCAGTGCTCAAGGACACCTCTAGAAGCCCTGACATGGTGGATATTTTATGCAGGTGTAACTACACCCTACAATTCACATGCTGCCACAACTTTCCACACCTCAATGGACTCCCCATAAGCAGCACAACTTAATATGCTTTCAGTTCAAATGATTGTGCTCTACATTTGCTGTAATCAGAAAATACATAATGCAGTTCTATGGATAAGATTTAGTGCACAAAGTCACAGCCACCATGAGGTGGCCTCCTTGCCTTTATTGTTATAGTTAGATTTAACAGTTACGCCTGGACACATGGCAGTGATACTTCACATTATGGCTCCTGAAACAGCTGTAATTTTTTTTCCCCCTCACTTGTCACAGAAATGAAAAGCATTGTACAAGTAGGTTCATGTAATGGGTTTTCTTTACAAACAGAATCAGCAATTGCTCTCTATGGGTCAAGTTAAGGCTGCACTGAAATTCTAGTTTCTGTCCAAAGGACTAGTTGATACATTTTGTATTTAAGAGAACTGCCTGAACAGTATTTGGAGTTGGAAGCAGACTAGCACTCTTTTTTTCTCTTACGCCTGCCATAGACCAGACACGTTTTTTCCATACGTAAAGTCTCTAAATTCTCTGCCGCAACAGGCATCTTCAACAGAAAGACCAGATTTCTCAACATCCCAAAATAGCCTGTGGAATGATCATCAGGGCTCCATCCTCCAACATGGGTCCAGCTTCCCACTTTTCTAGTGCCTGAATTAATATTAGAATCCCTTTGTGACCTTCTTGGTTATGTTTTGAAAGACAGCAGCCAAAACTGGATTCTCTGACACATTCAATAACTAGTGCCTTCCTACTGAACAAGCTTGCACAGAAGGAACTGAATTATTTAAGACTAGGCAGTTCTGATCATACCACTAAGAAGGATGCATCTAAGAAACTATTATTATCCCAGGGAAGTTACTGGATATATATTCAAGACTAAGTACCCGTTATGTCAAAAATACTTGAAGCAAGCAATTTTGGACCCGTATTTTTGTCTATAAGAACTCTAACTACTTTATTAGATTTGTCTTTAAAAGGTTGATGATTTGATAGAAAAAACTACAGAACAGATCACCACATGTGCAGGTGACTTTTTCTCACCTTCCTGATCGTTAGTATTGCAGCAAGGTGCATCTTTCATCTTGCTTTAGGCTTCCACTTCTGAATCTCACTTTTGCCTTCCTAAGGGCTTAACTTTTTCAGAAGCAGTCTTTGAGATCACTTCAATAGTTACTACATCATTGCAATTTATGCTTGTTGTCATCATATCTACTTTATTTCATGAGCTGTCTGTAGTGTATAAAACCTGTAAATATTGAAAACTGGAGTAAGCTGCAAACTACTTCAAACAGTTCCACGATAAAGATACTTCTTTAATCTTTCCTAAACTCACAGACAGGGGGCTTAAAAATGTGCTTAGCACTAATAACAAATGGTAGGGGTTGCTAAAACTCCTGCCTCTACAGGATACCACCTGGATGCAAGACACTACAGATTAACATTAGAACAGTGAAATCAGTCGTGCTAACAACTGCAAGTTATTGCATACTTTTTCAGGCTTTAGAAATACATTACTGTCCAGATACTTGTAAGATCCCCTCCTGTTGTGAGCAACAGGAGATTCAAACCTGACTCAGGTGACTAACTTCATAACAAAATCAAATGAAACCATTTCAGAAAACTCATATAATCATCAGTGTACTATTGAAATGACTTCCAAAGCAACATGGTGCTGGTTAAGAACACTGCATAGCAATTCAAATAAAAATCATTTACATGGTTCACTGGTTTCAGGAAAGAGTACAACAAAACACATGCTGCAGAAGAGAGACAGCTCAGTTTGCATAACACAGACACTGCATTAATCAGGGTCTCTCACCCCAATATAAACTTGAATTGCATCCATGAATGTGAACCTTGTGGTCAGCTCCAACCAAGCTCAGCTAAATTAGCATAACTGCATGGCTGTTCCAGCTGGGCACTGGTCTGTGTTTATTGAAAGAAAGTGGCAAGTCCCTTATCTCACACCCAACTGCTGGTTAAGCTTAGTGTGGCTGAAGAGAAATCCTCAGTATCACACCTAAGAATTTCAGTACAGGTAATTTTTTATGCAAGTCGTTAAGTCACCTTAAATGACCTAACTTAACTGTCACTTGCATTTAACATGACTAAAATTGCAGGCTTATTTAACAGCATCAGTCTTACTACACTCAGGATAGTACTGAGGAATGAATGCCTCTAAATGTTTGACCTATGCTTCATAGGAAAATGTTTCACATTGATAATTTATCTTCTGATATTAAGGTGTTAATCTTTTATTTCTAATCATGTTAACATGAATTTGTTCCAATTCCTGGACAAAGTACAGCACATGTACTTGTGCAGAAGAGTCAACATCAGCTGATTTCATCAGCACACTACAGCAATGACTTTGTGAAATGCTGAAGTCCTCAATGAAAGGTCAGGACGTGTAGCTAATCCAAAACAGCAAACAAAAGTCTCTACCTACCCCTCTGTAAAGTGTGTTTGTTTTCCTGTCAGAGGTCTGAAGGTTTTAGGACCCAATCTATCTGTCGGTTGGCCAACATGCTCAGTTAAAACAAACATCCCTTTCTAGCATGAATTCCCGAGCATGAAACAGTTAAGGATTTGGAACACAATTTAATGGAAACAGCACCACGCTTAATTTTTTTAAATGTTAGGGGAATCGCTCAAACAGATCAGAGAATGAGAATGTGGCAAAAACTGAGGTAAGGACCAAAATGAAAAGGGGAAACAGGAAAGTTAAGGAGAATTATTATTTCAGGACAGGCACTGAATTAACTTATATGAACTTGCTAAGCTAAATAGCAGGTCCTTCACAGTAAATATACCTCACTATATGAAGTTAAATATATTTGTTACCACTAACACAAGGATGCTTTTAAGTAGGATCACTTGAGGCTTTGTCTTGGAATGACACACTTAAGTAAAAGTTGGTTTTTGTACACTTTAAGTATCATCTGCAGCATAAAAACTTAACCATTACAGTCTCTCAATAAACCATTCAATTCTTAACAGCTAAAATCAAGAGATCTGTGATTTGTGGGGGTTTAAAATAGCTACAAGCAAAGTAAGTTGTATCAAGTGAAGATACAGTAGTATGACTAAATTTCTACCATGTTGTCCTGGTTTTGGCTGGGCAGGATCATGGTCAGCCTTGAACTAGCCAAAAGTTCATACAGTCATCCACCTGATGGCATTTGAAACCGGTCCCACTATTTGTACTTTAAACATAAACCAACTCCTTGAATTAATAGTTTTATTGTATTTGTAATGGCTATGGCACTCATTATCCTCCTAAATATGAGTAGTAATTTTTAACCTATTTGACTCCTCACCTCCACTAGCTGAGAAAGTTCCCATTTAGTCAAACAGGCTAAATTGTTCATACTACTTTACGGAACTTTTTTTAAATGTAAAATTAAGTCTTCTAAGAATGCTAAGACTGAGATGGAAAGAACAAGACAGGTTTCAAACTAAGAGGGTTTTTTTGTTAGTATAAGCTGTTAGTTATGTTACTGTCAGCAAAAGAATTTCTGAAATACATTTTGACTGATATTTTGCAGACTCACAATAAGCTTAAACCTGTATCAGGACAATACTCCATAGGGAACCATTAGAACGTAACAGTACAGAACAAAATGAATTATTATAGTGCATATTTGAGCAAGCAGAATTTGAATCACAGGATGTCTTCATTTTTCCAGAAACATCAAGATAAATAGAAGCATGAAAACCAAATAATTTTACATGCAGAGCTATGGTTTTGTTAAATACAGCAATGAAATCAATAGGAAAACATTTACTTTGTTTCAGACTTAATATCTACTTATGTAGATGTAATACTTATATTTTAATTCTATTTCTTGCAAACAGTTTTGTCAGACTACTTCTGAATGTGTCACCTGGGAATAGAGTCAAAAAAAAAAAATTCTACCTAAAAAATAGACTAAGAACACTGTAGAAACGGATTGAAGGTAACTTTTTAAAATGAAGCTATTCTGTTGCATAGCACGTTTGCACACCACAGTTGAGGGCTAAGCCATATGAATGGTGAGTCAAACATGAAAAAATTACATACATCAATATGAAAAAAGCCCCCATTTATAAAGCGAGACAATATTTCTAAGACCTAGATAAAATGCATCTGCTTGGATACAATCTCATCTTCTCAACTATATTCCCTCAAAAATTAGGTTTTAACATTTCAGTAATGACACTGAAATGAAATACAATGCCTGATGATGACCTAAAAAGAAGTAACTACAGTGTTCTAGAAGAAAACTATTGCTATTCCTTGGACATTGTCTTTCCTGCCTTGCAGAGGATAGAAGTAAGATCCATCTAGACTTTTTTTTTATCTGCAATGATACATTTATGTAAAGCTAGTTTTGCACAGACTCTTCACGAACCAATTTTGATATATGACACTACAGCATTTAATCTGGATGATGTAAAGAATTCAGAATTTATCGTGTCTTTCTGTATCTAGTGCAATGATATTCATACATGCCTAATAATCATTAACAGAACAGAATGTGGGATAAGAGAATTCTGTATTCCCCTCTTATCTTGCTTCTGGTTTTTTAATCCCTAAAAAATAAAGATGTACCTAAAATGGGATAATTGTTATAATGTAATGGAGGCTGCTGAACAGAAAGGTAAGCAATATTCCACAATCTGGGCTCCAGAAGCCAAAAGTGTTGTCTTTAGGACAACTTTGCTCCAGGTAGTTATCAGAGCTTTCTGTATTTCTGTGCTGGGGCTTTTCTCTTACGATCCTAAAAAGGATGCATTATTTACAGAAAAATAGTCGCAATGACCTAGAGACTAATATGTAGTGTTCTAAGTGATACTCTTCCAGAGAGGAGGTACTTCACTGCTTGGGCTTGAAGCTCTTTTGCCCCACACCAACAGTAACCCTGGCCTTTGCTTTCCTCTACACAAATGAAATGTCAATTCATGTTTATTCTCTGAATATATCTTTCTGTAGAAGAGGTAAGAAGTGCCCCAAACACTGCAATAGTGGCAAGTGTTTTCTAGCAGAGGTGCCTGTTGGACATACTCGGACACACTCTAATGGACATACTTTTAGACTAGAACATATTATTTATTCCACTGTCTTCCCTGTGCCCTGAAGCCCTGCCCCCAATAGCTACCCAGGAAGCCTTCCAAAGAGTGATGAGGAAAGAGGATAAAAATCTTCTTCAGACAGAAACTGCCCTATCAGAAAGTCAATAGTACCTCGGTGTTAACTTAAGATCATAGAGCAATTCAGGATGGAAGGGCTCTCTAGCACTCTTGAGTCCAAACTGAGGTGACACCGGGTTGCTGTGGGTTTTGTCTGGTCTAGCCTTGAAAGGCCTTGGAAATCCTCCAAGGATGGAGACTGCATAACTTCCCCAGGCACTTGCTCCACTGCCTGACTGTTCTCATCACGAGAATGTCTTTCCTGATATCCAGTTTGAACCTCTCTTGTTGCAGCTTATGCCTGTTGTCTTTTGCCCTCCCACCATGCACCATTATGCAGAGCCTGGCTCCATCATCTTTATAACCTCCTTGTAGGTGTGGGCTGGCTGATCTTATGTCTGCACCTGCCCCCTCTCTCTTCTCTTCTCCAGGTTGAACAAGCCCCATTTCCTCATCCTCTCCTCACATGGCAAGTGCTCCAATCCCCTGACCATCTTGGTGACCTCTGGTGAATTTTCTCCAGTTGCTCAAGAACATACCCACACTGGGGGGCCCACAACTGGATGCAGTACCTAGATGTGATCCAATGAGTGCTGGGCAGAGGGACATCATCACTTTCCTTCATCTGCTGGCTGTGCACATGGTGACACAGCCCAGGACGCTGCTGTCTGCCAGTACCACAGAGTGTCTACAACAGAACTGCTCCCACCAGCCTGTCAGTTTCCA
The DNA here is from genome assembly GCF_003259725.1 of Athene cunicularia. NCBI lineage: Eukaryota > Metazoa > Chordata > Aves > Strigiformes > Strigidae > Athene > Athene cunicularia. Next base: position 98,298,297 of record NW_020799097.1, on the reverse strand, counting down.
GCCTGTATCTCTGCCACTGGCTCTTCCTTCCCACATGCACAACTTTGCCTTTTTTCCTCATGGACATTCACAGTATTCCTCACATCCCCCACTCTAGATAACTCCCTCTGAATGGCAGCTCTACTTGAGATGTTTTGGAGGCACTGCCTTGATGTCTTCTGTAAACTTTATAAGAGTGCACTCTGTTGCCTGCTCCAGGTAACTGATAAAGTCCTGCAGTATTCCACTTGTTATGAGCACCCCTACAGAATATGACCCATTAGCCACTATGCTAAGCCTGATCATCCAGTTCTCTTAACCCTTCTAATTGCCTATCCATCTAAACTACAACATCTTAACTTCAAAAAAATTCAAAACTAAGAGCTCTGTAGCTGGTCTGGGGCCCTTGAAACAATTGGACATTTTACAGAAGCTTAATACAACGTTATTGCTTGAACATAACTGGATTTTCCAAGTAAAACTTGCATGGTCAAAGTTATCCAGGAAAGCTTAACTGTAAGGTAGGTTTCTAACAGACTTAGACTAAGAAAGAATGAATTAAGAAGTTACTTGTGTATCACAACAATACACATTAGTCTATAAAGATGTAGTAAATTTCAGTTACCTTTTATTAATGAGTTTATCAGGAAAAAGCCAAAATATAACTTTGATTTCACTTCTGTGTATACACTTATTTTTTCCTTAAAAACCTCAAGTCATAACAGGTATGTTTGCTCTCTGAAGTCAGTTCTTTGGAAGGTTGACTCTTTTTTTAAAAAAAATCATTCTTCTAATCCTTAAACCTCCAGGTTGGTGTGGTTTTGGTTGGTTTGGGTTTTTTTTTCAATAACTAAACTGTAAGAACTTAAGTTTTTCAAAGTTTACTTGGAAACTTGCAAGATGGTATAGCAACCATGCTCAATTTGTCCTGTGACAAAAATCACATTACATATCTTCCTAATATTACCTAGGAAACTATGTTGAGGTACATCAAAGCAAGTAAGTTCTGTGATTTCTTTTCACCACTGTGCAATTCTTTAATGTCTTGAAATGGCTGATGTAATCAGGATTCATTCTCCCCTCCATTCCCACAGAATTAACCATGTACCGTTAACTATAAAGTATGGAAAATATATGCCTACTTAATGCAACCTTTAATCTGTATACCCTTAGTAAATACATCAGCAACACAGAGAGGAAAGGCTGTTTTTCATTTCGCTTTAAACAAACTTCTAGAAATCTGTGTCCTCCCTAATAAGGGGTTTAATGCTTTCAATAATTAGTGTTTTTTTCAGCACAAACAACGGGGACCAGCTGCAGTGCTGTTTGGATTTGCAAGCTGCGATTTTAAAACACCACCAGCCACCGTTCTAGCTCAGGCGCGGACCTACATGCTGAAAGTGGGAAAATTTCTTGCTACAACACCCAGCACATCCCAAAACTGAATCAAGAGTTGCACTGCAGAACCAAGCGTCTTGTCCTGTCCAGAGTCACAGGGCAGGTTCTCTCGGTACACCTAGGGGCGCACGGCGTGGGGGAGGGGGCGCCGAAGATCCCTCTCCAGCGAAATAAACGGCACCAGGTGCCGGTGCCGGCAGGCGAGGCAAGCACTAGAGCAGCCGCCAAGCGCCCTCCGCCCGGGAGCAGACACTCGCCCGGCCCGCCAGCTCCAGCCCCCACCACCCCTGTCTC
>NW_020799097.1:98269623-98296576 GCF_003259725.1 Athene cunicularia | reverse complement strand
GCGGTGTTGCGGGCGCGGGAGGCGGCTTGGGAAGCGGGTGCCGGACAGAGCTCGTGTCTGTGGTGCTTCCCCACGGTGGCCCAGCCCGCTCTTCCCCTCCTGAGGGCTGGCGGCTCCGGCCCTCGTTCGGGCCGCCGCCCTGCCGCCGCGGGGGTAGCCAGGGGCGGGCGGCCTGTGCGCCTTGTGCTCCTTACCGCCCGCCCGGTATTTGGAATTTGAGTCAGCGCTGGCGGTTTGAAGTGTTTCTTTTCTGATAGCAATTAAGAAGGAGTCGTTTTATTTTCTCTGTGTCTCTGCTTTTATAAGGTGATTCCTTTCTCTACTACTGTCTTTAGAATACATCTGATATCTAGAATTTGTTGGTAATAGTCATTAGTGACCCGCACTTTAAATTTTAAATTTTTTAAAAAATTAAAGTATTGCCTATTAGGAGTCCCACATACAGTTTTGCAGATATACTTGCTGTAAAAATCTGTGGTTATGCACTGAGAACTATTAAAATATTGTTTGATTATACGCTAGAGGAAGATCTATTCATCGGAGGTGTTTTAGAAAGTAAAATTTTAAAATATGTATGATATGACTTCTTTACTCACCTGTGTAACACCTTCTACTTAGTTTTCAGAATTTGAGCTTGATGGCAGCAAAATGGAGCCTTGTGTCTTGGATTTATCACCTTGTGAACAGCCATGTCCTGTACAGGGTAACCACTGCTCAGGAACAAGGAAAGCCCCTGTGAGCTCTGTGTTTCCCTTTACTTGTTCGAGCCGGGCAGTGAACCTAAAGTGTAGGTCCTGCTACACTAGTTCTTACCTGTGCCTGTTGCCCTGGAGGCAGATTTTCCTCTTGGTGAGACCAGTTCCACAAGCCCTGTCTCTGCTGTCCTTTCTTTGAGAGAACCAGCTGGTTGTTCCATACATGATACCCTGCGTTGATGTTCTGACTCAGTGCTAAGAACATTAACTGGAGAGGATATGTTATTTGTTCATTAAGTAGGAAATATTTTGTAAACATTACAGGAAGTACTGTGAAATCCCTGCAGCTTTCAACACTACGGAGCATTAATGAACATGTGCTGCATAATATATGGTAGAAAAGAATTTGCTGATTGGGATTGTACTTATTTCTGAGAAAGTTAAACGAGAAGTTATGTTTGATTACAAATCTGCCCATAATGGAGCAGAAGACCCTGAAGATGAGGTATACCTATTTTAGAGTGGAATGCTGTGAATCATTGCTAGATTTGTGCGTAACAGGCCTGACCTATTGAAATGCATGGGATCTGGCTCATATTATAATTCCTCTGGAACCTTCCCTGGGCATATCTATCTGTAGATGCACTATAGCTCCTTCTGTCCAGCTATTTCAGCATTTGCCAGAAGAAATAGATGCGCCTGGCAAGCTCACTTACTGAGGTTGTTTTATATCTTGCTCTTCCACCTTTTTTTCCAACATTAATAGTTGCTATAATTCCAAAGCAGCACAGGTTTTGTGGCAGGTCATGCATGGAGATAATGCCATTGTATAACTCGTTCTTGCTCTGTTGATGCTCTTGAATCAAGTTCTTGAAAAGTCATTCAATATTGATGGAAAGCTGTGGAAAATAAAGGTTTGTACCCTGGAGCTCCAAGGAGGCTGTGAAAAGCGTACAGGTTTATTCCCTTTTTCAGTTAATCAATTCAAGTCATGATGCTTAAAAGTAAGCTGTGAAACTGCTGCTGCAAGCTGTTGAAACAAAACCTAGGTGCTGCCTCTGTCTTGTTTTAGCTCACAAAATTGAAGATGTGAAATTGTTTACCTTGCAAGAAGGATGCATGGGAGGATGACATGAATAAAATTACAGTTATAAATGAAGCTTCTGCTGTCGTTCGTGCAACACAGGAGCATGGGGACATTCTGTGAAAAGGAAAGTAAAATCAGAATAGCATAAAGTCTTTCCTCTAAAGGAAGAAACTTGGTTTTGCCTTAGGCTTTTTCTCCACATTTTGCTTTAGTCTCTAGACTTTTGCCTAGACTGCTTTGCTTACCAGACTTGATGACATAATGGGTAAATAGACTGTAAAACTTACTGCCATGAGAAGTCATTGGGGCAAAATGAGGCCATTCACCCTACCATGGTTCAAAGAAAGACCAGGCATCTTTGTGGACCGTAAAACTATGTACATTTAATGCAAACAAAGTGTCCTGGAAGGCAAAGCCTTCCTGCATTGGACTTTAAGCTGAGCTCTGACTTCTAGACATTGAGACCAATAATTTATGGGGACTGGCAGTTCTACATTGGGTCTGTTAGGGATTTTATATCTTCATCTGCAGTGTGGTATTGGCAGCAGCTAAAGACAATACTGTCCTACAGGCTACACTGTAGTTTAATCTATTCCATTTTTTCCAGATTTTTAAGGTAACTGGTTTCATACATGCAGGTTTGCTTATCATGGCTCGTTCCTGGAATAGCACTAAGATTATGCTTCGAGAGGAGTAGATTTCTGAGAGTGAATGAAAGAAGTGGAGTACCTTGAGCTTCTTTTTTGTTGTTGCGATTTTTGTGTATTTATTTTCTTTTTGAGGATAAAATAAATAAAAACCCAAGACCTTATTCTGTTGCTTAATGAACAAAACCTTCATATGCTGATCATTATTTCAGCACAGATGTCTGTAACTCAAATTCTGTCAATCTGCCCATGCAGCTCTGTTCTTGAATTGCTGAGAACAACTATGTGGGTGGATTTAGAACATGAAATTGCCGTGTGTGCTTATGTTTTGTTTATGCAGTACTCGTTTTTAAGAGTACTAGATTGGATGTGCTTAATATTTGCTTTGTGTGTCTGTGTATACATAATATATACAAACCCTCAAACTAGATGATCACCAAGCATAAGCTCTATTAATTCAAGAGTCTGGGACATTGTAAACATGTTCCATTTGAATAATGTTATCAACTGAAAGAAATTAAGTCCATGCACAGAATATGGCAGTAGTTAGTTCTCAAACCTTTATGTGAATTTATTGGTGCTTTATTGCCCATATATACTGAATACAGCACAGATGACTCTTGGAAATAGACTACTATTGTCCACAAAGAGATTTCTCTTTGATAGACTTAACAATACTGAAAATGAATAAAACCAGGTTTTAATATTAATATAAATTTAACCAAAGGTTTTACTATATCTTTCTCATAACAAAATTCTTGCTTTTTTTCTGAGGGAGATGGGATTAAAGAGACAGCCATTTAGCTCTTCTCTATGAATTAAGAAATAATTTCATATTTCACTTCTATTTTATGGACACTTCTTTGTCTTGACATAAGGCTTCTACTTGTGAAATACTTGCTAGCAGTAGTTGCTTAATAGCATTAGCAATTTGGGTAATAAGGACATTGTGTTGACTGTAGTATGATGGGGATCAGGAATCTTTTTAAAGGTGTTGAATTTTGTTTGGGGGTATCTCCCTCTCGTTATACATGTATAGTATTCTTTCCACGTTCTCAGGCAGAACTTGTCTGAGAAAGTAAATTAAGGAATTTAAAACTTAATGGTATAATTATTGTAAAGCTTAATGATTGAATAATGCCTCAGGAGTAGCAAGTTATTCTTTTTATATACCGTCTCTCTGCAGTTACGTCTTACCTGTGTAAAAGCAGAATGGAAATTGTGAAAGCACTGTTTTATTCCAGGTTAGCAATTAAGTATTCTTCTATCCTGCAGTCTCCAGATGTGAAAAGCATTATAGGAACCTACAGTAAATATTGCTTTCACGACTTTTCAGCTTTGTTGTCTTTCCTTTTTTTCCCCTTTATTTTCAGGATTGCAGAAGCAAAGGTAAGTTTTTCATCTGATTGAAACATTGAAGTTGGCTGTCAGTAAAATAATAATTACCTAAAAGCCCTATTTTTGAGCAAGTAATCTTGAAATCCCCAGGCCCTATCTCTGTGGCATATAACACTTCTCACTTCAGAAATACTGTACTGGAAGGCCGGATACTTTGCCTCTTGCTGTTGACTTTGATGGGGACAACCATAGGTCGACATTTCTGTGTGATGTATCTTTTTCCTTTACAATCATAATGGAAATCTCATGACGGTAGTACCTTATTCTGCCTGAACTTTTCCTTTAAACATTACACAGGTAGTGAAATAGGTTCCCAAATAAAGTGAGCAGTATCTCTGGACATCGAGAGGTAAAATGGATCTGTAAGGTTTTCTGCTTTCACACTGCTGCCAAAGTCTTCCTTCACCTCTTCCTTCTCCCTCCCTAGGCTATAAATGCTACTTTCTCAAACAGTCGACAGTCTGCAGCAGAAGTTTATTTTTCTCAGATATGCTGTAAATACTGCGAGGATGAGGCACTGTCTTTGTATTTCATTTCTTCTTGTCAGCCTTTTCATACGCAAATCCACAGACTGCTGTCCAGAGACAACCACATCCTTAGTGCAGTATTGTAACAACTTTCCTGGATAAGTCAAGATTTATAGACCTGAAAAACCTTCTCTGCACATGTGTTAGAGGAAATGTTCTGTACGTTTGTGTAGTATGAAGCAGATAGATAGTAGGGTATTGTGATGGTCTGAGGCAGTGTTCCTCAGTATTAACAACTAACGCATGGGGCAGTGTATGCCAGGTGGCTTGACTTGAATACACTAGTCTTTTGCTTTCTTGGTCCAGTGCCCACTTGTTAGTCACTTAATTTTAGTTATTATCAGTCACATTTCAGTACATTCTATAGAGCTATGTTGGGGCTTAATTTATCCTTTCTCAACAGTTACACTGCCCTGTATCTAGTCTAACAGTTCCTTGGAGAAGGCAATGATCAGTGAACATGCAGGATCACCAGCACCAGCTGTTCAAAAATCATGAGCTTGGGTTTAACAATTTGTCAGTTATTCACGTTTTAGCATGTGATCATGTTTTAGCGCTTCTCTCTCATGCCTCAGGATATAAGGAACATGAATAGATGAAAGCCTCATTTCACATGATGATTTTTTTAAAAGACAATCATAGGTAATAAATTTCAAAAGCTGGTAACTTCTGGGTTGTAATTTCCTGAAGAAGATATAAATTGTTTGTTAGCACTCCACCCTCAACACAGTGCAGAGTGACCTATGGGTACATGCTGAGGCAATGCTGTTTAATAGAGTGCCTTGAATCCATGCTGTTCAGGACAAAGAAACAAGAATAACAGCAATTCTTCACCAGAGGATCACTGTTTACTAATAATTCTTAAAGTGGTGCCATCAAATAGCAGTACTCTACATCCAAGCATCCTTGTAAGAGCACTAGACGTGTCTTGCAAAATCTTTTGATTGCATTTTAGCTAAGGATGTATCTAGGATGTACATCCAGAGTCATCTCCCAGTTTGCTCCTGGACAAAGTTTTCCATGGGAAGGGTACTGCAGCCTTTGGCTCAGTCTCTAAACGGAGTGAATGGGGAACCAGGACCATGCAGTGTGCCATGGCCACTCAGCCAAGATGTAGTCTAAGACAAGCCTAGACCTGCAGCTCCAGTGAAATGTCTGCAGTCCTGTGGATCCACAAAGGCTAAGAACAGCAGATCTCCAATATGTTACAGAGGAGAAGCTGAAACCTAAGGAGCAAAAAGAGAACTTCCCTCCAGATGTCCTCAACTGGGAAGCTTTTAAGCAGAAATACACTTTTGAAGTAAACCTCCAAGTTATACCTGTGCTTTGGTTTGTATCACAGAGTGGGCTTGGAGCTTACAGGTGGGCTGTCTTCTTGGATGAAGCTGGACTTCCTCATTGACTGTAAAATGCACTTAAGGAACACACCTAATGTGCTCCAATTGGTAACGAGCATTTAGACAATAGGACCAAACTAGAACTAGTCTGAAGTACCCCCCCTGAAATGTGTGTGGTGTGGGTGTCAGGTCCTCAGCATCAGCTGTGCCATTCTGCACATTGCTCCTCTTGTCTCCACTGCTTCCCACAGTAGGCACAACCTGGTAAATTGTGGAAGATGGGATGTGAGGATGGATTTTATAGATCCTAATGCCTGCCTAGAATCTCATTCACAGCTACTACCTCTAAATCCTTTTTCCAAGTAATGGCATGGGGTAAAGCCATTCAGAGCTGGCTGAACTATTACCGTAGTAGAAGGTCCAACTTTGCCCAAATTATTTGTCAACAGGCTGTACTCTAAGGGATTTAAAAAAAAAAAAAGTGTACTTAAATCTAGTAATACTAATGTCAACGGTCTAGTTACTAGAGAAATCTTATAGAAAATAATCTTGTTTTATGAATCGTCTAGCACATCAGGGGTAACATAACAAAAATATATTGCTGCCATGAGATCAGTGTCTCCTGCATTGAAAATAATGCGTAGTTTTGACTACATTTCTTTCTGATGATTGTGTTCTGCCAGCAGTAGGAACCATTACCCTGTGATACCTTTACAACTGACAGTCTCCTAATTATCTTTCCTGCAGCATCCTGGTGTCTTACTGACATCCTACAAGCTTGTAACTTTTATGGTTTAGTTTCTTCATGAGGTAATGTAACTCAGATCTGTTTCAGGAAGTCTTGCAGGTTTTTTGATGCATTTCCCCTTTGTCTTGCCACATTTTAAATGTGGGGCTTTTTTCCTTTTAAAATATTCTGTCAGCTCTTGTATACCTGTCTGTGCTTCCTTAATGACATCAAAATAGTGACACTGTAAAACCGGGAGTACAAGCAGATGAAAGAACTATCTCCCTCCTTATCACAGCATTACCCCTGCATAGGAGAAGGAAGTTCAGAAGATTAGGTAACTGTGGGAGAACACAGATAAAGTCCGGAGTGAGGGGAGGAGGGAAGCTGAGTAGCATCTCTGCATAAAAGCGGACTGAAGTGTGCTGGAGTGAGTGGAGCAACAGCAGGGAAAGCTGAAAGGAGCTGTTCCAGAGCCAAGTCCTTGCACACATTAAAGGGTTGGATAGTTGCAGAAATAGGGAGCCCTCCATGTAAATGCTGCCTGCAACATCTGCCTCTGCGTTGTGCAGAAACTTTTATTTGGCAGAGCATACACAGCCTTACAAAGCCTATAGTTAGACTGGGGTTCTCCATACTGCACTTTGCATCTCTATCTATAGTCTCTTCCCAAGCAAGAGATGACCTGTGTGAGTGCAGGTATGTGTACGTGGATGGAAGCAGTGTGATTCAATTGCTGACCACACTTAACATCTGAGTAAAAATTTTTTTTTGAAAAAATGTCTTTTGACAACATCCTCCCTCCTAAAGATTTCTCACAGCAAATTTAGCTGAACTGTATCTGGCTCCCTTGTCTTGCGTAGGTTCTGTGATGCCAATTGCTAACAGAGAGTTTCATTTGGCTCAATATATAAGAGCCTGGGCTTTTTTAATGGGAAAATCTGAGTTTTGTATTCGCAGGGAGTATCAGAGCTTGCAGTACCATTGGTGGTGCAGTCATGTTCATTTAAGAGTGCTATATCCTATTCTGCAGCCTGAGGGAACTAAAAAGGGGTGGTGAGGAGGTGTGGAAACAGCAATTTGGCACCATGATTTTACTTGCTTTTTACTTTGCATACTCTTGATTGTTTCCCCTCCCCAGTATAGTTCTCTTTTTAGACTTTACAGTGTGGATCTGATGTGATTATGGTTTCCTGAAGGATTCCCCATCTCCTTTAGACTACAGTATTTGTTGCTCACTGTTCAAAGGCAGAATGGAAACTTGCTTCTGTGCATCCTCAGAATTGCTGGAGGCACTCCTTTGACCCCATTAAATTGCTTGTCCCAGATACAGTTGCCACCAAACAGATGGTATCAGATTAACATAATTTGAAGCTACAAACTCAAGCTTCTTTGCCCTGGCTGAACACTTGCCTTATAGTGTAGAGGTTACACTAAAATAATGGGAGACAAATTACTCCAAGTTCTTTCTTTGCTTCCACTAGGTTATTGAATTTTAGCATCATGTTTGTAGTGCTTCAGGGAGAAATAAATTAGGCGTGAGATATACACGCTTGCCTTACACGAAAGTTTTATGGGTAGAGACAAGGGAAACATTGTCTAAACGCTATTAAAAAGGTTTTACTTAAGGTCCCATATATTTTCAATGTAATCTTAAGAGCTGACTTTGATTCACACATAAAAGAATTTGAACCTATGTGTGTTCCCTTTTGTTCTTTTTTGGGTGATTGTGGCCTTAAAGCTAAAAAACTTTCTTAAATATTTAAAAAATATTTCTTAAATATTAAAAAAAATATGTAATTTGCACATTTGATAGATGAGGAGGAAATAAAAGACTTAGTAGAGAGTTTACAGGTTATTTATGACTACTGGTAAATAACTTCAGGTTTCTACAATAGACTTATGCAATTTTGCCTCTGAACATTCAAACTGAACATCTTTTGATTCAGGAGATCTGTATCTCTCCTTTGAGCAGTGAAAATACTTAACCAAGTACTGTAGTGCTTATCTTCTTACTCTAGTCTCCAAAACAATTTATGGTGCTTTAGCTGAGCTTTTGTTTCATACTCTTTTAAAAAGTAAAGTAGTAAGTATCTGTAGTATATCCTTCTTCAAAATAGTAGGAGTAAATGGATAAAGATGTGACTTGGGAGCCCGAGTTATAGAGCTGAACACAGCAGCATTTGCTGCATATGTTGCTGTTAGCCTTAGAGTGCTAATGGAGTGGAGTTGGCTGACATGGTGCTGACCACAATTTTAGCCTACGTAAGCAGCAAAACGCTGTGTTTGGTGTGCCAGCTATCATGATTAAAGACTAGGGTAGGGACCCTCCATGCTGAGATGGCACAGTTCCATGGAAGTTTCCAGTGGTCATCTCTGAAAGGAAAGGATATGACTTTTTGGGAGATTTTAAGTCAGAGCCCTCTGTTTACTGTTATGTGTATTTTGTGTTGGAGCCTGCAGTCCCTAGATTCCCTTACTGTGGATGCCGTATGCTTTTTGGTAGTTATTAGCACATGATGGAAAGGGAAGTGACTGCTGAAAGCAATGAGATGGTGCCAGATTCTCTTTTATACTTCTGATCTGAGAGACTGCGTCTGCAAGCAGACACATTCATAAGACATTTAGAGGGAAATAGTAAATCACAAATGTTGGCAATACAAGTTATTGTCACAGCATGTAAACCAAAGAAATGGGTGAAAGGAAATTGGGCATGTATCAGTTGGGTTATATTTATCAGGCATGAGTGGACTGGGAAACTGTTTTTTAGCAGTTCCTCAAGGGGCAGGATGCTCAGTTTATATAAGCATACCCCTATTGAAATGACAGTAGGACAAAATAGAATGGGCAGGATGGGATGGCAGACAGTGGGCTGGCACTGTGATTTCGGAAATATTTGGTGTCAGTGCAAGAAGTCTGCCAGTGTGGCTAGCAGCAGAAGGAAAATGGGGCAGCTAGGAAAAGGGTAAAAAGAAAAAAAGAGGAAAGGAGTTGGGTGGAAAAAGTCTGGCAAAGGAAGAAAGCAGAGACATGTTTTCAGGGAGGGTATGGCAGAGCAGCAGCAGTGATGGCGAAGAGGGCTAAAAAGCACAGCGAAGCCTTACTGTGTTTAGTATCTGCATTGCATATTCTTAGGTTTTGGTGACTCACTCAGAAAGGACTCTATTACCATCTTAGAGCCTTTCGCATTGTTGTATTTAGTACTTTTAACCTCTCCCTATCCCTCTACCCCATTTCTATTCTTTAATTAATTAGTCTTCCACCCGTTCTCTGCAGTGTTCTTTCAGTACACATGACAATCCTGAACTCTTAAGTAGGGATAAATCCCTAAAGCAGGGAACATAAAAGTAGTAATTCCTCTTATAGATCTTAAACTGGGATCTTTAATACTAGAGTGAAAGCCTACCAGTTTTTGAGGCTGTTAGTGGCTTCTAGCATGACTATTACATGATGGTGGATGTGGACCAGCCAGTGGAAACATGCTGTCACTCATGTTGGCAGGAGTAGGTGGCCAAAGGCAGATAGGTGATCTTTACTGCAGAGTTGTGAGAGGATTTGAATGGGCTGCAGGATGCAAGGTGCCAGGATAAGACTGTAGATGAAGGGTGGGATGTGGATGGTTTAGGCTATTTAGTGTTGCTTTGTAAAAGCTTTGCTTTGCATGACTGTTTCTTCCCATTATATATGACATTTATTGTGGGGGAGGAAAGATCTTCTTATCCTACACTGAGACAGAGAAATGTATGGATATTTATTCTCAGCTATCTAATCTGGAGTTGAACCGCATTTGAAATGTGAATGGGACAATCTGTATGAAGAGAAGGCAAAGGTAACAGCAGCCTCAGTCCCTGAATGTTAATGTTTAACCTTAATGCTCCTTGAGTGAGTATCAGGTGAAAGGAGAAAGAGAAAGGTCGGAAACAAGAGACATACTGGAGTGTGCTATAAAGAAGGAAGCAGATGAGCTTCATGGCCCCTGGTCATGTGTGAAGGGTAATCTGGCATTTACATCCAATGTAACCTTCCAAAACCCATATGACACATAGATTTTGTAAAAAAAACAGGATTTATTTTAGCCAGCTTTTGTTCACTGCTGGTTGACTGACTCCCTTGAAGAAGATTTTTCTCTTCAGTTGTGTATGGTTTTTAAGCTTCTTGAGTCAGTGGAGGCCAAAAAGCTGCTGTGACCTATAGGCTTAGTTTGTTAAAGGGCCCAAAGGTACACCCTAAAGACATTGCACCCAAAGGCAGGGATACTCAAGGAATCCATGTAAATTTGAGGGCTATGAGCAAGAATCTCTGGCAGGAATCCACACTTTTAGATTTGGTTGTTGTTTGGTTTTTTTCTTGAAGTAATTCTGTTACTGATGCTTTTCTTTTCAGTGGGTCTCTGCATGACTATGCTTAGTGAATATACTGTGGGGATTGTTTTTCTCTTTTGCTTTTATATGACATCTATATAATAGAATCCTTATATAGCATCAAGGATTCAAGATGCTATTCTAATAAATGGCCCCAATTTTACCCATTCATAGCATCTCATCAAATGTCATCAAGTTCAAATATTAAACCCTAACAGCAAAAGTCATAGTTAGAGGCTGTACTGTCTTGGCACAGCCAGTACGGGTGACAAGGCCTTTAGCAATGTAGAAAAGACTGTCTTCTAAGTGCTGTATTCTCTGAGAGCCTCTCTAAATGGAAGAGAGAAAAAAAAATGTATTTGAATACTTAGTACTTAAAAGTATATCAGACTCAATAGATAAGCTACACTTATGCTACAGAGAAATGCCATGTTGTTTGCTTGCACTGTTCTCTGCATGCAGCTTGTGACTTGTATTTCAGTCCTGGATTATATGGTTTTAGGGAGCAGAATTGTAATTTTGATCTGTGGCTGTAGAGCACTGAGTAAAACAGAAGCCTAGTCCTCACTGTAGTTCCTAGTTGCTACTTCAATATTTGTAAAAGAACAATGAAAAGAAATACAAAATTTGAATCAGAGAATTTCTGTGGCACAGTGGAAAGAATTCAAATTTTGAACTTCAAGATTTCCTAGATTTTAATGAGCCTCTTTACTGTTTTCTTTTTAAAATACTTGTGGCAAACAAATGTACTAAATGATCCCCAGGACAGCAAGAATCAATCTTACTTTTGGGGTATTCTATGTATTTACTGTTGCATCTCAGATTGCTAGAGGTGCAAGTGCTGAGTATATCTGTAAATAATAACAAAACATTAAAAACCCCTTCTGCTTCCAAAATATTTTAGAAGTTCTTTTAGAAAAACACTTCTAAAATACACTGATATTACTATGTGGACACCTGCTTAATTTCTTCACTGATTGATTTTATGTAAAACTTAAAACAAGTAAATAAAATACAAGAAATAAAAATGCTCATGATTTCTAAATGAAAAGTCTGTTCATTTTCATAATGCAGTGGGCTGGTGCCAAAATAGTTCATAATTCAGTGATCTCTCAAAATATTCAAATTTTTTTTAAAAAGAACATTAGTTGTGATTATTTTTGGAAGTACTTTTGAAATGGCTGCATTTAAAGACTCATCAGAGTGTCTCAGATCCGTTCACAATAACGCAAGCATTGCACTGATGATAATTCTGGTTTTGAAATTCCAGAATGAATACCATATTGATGGTGTTGGTTTTAAAATATAAATACAGTTCAGTGAACTTGAAGCCAAATTCACTCTATTTCTCCAGATTTGTTCTTGTAAATAATCCCTGTGGTACATGGCTGCTTTTTAATTTTGTTCTGACAGTTCTGTTGTCCATAATTATAACAGATATTCAGTTGCTGAAGAATAACCCTTTGTAGGTGTAACTTTATATTTTGGCTCAGACTAACTTCTGGATAAAATATTCAAATTTTCTACTGAGTAAAATTCCTAGGTTCTAAATAGCAGACTTCTCAGTAGCCAAAAATTGTTTAAAGTTTTTGCCAAGGTACAATAGCAATATGAATAGCCACAAAATTAATTTGTTAAAAAGAACACATTTTATAAACATTTATGTTTTGACCAGTAGTCCATGAAATATAGCAACAAGACCAGCAAATTTTATTATGTTATTTTATGCATCTATTTCTGTATTCACATCAAAAAACATTTATTACCTTTTCAAATTATAGTATATTTTTTCTTCACAGATAAGCGAACAATATATAAAATTAATGTTCTATAAAATTATAAACCTTTGCATTTGTAAAGAATAAAGGAGTCTAAAATGCGTAGTTGCAAACAATCACATTTTATTAATTTGACAAAAGATTTATATTCTTCTTCTTCGGTGGCTCTTTAAACTTCTTGTCAAACAGGCTGGCAGTCTTTGTTGCTCACTGTGCAGCCTTCTTGATGCTTAACCTATCCAATCATCTGCAAAAGATATTCCCTATTTTGTGTTGCATTTCACAGGCCATACATCATATCAGTTTTCCACTGTGAAACCAGCGTTTTGTTGTTTCTTCCATATGGGCTGGGGCAGCTATTCAGCTAGTGTTAACTGTTACAGCTCTAGCAAAACTGGAAGACCTTTCTCACTAAATTTTCTTATTTTAAATGGGGATCTGTTTTATGTAGCAAGTTTAACTAGCAGGGTTATACTGACCTGCATGTTTGCTTTTACAAACAACAGAAAATGAGAGTCAATTTTCTTTTTTAAAATCATAGTGAAAAGATTTTTATAAAGCAATATAATCTTTTTTTGCTATGCCTACCTTATTTAATTTTCCAGCAAATGTCTTCTTAGAAGCTCCTTTGAAAGGATAATTCTAAAATTTTCAAGGTACTTCAGATGATCAAACTTTAGTCAGGAGTTTTATCCTGAGCCTCCCAGGTGGGAGAAAATTCATAGCACAGCAGACCTTGTTCGTTGTGCTGGTTCCCAGGAAACTGGCTGGTTTGGCTGCTGAATGTAGCTGGCTGGTGTGTGCATATGACCACTTCTGGCACACGTTCAGACCTGGTAAGATTTTTGTACTTGTTACCCAGAGGAGAAGAGATAAGTGTTTTGAACCCATAAGGACTTTAGTTTTATTTTGGAAAAATGAGGTTGAATGCTACAAAAGCTGAAGACCAATTCCTTTATGGGCACAAACTGCATTCACAATATGAAAACCCAATATCTTTTCCTTTAAATACATGGGTATCAAGATAGGAATCTTACAGTAACAGGATTTTTATCTTCCTCAAACTTCGTGCTATGTACACCAGGATAAGCCATTGTACAGTAAGAATGAATATCACATATTTAAATGGCTGATCCCTATGCTGATAAAACTGTTTAAAATCATCAGGCAATTTTTTTTTTTTTTTTTTTGGTGGGTATTCATCAAGACAATGCTGTTTCCAAGTATTACATCAAGGGAAATTATAATCTTCTATTCTTTGTGATTTTTAGGATGCTTCTTGTGGAACTGTAGAAGGAAAATGTACCCTAGACAGCTTTCCTTTCAGTGATTTCATTAATGATCAAATGCTTTTAAGTGGCACGCAGTACCTTGAATGATTGCAGCCAATGTATAGTTCCCAATAGGTCAGTTCTAAGGATTGAAACTAGTACATTCTGTATGAGTAACCTTTGTTACCATCAAAACATATAATGGCTGTTCAAAACTCACTGGCATTGGTTTTAATTTTAGATGAACAGAAAGGCTGGATCACAATTATATAAGCTTTCTTCATTTATCCCCAGTTTTATTATATTTGTATTTCATCTAATTTGTTCCAATGGTTAATGTTTCTGATATTGAAAGAGGTACTGCCCATGAAGTATTTTCTTGTACAGGTATAGGGTTCAAACTGGCAATGATCAGAAATGAGCCAGCTTGTCTTCACTTGCCTTTGAAATGCTGTATTTCAAAATAGAGCGCTGCACCCCATGTCTGCATAAACATGGTCTCAAGTAAACATTTAGTAAAACAGCTGCATTTGTTTAAAAGTATGCTTAGTGTTGACTACACATATAACTCAGTTCTTTTAAAGTTTCGCTAAAAAAACATTGGTCCATTGAAAATTAGATGACATGTATTACTAGAAGTCAGGAACCCTATTTGCTTACTATAAAATTCTGGTTTAAGGCTACTGTTGAGATCACGTTACTTCAACTTGGTTTCTAAGGAAACTAAAGTCTACACACTGATAACCATACAACAATAAAAAAGCAAAAAACCCCACCCCGGTATCTCGCCTCAGTGGGCTTATATAGAGCAGTTTCAAAATATTTTATTATAACTCAAAAAATACATTAGGTCATTCTGTTCACATCTTGCCATATAAAAAGTGAACATAAACTGTTAAAAAAAAAAAAAGTACAGTTTAAGATAATCTCCACAGATTTACTCCTTTACATGATTATTTTCATTAGGTAATCTTTTTACACTGGAAAGGGATTCTTTAGCTGGTAAGCACTTTATAAAGGATCAAACATTTCGTTTGTATATCACATAGAGCCTGGATCTTTGAAAACTTCCTGTCCTTAATTGCTTATACAAAATGATTCATTGTGCAAATTGGTATTCACAAGTTATTATGTGCATTTATTTATAGTTTTTCCTTTGTATGGGAATCTAAAGATTAAATTTATAGGTAGTGCTGAAGTACATTTTATTTTGTCTTGAAATCAAGATTGTAACATACTTTCAAGTATATTCACATTCTGTATGGATTTCAAACTATTGTCATCGTGATGATGGTTTGGGTGTTTTGTGGGAGGAGGGCTGTATCTCAGAGTACTGGTCTGATTAAATACAACACATGGACAAAAGACAAAGTAAGTTTTAAGGAGTTTTATGAAAAACAGTATTTTTCCCAAGTGTGAAAACCAGCATACAAAAATCTGTAGGGCTAAGTTCTCACGTGGGGTTTTTTTACCTATTTTTAATGGGAAAAAAAAAAAACTCAGAATACAAAAAAATAGCTATTTTCTCCTTGAAAATGCTTTTGATACTGTCAAAATAAACTTTTCATTAGAAGATGAAAATGTCATTTCTTCAACAGCTGTGTTTGGATTAAGGTCTGAAATTTCAATTTTGTCAAGGAAGAAATTTTTTGTGAAGAGAAAAAAACCCCAACATTTTGACTGACTATAATATATAATATATGCAGGATATATATAGGTACACATGCAGGAATACAGAGCCAGCATCTCTGCTGGTGTAAAACATCTAAGTGTCTCTGAAGTCACAACTTGCCTAACTAACATCAGCTGTGAATCTCACCTAAGAAAGAAATTTTTGCTTATCTCATATTCACCTCTCTGTGGAATGCTGGAGCCAGTTTCTGAACGCCATGATTCTGATATAAAAGACATAAATACAGTAGTACAGGGAACTACAAAGCTAACCTTCTGAACACCAGAATGAGTCAGTGGCAAGAACAGAGGTATGGCTGTAACGTTTGTTAATAATGTAGTCTTGAAAAACTACTGAAGTCAGGCTCATCTGTAGGAAGGCTACTAAAATTCTTTACAGGTTTTCAGAAAAAATGTGTTTGCAATGTAATTCTTTAAGACTACTTAAGACTAAGACCACTTAAAATGATAATGAATTTTCAGGTCTTAGGATAGAGCCTTCAGTGTACTAGTTACTGACCAATGTGGTACTTTTATTTGAGTGAGCAATTCCCGAGATATGTTTTCTAGGTGGTACTCATTTTACTTCTAAAGCTTTTAATAAATATGTATACCAAAGATTGTTCTATAGCACAGTAATAGTAAATGCAGTATTTTCAGGCAAGCACACCAAGTTCAACTATGCTGATGACTCTGAACTTCCATGTTAGTTAGTAAGAAAGCTCCCTGCTGATGTTTATTGGTACCCAAACTTGTAAAGCTGGACTTGAATGTGTTTTAGTATCTAACTGCACATTTCTACATAGCAGCCTTTCAGAATGATACTGAACAAGGCTATTAAGCAGTACTACACAAGAAATGTAGTGAACGATATTTCAGAACCTAACTTGATTCATTTTCATTTTCTAGTTACATTGGAGAATATACCATTTTGCCAAGTGCAACTCACACTTCTATATTTTACTTTCTTTGGTATGCTCTGGGCTTTTTACAGTTGTTTTTAGAACTTCCATTAAAGTGTATCCTTCAGTAAGGATTGAAGAATTTAAAGGTGATGAAGGGTTTCATCTGACAGGGAGCAACTACTCTTGGTTTCCAGTGGTTTCTCCAGACTTTCGAGCGATAGAATCTTTTGTCTTCAAGAACTTTTGCTATGATAGATATGTTTAATTAAATGGGGTAAAAAAATATCTATGCTCATGAGTAACTTCAGGTGGATGAAGTTGAACTGAATGTATGTAAAATTTGGATAGCTCCCCCACTAAGTTACCAGAAAATGTATTTATCAATGCCTGATTTTTATGCTGATCTTTATAAAGTACAACGCTTGCTTCTACTACCAGTTTGGTTCCAGAGTAGAAATTAATTGTGGCTAAAGAAATCCTTGCTATAACATTCAGAGGTGTACTTGCACTTCTTTGAATTACCAAGTTCAGAGCAATGCCACTGACTTCACTGGCTTTACAGAAGATTTGTGTGCTTCATCAAAGATCAGCATCAGGTCTCAAGACTCTCTGCCCTACAGACCTATATTCTTCATGTTTCCTGAGTTACAGAACCAGATCTACTCTGTTGCAAAGCTCAAAAGTAGCAGTGATTCTCCTTCAGTATCTAATTGGGTTATCTGAATTAAAACTTCAAGCAAGAAGTTATCAATGCCTTTGTAGAGCGTTTAGATACTGAAATATTTGAAAAACTTCTGCTACACATTGCTTAGAATGGTATAGGATGTAATTATGGGAACGACAGATCTCACTGTTAAGCCCATTTTTTGTTCTGCTTTTGTGTGAAAAGGCAAACTGAAGACCAAACTAGTCTGGTTGAGGACTTCTGAATCCTCTTTTGTTAATTTTGTTCTCTCAAATTCGAAATGTCTGTCCCTCTCCCTGCAAGGTGCCCCAGGCAGATGGCCATCCTTCCTGTCTGAATGGTGACGGGCTTTCTCCAGGCTGGCGAGAATGTTGTTCCATGGGACCATCCAGTCAAGGAGGACACGCGAAGGGACCTTCCACCATTCTCTTCTAAGACAAAGCTTAGCATGTAACTACAACAGAATGCAAGGTTAGTCAATTTAAGAATTCAGCAGAGAGGCTTCTACTGTACCTAGCGGATCGGAACTTGAGCTCATGGTAACATTGCACAAAGCTGTGATAAATGAAAGTGATTGGCAAGGCTAATAAAACAATGCCACTAACCACACAAATTCCTCCAAGAATCCTTCCTGGTACAGTGATGGGACACATGTCACCATAACCAACCGTGGTCATCGAGATGATCACCCACCAACAAGCAGCAGGAATGCTGGCATAATCCTTATTCTTTGTTCCCAAGTCCAGCCCATTTTCAAGAAGCTGGGAAAGTGCACTGAAAATTGCCATAGCAACACAGATAAAGACAAGTAGCATCACCATCTCTCTGTAACAACGCTTCAGAGTCAGACCAAGTGTTTGAAGGCCAATGAAATGACGAGCCAGTTTAATCACCCAAAAAATCCTCATCATTCTTAAGACCCTCAAGGTGACTCCAGCCCTCTGAAGCTGCGAATTTTCCCCTGTGAAAACTGTCATTAGAACAGAGATGTAGTAAGGAGTAATTGCCAGTAAATCAATGATGTTGAGAGGTCTTCTGACAAACTCACACTTGTTTTTGGAGACGATGAACCTCACAATGCACTCTGCAGTGAACCAGCCTATGCAGATAGCTTCAATTATCCTGTCAAAAGAAACAAAGTACAGTATTTATGTTCTGTGCAAAAGCTTTAGTGGATGTTTGGTTTGTTCACAGGTATTACCAAATTGACACTCAGACTTCCACAAATGACAAACAGAATGCCATGCTATTCTTATCCTACGCATGGTAGCACCAGATTTCAGCAGTTAACCTGAGGATCTAGTGAGGAGTTTAAACCAATGACTGCTAAGAGCTCACTCACTGATTGCTCTGGTCCTAATACTGGGCAAATATAGCTACAAAAACTGGAACCCTACAGGAAACGGTACACCACCAATGCCAACGTGTAACATTATCTAGAACTGCTTTTTTTTTTTTTTTCCTTGCTTGGATTTGGGGGAATTTTGTTCTTTTTTGTTTGTTTGTTTTAAATCTGTGAGGGCTGATCCACTTGGGAATGCCAAGGACTGTGGATGAATGAACTGGCTGGTTAGCAATGTATAGAACCAGACTGTTAAACTAAAATGCAAGTGAAGAAATGGAGTATGCAGAAGTCATCTTTTGCATTGGGTAATTAATGTAAAATGGCTCTTCAGGAACCAATCTGATTGATTTGCATCCCAAACAGGGGCTTACCTAGAACTATATTCAGAACTTTATAGGTATTGCCACTAAATACAGACGGTATTTTATTTTTCATCATTGGTACACAACTTAATAAGCTTGTGTCCTCCCATTTACCACTATGCTCTGCATTACTGGTTTTTTTCTTTTGTTTTAAATGTAACTCCACCTAAACTGTATTGCAGCAAAAATGTCCAGGTAACCAAAACAATGGGCAAGATCATCTTCTTACCAAATAAAAATAAGGGCCTTAAGAAAATAAATCCTGGAAGGTGATTTCAGTATGTTCTTAAATATTTTCAAGTCCCAGTGCAGTGAATGAGATTTGAGAATATCTCAACTTGAAACTGGTGGAAGGTAGAAACAGAAGATGAAAACATTCCTTCAAGATTATTTAGTAACTCTTGTGCATGTAGTCTCAAATCCCCCATCTGAAAATAACCCTTTTCTTAAGAATTCAGACTGTGCTCACTTGTTTAATACAGGAAGGAATGGAAGCTAATCTTTCCCTCTTTCCTTTGTTTGGTTGGGGTTTTTTTGAGTTTTTGTTTTTTACCAGCAATTTGAGCAAAGAAAAAGCCAATCACCAATGCCTTTTTGTACCAACAGATCTGAAACTGAACTGATGTGAGATTGGGACTTTGAAAATACTACATACAAGCAGAGCTTTTTTGCTACTGCGGGGATCCTGAATTCTGACAAGGTAGCGTCTGTAGAAACGTAATGAGTTGCAAGTAATAATCCAACTGTCATTTCAAACCTCACATTTTGCTTCCCTAACACATCTGCATAATTTTTTACCAGTTCTGAAATCTATTGTTATTATTAAGACAATGGCCTGTTAGAAAGACAATATTCTTCTGTAACTGCTGTAATTATACTAATAGACTCTATAAATGAACATTCATAAAAGTTTGATACACTAAAGTTTTTATTTTTAAAATTAATTTAATTTTATTAATTCACTTTAGTTTTATGCTAAAAGTGGAGGAAACAGTTAACAGTCAGTTGATGTAAAGTCACAAGGTACATTGTAATTCCAGCCACAGCAAACTGAAATGGACATAAAATAATTACTTAGAGAAAGTTATTCACATAAAACCAGACCTTGTTTTTCTTGTTTCGTGACTAACGATGAAAGTTCTGTAAGCAAGTGGCCTTTCTTCATAAAGGGCTTATAAAACCCTTGTTCATGTTAGCACCTTTTGATGGAAAGACCTGTGAACTTCAAAAATAGCTTGCTCTTAAGAATTATGTGTTCTCTTAAAAATTAAGCTTTTGAAAATACTAGGGCTTCTTTTACTAGTGGCAGTGAGTGGTAACTGCCTCAGATGCAGATTTAATTTCTTTTAAAAACATGTTCAGATCATAACATCTTCTAAAAAAAAGTCATGTATAGAATATACGAAAGTTATTGTATGAATGTGGATTATTGTTCCTTTATGTTGAAAAAAATCAAGAAAAAAATGTTAATGGGTAAGTTCTCTTAAATCGTTTTTAGACAAGATGAGGAAATACCTAAGCCTTTCCCTAGTAAAATCAGTCAAACAGCAAGATCATAGTAATGGACACACCGATAAAGTCTGAATGTACTTATACATTGACTAGTTGAGATCTCATGTAATGACTAAAAGAAAAAGTGTATCTGGATAGAAAATTGTAGCTGGGAATATTCAACAATCCCAACAGACTCTGTTTCATTACATTTTACGAGATTTCTCTGGTAGTGCTGCCTGTATCCTATGACATGGAGCATTTAAATGAAAAAGCAATTTGGAATTATAGAATTTAAAGCTTTTTAACTCGGTATTTCCTCATGATGCCCTGATAATGTTGGAAATGTGATTCCTCCATTTAATTGGTTATTTCTGAGTTGAACTTTAAGGAAGTTAGGTCCTGATTATTGTGATTCAGTAGAATTCCTCTTTATGAATGAACGCTGATTCAGTGGTCTGATATAAATTTGGGGAATAGATGCACAAGTAAAAATCTAGGAAATGTGATCAATCCATTGTTTTGGTCGGGCAGTTCCGAGCACAAGAGATACTGAAAATCAATTATACTTCAGTAGGAAGGCCTGAAGAGGCCTTTTACTGTGGAATGGACTTGAAGAGAGCTACGCAACGTCACTGATGAAAAAATGACAAAGCAAGATTGAGATAGTGGGACATGCATTACTGCCACTCCGTTACACATTGCACTTTCATTTCTCCATTCTACATCTATCTACCCTTTTTTCTCATCAACTATAGGCATCCTGGCTAGGAAGAAGATAATGAAGAAGGGTGTCCCTTATTTTTGTCTTTCCTCTCCTTACTTCTTAGCCACCAGTGAAACATTTTTCATCTTTTCTCTCTTGATACTCCTTTTTGCCTGTGTAGATGGATTTCGGCAGTCCTGGTGATTCAGATAAAAGTGCGTGCTTTGGTGAGAAGAACTAGAAACCGCTGGCCTGTTGGGAAATCTGGAGTGCTACATACTACATTTCCATTTTCAGGTCGAATCTCCCTCTCCCTCTCCTTGTAGTGACTTAACTTTATAGCCAACCTTGTTAATGGATAAATAACATCTAATAAGGAAAGAGAACTTAACTGAGTATGAAGTTAAAGCCAAATAAAACACATGCACTCAAAAGACTAAAGTTACTGTATTTTCTGTAACCAATTCTTAAAATATTTGTTACATATTCACAGGACAGACTGCCTTTTATTTTCTATTCCTGGAATAGCGCTGTATTAAAATCTGTAACTAGATAATGAAATCATGAGCTGTATTTTGGTAAAATGTAGTACCTGTTTTATAAACTTCTATCACAATTTTTGGTTGTTTTTTTCCGCCACATCAGTTCAGTTTTGAATTAGCTGGCATTCAAAAAGGAGAGAGGAAATTAAAAACAAACTCATGAAGCATTTCTTTGAAGATTCCCCACAAAATTTATAAATAATCGGAGAAAATACCAAGTCCCAATTTCTATTCAGTTACAGGTTATTTCTGCTCAAACTTACTGTTCATTGCCCCAGACCTAAGCACATAAAAGAGGCTTTTTCCCCTAAAATGTTAACCGTCATGGTACTTAACAGTCTGTCAAGATTGCTCATGTGAGTCTTTTGTCCATAAATGGAAAATCAAGCCTTTGTGAGCCTTGTTTCTCCTGTAATCCCATGACTGTTCAATTTTCTGTTCCATCTGATAACTTCCTTTCAAAATAAGCTGGTTTATGTACAATGAGCTAAACCACTTCAGAAATTTTTTCAATCACTAACAAGACTAGTTATTACTAAAAAAAACCCATATTGTGAATGTCTTAGAATATTTCAACTTAGCATTATTCTTTGCCACAGCGTGACAATTTGTATACTTTCAGTATCCCCTGGTGAGTTGCTTGAAATCTAGCCAAAATATTAGTTCATGGCACTATTATCTATTAAGCTTGTAAATAAAACATACACATCAACGGGACACATGATGAAAACAGATAATATGATTAAAGACAGTATATGACAGGATCAAAGATTAAAGTCTGTCAGCACTGATTTGTTAAATTGTTGCTAAAGCCTATTTCCATGTAAAGCACATTAAACATGAAAAACATCCAAGCAGTAGCCAGAATGATCAAATTCCTGCTCATGAAGACTCCTAGTCATTTGAGCAAATGTCTCTTTTTTTTAAATCCTTTTGAAATCAATAAGGTTTCTGTTTCACTACAAACTGTAGATTAAGGGCCACAAAACAGCTAGTTGCCCTGCATTAAAAACCTTGCTGGCTTTTTTCCATTCTCTCTCTGGCTTGGTAGCAATAATATGTCTTGAAGCATTAAACTCCAATGCCTTATGTGGGAGGCTGTAATGACACAGCACTCCCCGGGCAGGGGCAAATGCCTTTCACAGCTCTCAGGGGATAGCTGGATATGAACATCTCAAGTCCTCAGCATCTTTTCCGTATACTTTGAATACAAGTGGCACCTAGCCCTGCTGAGTTCGTTAAGGTTCTCCTGTGGCCAGGCAGTGATACATGTCTGTTCTTTGTGTTACCTCTATTTTTCAAAAAGCTTGTAAATCCATTAGAAGAATCCACATCCATGTTTTTAACTTATGTCTGTAGTTCCAAATCTTTACCTTCAGTTTACTGTTTTAATTTAGCAAAAATGTGGTGTTCAGGTTAGATCTTACCCAGGAAAGAAGTTCTTATTTTTTTGGACTTGGGCATCCCAATGTTCTGAAATCCCACCACAATAAAGGAATAATTATTTTTATTTGTCTGAAATTCAGATGCAACTTATTAAGCTGATGTCTTACAGAAATGCAGAAAAGCCCACTGGTATCTGTTGAGAGATGCTGTTTGGAGAAGTTACTGTGTTTATTTGTTTTCGCTTAAGAACACAACAATCACATAGGCTTGATAACCAAGTGATTCTTTCAATACAAATGTAACCGTGATTAGTAGGTGGAAAAGGGGCAGCAGTCTCTTCTTTGTGCTAACAAGCTACTCGTACTTAGCATTAGAAAAATAGTTTAAAGGCAGGTAGATAGAACTGTGCTGGCAGTAAGTCAAGCAGCTTCAAATTACTTCCTATTACAGGCCTTGAGAAGCTCTCCGCAAAAGATGCTGCTTACGATCAGTGTGTGGACGGGTCCCTGATCAGAAACTCGCAGTATGCATCTGTTGGCACAGTTCAGAGGAGAGCAAAGATGGCTTGAAATTGCCAGAAGCAACAGAAGGGGAGACAGGTGTCCCTGCTGTCTGCTCCTAAACTCTGCAAATCTGATGCAAATCTTTAGCTCTGATAAGTGAAACATGCCAAGGCAGGGAAGAGAGCAAAAATCTTAAAATGCAAGAAATTTAATAACTCATCCCTCATCCTGAGAACGGCCCTGGGGAAGGCAATCCCTCTGCAAATCAGGGAATTATACTGTCCGTGTCTGTAAGATCTGTGAAATTCAGAGGTCAGATTCCCCATCACTCTGTCCATAAAAAGGCTTATTCGTGACTGTTCTCTGTTGCCCTCTAAAGGGCATTACCCCAAAGGATCAGAAATAGTCAGGCCACCAGGAAGAGTCGTAACAACATAATGGTTTCTGAGAAAAGTTTGGTGCACTCAATTCCTCTGCTGGTGAAGACGTTTTTCATACAAGAAAAATAAACACAGCTGGTATTAGCTGGCAGCAGCAGTAACCCTCACTGCAAACCTCATTAGAGAGGCCGATTTTGTTAATTGCTGAGTTAGTGACCCCCTCACTCCTAGAGATGATATGCAGGTAAGCTGGAGACATACTGCTAGATCTGTTTTCACTACAGCTGCCCAAAGCGGTTCTGGGGACGGTTACCACAGTTCAGCCACAGAAATTATCCATGTGGCACCTTTCTTCTGAACTGTAACATAACATTGAGGGAAGGACAGGGGGGTTTATTAGTAGCATGTGAGAGACTAAAAATATCAAAGTTGCTGAATTTCATGAGGTAGTTCTCACTTCCTCTAAGCAGTGCCTTATGCAGTGCCTTAGTCAGTTACATCCAAAATCCACAGCTTAAGGACTTCTAGATAAACCCATTGAATTTTAATTTCCAAAACTCTTCCAAAAAATTTTTTTAGGATAATGTATAAAGTCGTCATAATGGTAATTAAAGGGCCATGTGAGTCAAACCACATTTGTATACAGCATTTATGTCACAATTTCTCTGGACAAAAAAAACCCAAACAAAAAACCAAACCAAAACAAACCTGTATTATCATGTTAGATAGAATTTCTTTATTTTGGTGAGGAACTTTGGTTAATAAACAAAAGCCAGAATTTGACTTCAAACTTTTAAATGCATCAGAAACTAGCAGCCATATTTTTAAAAGCCTTCTCCCCTAAAATGGACAGTATTGCCAGAGTTCACAATCCCAGACACTTCTGTGTGATTTCTGTGGTCAGACTTTCAAAGAAGCCATTTAACTACCCAGGATTTGAAAACTTAACTCATTTAAAATGAAATTACTAAAAAAAACCCAAAAGAAAATATAA
The DNA here is from genome assembly GCF_003259725.1 of Athene cunicularia. Classification (NCBI taxonomy): domain Eukaryota; kingdom Metazoa; phylum Chordata; class Aves; order Strigiformes; family Strigidae; genus Athene; species Athene cunicularia. Next base: position 98,271,778 of record NW_020799097.1, on the reverse strand, counting down.
AGAACTAAAGGGAAATAAAGTCAGATGACAGCTGGGCATGTTAGGTCAAATCCCATGGCATGTATATAAGCAGTTGTAACTAAACTGGATGACTGACTTAAAAGCAACTGTAGCTCATGCCTTTTTTTCCCAGATGTAACAGGCTTTTTAGTCATGATGCAGCATATGCAATAAAGAAAGGAGTGGCTCCCATAAGAGAACAAGAGGCCACCTCAGCAGGTGATCAGCTGTAGAAAGAAAGGAACGCATTTGTATCTGTTTTCCATGTGTTTGCCATTAAATTGCCATCGGTTCCTGCGCAGTGAGAACACGTGGGTTAAGTCACACATGAAATGAACCAGCCTGTATCATTTACATGCAACACTTTTGCAAGAAGATGGTTAGAAACCCTTCAGCCACAACTTTTACAATTATCCCCCTTTTTTTGTTGCAATTTCATGGAGTACTACCACCTGAAGAAACTCACCCTACCATTGATAATGGTCTTTCTGGTTTTAAAAGAAGCCTTCACTGCCCTGTGAAGTGCTCGGCTACACTGTACCTTGCAAGTCTTTAGGATCCCTTATCCTTCAAACACTTGGTATACAATATGCAATTGTTCAGAAAAGTAAAATTCTGTGTGTATATAATACACACACATTCTTGAAAACAAAGCACTATGAAAGAAAACTCACACGTCATATGCCTTGTTCCTCTGCAAGTTGAACTCTTTCAGCAAGAGGAAAAATTACTGTTGACTGTTGTGAACATAATAAATATATTATTATAACATAATAAATAAATTATTATTGAAGATGTGAACAAAGATATGACCGATGCCGTTAACGCCATGGTAGTGTTGCACCTATTTTCCCCTTGTCTACTGGAGGTATCTAAGCAATTTGCTGCCTTACAAAAAGATCATCTAGAACATCCACCCTTTGAAATAACTTTGCAAAGCTTAAGTAAGGCTTTTTAACCTGAAGAACCTGTAAGAGTAACTTTTGACATAACTGAATCTAAGGAGGAATCAATCTGTATCTGCTCAATCTGTATCTGCTTTCTTTTTATTCATACAATCAATTCTTTGGCTCAGCTACAGTGAGAAATACAGGTGCAGTTTTCCATTAAGCTAATGGAAACTATGAAAATACTTTCTGAGGAATTAATCTGGCTACTAAGATATAATATATCACATTCCAATTAACTCTATGGTAAAAGATGGTGATTTCATAATGACAAGTCTGCTATTTTACTGTAGGGCCCCTTTAGCTGAGCAGAAGCTGAAAACTTTTTGTTGAATATCCTGTTTTAAAAGAAGGGGAGAAGCTAGGAAATACAGAAAATGTTTACTTCTTTCTTTCTTTCTATGTCAGTCTTATTTATGGGGGAAATCCTACCAGAGTGGTCTTGAGTCTGTTCTCTAGGGAGCAGAAGAGAGCGAGCGAGCAAGCAATGATACTGAAGTCAGCAGAGCTGCATCAACGTAACCCTAAACTGAGGTCGCAGAGAAGATGAGAAAGGACTTGTTCCTACTAGTAAGGCTCGGGATTGAGCCTTACACCCCATGCCCTGGTTTCTGCAACTGTTTTGCAATGTTCTGGGTGCTTATGTTTTATCTAAAGGAAATGCAAACATCTGTTACATTCATACGCTTGGGCACTTATACGATGCATTTGCAAGAGCTTACTGCGCAGTCTGATCATCTCCTGTGCTCCCCACAGACATAGAGAATCTGAGATGGAAAGAGGAATGGGTGTTCCCACATACAGGATTTTACAAGAGCACAACCGTAACAGGCGCTGGATCTGCTCCAGCAGAAGGACCTGTACGAATGCCCGCAGAGTACATGCAGGTTTGCGCTTTTCCCAAAGAAGGAGGGAATTGCATTCTTTTAGGGTTTTATGTCCCCCTTTTCCCACAAATCGTAAGGGCCTCATATGATTTTTCCAAGTGTCTGAACTTCTCTGCGTGGGTAGGGAGTCCCAGAGCTCCTCAGAGCGGGGAGATCAGAGCTCCGAGATCCCCCCCAGGCGGAGGCAGGCTGCCAGAGGAGAGGAGCCGCGCTCCGATGCACCTGCGCCGCCGGCAGCATGCCCGAGCCCCGAGCCCGCCCCGGGCTGCACGGCCGCTGCCGGCGGCCCCGGCCCTGCCCGCCGCGGGGCTCCGCTCCCGC
>NW_020799097.1:98258562-98269573 GCF_003259725.1 Athene cunicularia | reverse complement strand
AAAAAAGCTTCCAGTGAATCGTTTGAGCGCGACAGCGCTCGCTCCCCTCTGCCCGAGGCAGCCGCCTGCCAGCCCCAGTCGCTCCCGTCTCATTTGTTCGCCGCGGCCCTGCCTGCACGGGGCAGCGCCCGGGCTTCCCTGCGAAACGCGGGTTTCTTTTCACAGCCTGTGTCGTGTGTACACACACACACACCCGCACATCTGGATCGGCAGACGCTTCTCCTTTCCCTCCTCACGTAGTGTGTGGACACCGGGAAGAGTCGGGTGCCTTGGGTAGCGCCTTCTCCCCTGCCCCTGCCCCCTCAGTCTCACGCCTCACTCGTGCAGCCCCCTCCGGTCCTGTGTCCCGCACCTATCTACCGCACTGAAACACAGCTGCTGGCACGACCCTGTCTGCTCTGCAAGGCTTCGATCTCATTTGGTTGCATTATGTAGACAGAGTTCTTCATTCACACTTCTGACTCTGGTATAACAATTCTCCAGGCTCAGGTATCTTCTAGGCTTATTAACATCTGGAGCATCAAGAGGTAAAATCAGCCAAGACACGCTCTCCCTTTTAGTGAGGTGCTTCCAGTTGCGAATGTGCCTGCAGTTGTCAGAAGAAAGGGCAGGTGAGTATATCCTTTCAAAACCAATGCCAAAGATCCGTGGCTCAAGCACTGTGTCTGTAAAAGGACATCCAGATTAAAACAGTGTTTTACCAGACCCGTTCTTTGCCGTTCTAGATGTAGGTGGGTTTGAGGTTTGGGGGGTTTTTTTGTTGTTTTTTCTTGTTGCTGCCATGTTACTTTCTCAGCCAAGACTTGTAAGACACACATAGGTGTATCAAAATAAATGGATAGTCATCTAATCGTGTAGCAAAAATTGTTGTTTTAAAGGAGAATGGGATTAAGCGCTACTATTTTTAACCCTATTTGTCATCTTCTAAAAAATATTTTGAGAAAGATTCGAATAAATGTCCACGTTACCACTTAAGAGAGTTCTGCAACCCCTGCTATGGTTGTTATAGAGAATAACCACTAGAGGTCACGGTTAGTCATTTTTCTCTGTTCACTTACTGAATGACAAGAAACCCACCCAAACTCCAGTCACAAAATGTGGTAAAGTATACAGGCCAGCGTGTTGTTCTGCAGTAAGGTCGGTTTTGATCTCTGTTTAGTCATGCTGCTGTCTGTTTTCACATAGCTGGAAAGGTTTTTTTCCTTCCAGCAGCTATGTTCAGTTAATGTATCTTGGCTGCCTGTTAATTTTACAAGCAACAAACACTATTTTAAACCTCTTCACCTTTCTTTGATGTGTATGGTTCTTTATTTCATTCTTTCAGGAACAATTACTAGAATATCTGTTTAAAAAATAAATAGCAAAACCTGACTAGGACTCTGACAGTGATAATCAGTTATCCAGGTGCTTCTGGGTTTGCAATTTGTCATGCTTCCTGCTCCATATATTTTAACCCCCTTCATTCCCCACAGGGAGATGGCAAAGGAAGAGAGAAGAGTGTGGATAAGGTGGCTTGAAGACATGTATTTACTGACTGTATAGAAATAGGAGTTGGAATTGCATTCTAGAAGTCATTTCAAGATGAACAAAGCTTTATGTGCTGTCTTGTGAACCTGTATGGCAGAACAGGTAAAGTGCTGGCCTGGCAAGATTTTGTCTTTAAAGTACCTTGCTTGATGAAGCATTGTAGGTTGATTTGATGCCTATTTCTGGTTTTCAGTTTCTTTTAGATATAGAATACAATGATTTCCCCCTTCAGAATAACTTTGTCAAACATTGGATGTAAGCAAAGCTAACCTGACAACAGCAATGTTTTCCTCTGTAGTCTGATGTGTTCAAGTTTATTTGTTTTAGTTATAATTACTGACTTTCAATTGAGGTGATTTTGTTACAGTGGGCTGGTGTCAATAGCTGTAAACAACACCTAGCACCAGGAGAAACAATTCAGCAAGATTTTAGACAGGATTTGTAATTTTTCAGTACATGTTCTGATTTTTGGTGTTTTGAGATTGGTCACCCCACTGCAGTTCTGAAATAGCTGGTTTATAGTAGATTTGTGGTAACTCACATTGCTTCATGTGAGTTACTCAGAATTTATAAGTGTCAGTTCAGTGGTTGTTGTGGTATATGCCTTATTTTCCAGGAAGTGTCAGTGAGTGTAACTTTTTTTTTTTGGTGGTGTTGAATTTTGTGACTGAAAGTCATAAGAAATTTGAAACAAATAGGATGGTGAGTCTGAAAGAGACAAAACACTTAAAATGTGTGACTGTAAGCAAGACACTTAGTAATCAGTTAAGAAAAGACCTTTTTTAAAAGCTACTGTGAGCAGGGGAAAAAAGTGTATTTGAAAGTTCCAGCTGTCCTGATTTTGAGAGATGGTACCTAATTGGGAAAAAAAAAAAAAAAAAAAAAAAAAAAAAAAAAAAAAAAAAAAAAGCCAGCCGATAAATCTGTCTAAATAGATCAACATAGAAATTAGTAGAGTATTCAACCTATATATTAAATGGCAAAGTATGAAGCATAAAGTGAATCTTTAGAAGGACTGAGCTGACTAATAATTGAAAATATAATAAAGGCCTCTTTCAAGTAGTTGAGTTTGGGTGATTGGGGGGTTGGGTTGGTTTTGGTTTGGGTTTTTATGACCTGGAGATACATGCTGGGATGTTGAATCGAAGCAATTACTCTTTTCCTGGTGTTATAGTTGTTATCATTTGCTGCCCAGGAGGAACTTCACAATTAATAGTCATTATGTAAAAATAGCTTTCTCTGTCTCAATACTTATTTTCAAGGCTTGTGCTGTGCTATTGCATCCTAGGGTAATTTAATGAACTTGAAAAATTTTTTACAGTTTCCAAATCTTTCTGGCCCTGCGCTGAGACCATTGCTCTGTGTTTTGAGTGCAGCTCTATGTTTGCTTTTAAAAAAGGAAGTCTTTACTTGCATTTTATATGTGAGCAAAGTGGTATCTTTTGATGGCAGGCATCTTTCATAACGGCGTGAAATTCTCTTCCTACTGAGGTACTAACTGAGTGCTGCTGATTTCAGTGCAAGCAAAATTGGCTTTTGGTGGGGTGTCTTCTGTAAGGAATCTTGGTTATTTTTATGACCACAAGATGTAGGCACTCTAGCAGTGGAGCAGGTTGCCATGATGATTGACTTGTACACACAGAACAAAAAGATCTTCCTGGCCAGGGAGTATACAGTACATAACATATAAAACTGGAGGAGGGGATGACCCAGTGCTTTTTAGTATTGAACACACTGCATTTGGCCATATTTATCTTAATTACTTGAAAAGGCAATGCGTAGACTAGAACAAATGCTTCAAAAGGTTCCATATGCACAGATGGACTATGGCTTGCCTTTATCTTTAGTTTAGGTCTTGGGGAAAAATGGTTTAAAATAGTTTGTTTTTTTTTTTCTTTAATCAAACTTCTCTGCAACAAAGCCCCTCTACTTAAATGTGATTTGTGGGTTACACAGAAAGCCCTTTATGAGGTGAGCCTATTACCACATATAATTACCAAACAGTCTAATGACAGATGCAGTTTGGATTGTCAGTGGCACCTGACATAAGAGTACAAGTTCCCTTGTCACTGAGGCACTTAGAAAAATCTGAATAATTTTGAATATGAATGTTTCTAAAAGCGGATGAATGACATTTAGTAGGGAGTTGGGTATTCACATATATACATGTGCACAGAATACAATCTGTAGTTGACATTTATAATTAGAATAACTTATTTCATGAAACATGCTAACAATTTGGTAAATTTGGCTGTGAACAATTAGATTTGACACTGGAGACTCGATGTATTTGTAGGTCAGACTGTGAGTGTTTTTGTTTTGTTTTTTTTTAATGTGAGAGACAACTGCTTTCTCTGTTGTCCTTCACCTCCATATTGAGAAAATCAAATGCAAAACTTCTTGTACCTGATGCTGGGCTAATTGTTGAAGGCCAATGATTATTGAATCAAATAAGTCCTCTTGAACAGAGATTGTTAACAAACTGGTTTACCCCAGCTTCTACATCTGAACTCCAGGCAGGCACATACAAAGCACAGAAAGCAGGACGACTTCTAATCACCTTCCTCAGGCAAGCAGGAGACTTGCTAATGGGGAATTCAAAAGCATGAACGTATTCTCATAGGAGAGTACAACGCAGGAATGTGCTTTCACAGCAGTAAGATCCTTTTCTAAATGCCAACCAAGGGGAAGGGAAACTGTCGGCAGAGAAGATGGAGAGAAATCCTAGGATTTGCAGAAGCCGTGTGTGGGTGAATTCAAAGTATGCTCTCAGAAGAGGAAGAAAACCGGGCCAGATAAATGCATATAAACATTATTTTGTCACAATCTTACTTTTTTTTTTTTGCATTAGCCAACATAAAGAGTTACTGTTGTAGTTTTTTGTAGGCTTTTTTTCCCCCTTGCATCCTCAAAGGCTATGAGTTCAGTTCACTTGCCTAAACATACATGAGTTGGTTTCACTTGAGATGCCCTACTCTCCACCTGCTGTTCCATTAATGCATGAGCCTTCTGTGTCCTGTCCACCAGCCCCCATGGATGTCCTGGGTGCCATACAGGGGACATTTCATGCCTGTGTTCAGGTAATTGAGTTGAGCCCTAGGCATCTGTTATGCCTTGTTGAAGGAACAGGACTGGAAACTTGAAAGTTGTGTTGGTTGGGGTTGGGGTCAGATGCCCTGGTGAGTCACCCATGGGAAGGGAGTTCAGACAGCTGGGACTCTGAAATCCCATTGCTGGGAACTTGCAGGGCCATTGAAGGCAGCACACATAGACCTGCCTGCTCATTTAGAGGAGGTGATAAGCCTAGAGGTCTAATTAGGTGAGAGTTGACCACAGTGAGTTAGTGTCCCACAAGTTTTTCCCCCAGAGTTTTCCTGGACTTGTGGAAAAAATATTCTAAAGAGAAGTTTCTGGAAATATTGGTTAATTTATTCCTTAGTGAGAAATAGTATACTTTTCTATTTTAGATACCTAAGCTCTCAGGGGAAGGAGAGTTAAAAACTCTGTCTTGCTGTTACACTGCTCTAAGCTTCACACTTCAGAGGAAATAAAGTTAAATAAGGTGGTTTTGGAAGTCCTTTCACTTGTTTCTTGATGAACAGGGGAAATAATTCCTTCTTAAATACTGCTCTTCTCAAATGCTGTGTTGTTAACTACTGACCACTTGATCGTACTAAACTACAATAAATGATGCAGAATCAGGTCTTATATAACACTTGAGAATACAAAATTCAGTCACTTTGACCCCTTACATGCAGGTTTTTATTTCTAAAGAGTTATTCATTTCTCTTTAGTCTAATCCTACATGCTCTTCCAGAATTCCCAGAAACTTTTCCTGCTGACTATGTTTTATAATAAAAATGATTGCACTTGCTAACTTAAACAAACATTTGCATGACTATTTAAAACTTAAAGATGATGCTCAGGTTCTTAAAATACTAAATCTGAAGTCGAATACTCATCCAGTTAAAATTAATAAACCAGTAGTGTCTTGTTCTGTTCACAAAGAAATCCTTTGATTCTCAGCGAAAATTAGATCAAACCTCTCTAAAAATCTCCTTTCCCAAGCCTCTTGCAGCACTGGGGAGTGCGGTGTGCTTGTATCCTTCCTTGGGACATAGGCAGACCTAGTTCTGCAGCACAATAAGGTGTTAAAACCTTTGCATTATCAGAGCTTCAGGAACAACTGGAGCATAGCTTCATTACTGTTACAGAGAAGCCAATAAAGCCACTCCAGCCTGAGTTTACAATGTAGGATGTTAAATGGCAGCTTGCCTTTCATGGCTGTTCAGAAACAAGCTGAAGATCCCTCAGTACTTTCTGTAACTTATCTCCAGTATATTGGAGAGGACTCTGGCTTCTAGCGAAAAGGTTACATTAAACAGGGTTGTGTGTAAGCAATTGTATACAGGTCTCCCCATGTGCCTACATAATCTCTGCCAACATTTAAGCGAATTACATGGATGTTGCCTGAGTTCACTGCTGTATCGCTGGCACAAGTTGGTTTCTGGTTCCAGAAGCGATAACTTCTCTCCCCTTACATCAGATGATTCCTTCCTAAATCACACAAGAGACTGGATCATGTCCTGGAATTGGAAGCTAAAGTGATCACACTGTTATCTCCATTACACAGCTAGAAATATCTTGGAGCCAGAATGAGTCTGTCTTTCTCTGCCTTTATTTTATGAAGGTATAATATTCCTCATGATGGTACTTTTCAACTACAAGATGTAAACACCAATGGTCTGGACCGGGTACAAAATCCACCAGGACAATCTGGTAGATTGATCACCTCTTAGAGCAGTGTTAGCAAAATATCTGAGAACCTAGTTCTTGAGATTAAAACAACTGCATAAGAACATATTTTTTTTATTTCTTTCGCACTGTAAAAAATATACATTTGTGTACAGTTTTTATGCTGTGTTGTTCCCTGGTATAAGTTACTATAGCTTCATTCTGTACAAGTTCTGATATAATGATTTTTCTTTTTAACGCATATTTTTGCCTATTTCAACACACATTTGTTTCTATGCTGGCAACTGCAGATCCTACCTACGTGCAGACCTGCCCCCACATTTTAAGTCAAGTGTCACTGAAGTCACAGTTCCTGAGTCACTTCTTGGAAAGCTGCAATATGTTCGCTAATTGTTCTTTTTCTGCTAATTATGGGAGGGGAAGGTGAATTCCCCACACTCCCCTTGGGGAGAGAGGAGTGGGATTCAGAGGAGGGGTACTTTACCAGTGGTACCCCTCTAATACATGTGCCAAAATCCATAATGACATTGCAGTTGAAAAATATGCATTCCTTTGCCATCACGGGGTGTGTTAGAAAGTGCTGCTGGTGGACTTTGCAGTGCTCAAAAACAGTTGCGTCATGCCGAAATCAAACAGCAAGTGGGCCACCTGCATTGCTGTAATGGCCACTACCTCTCTGACTCAGCTACTGATGTACCTGCAGGATGTAAAGCTAATCAACCCACATTAGCAATTTAGACTTCTCCTCATTTCCCTGCTTCCCATTGCGATAAACTGTGGAACCCAACTGCTGGGGCTGGAGTGACTTGGGCACAACTTTGCCATCATGTTAGGAGTGACCCTAGCCTGGTCTAGCAGAAAACCAAAACGTCACAATATTGATGACAAACCAGAAATTTTCTGGAAATGATGGCTAAGAAATTATTAATGCTGTCTGCAGAGCTATACTAACTTATGCTGATAAAGATCTTTGGTAAAATTTCAGTAGAGGTTTTTGCACATTAAGCTGCCCAGGCAGGTTTATAGATGTGCCTTTCAATTGCAAGAGCCAGAATAAAACAGATCACTCATTTCAGATTCTAAATCATGTTTTCCTTTGATCCATGGGAGTTTGTGTTTTTCCTTTTTTTTTTTTTTTCTTTAAACTATTGCATAAACAAGGCAGGAGACATCAGTTACCTTGAAATAATAGAAATCATAGTAAAAGAAAAAATATGTACATGTCTCTTTTGAAAAGCTTAGCATCATTTAATGAGACACGTTGTGTTGTGTTGCACTTCAATGAATATGATATTGCCCTGGTTCTCAAAGGTGGGAAATTATAGTAACAATCACAGAAGCTTGTTTCAGAAGGCTCCTACCCTTAGCAGAAATTCTCTGCCCACAGACTGCAGCATTCAGCTGGGGAAGCTTTTTTCTGTTTGGGGGTTTGCACTTTTTATTATTGATTTTATTTATTTAGTGTTGTGGTCTTATGCTGAAGACTGTAAAACATGACCTCAAGATCATGTGGCTTCCTTAATTTTTTTGAAGAGTATTGTTATCAGATCATCAACACATTTTTCCCTCAGTGGGTTTAAATGTGACTCTCTTTTTTAGAAATTTCATCTGTTTAAACATTTGTGCTGCCAAGCAGACTTCAAACTGGGAACAGACATCTCATGTTTGCAGTGCCTTGTTTGTTTGATTGCTTTCCTCCTATAGTTATATCTTTAATTCTGATATCTGTCTTTAACTCACCAATTTATATCACTGGCTTTCTGTGTCTTCTACCTAACACTTTTTGTAATTCATATATTATTTTTTTTCTTCAAAAGAGAAGAATAGGGAAAATAAGCTTAAAAAAAACCCCAAGACCCAAAACGAAACCAAAAGAGCACCCCAAATAAACCAAATAAAACACCCAAACCCCAAATACTGATTAAAACATAGGACTGAAGTTCAGTGCTTCTGTTTTCCAGGAGCTATACTGGGAGCCCTACTTTTGCATGTCCTACTCAGTCATACATTCATCCCCTCTCCTTCTCTCTTCTCAGCCCCAAGAAAGAGGATGGTGAGGAGTTCCCCACTCAGCCTGGGATGTGGTCGCTGATTCAAAGATGTGAACAGTTGCTGTGGCCTGGGTCTCAGCAGAAATTGAGGATGTGCCAGAGCCTTGTGCTCTCTCTTATTATTTGCAGAGATTATTTGGAAAACATTCCTTACAACCTACTCATCTCTCAAATGCAACGTTTTAGTGACTTCACAGAACAGGAAAAATACTTGGTCACGTATGTAGTTGGATTGTCTACTCATGCAGCTGACTTTTACAGACTCTCATGCTTTCATTATCCCCCAAGGAGTAGTCCCTAAAAGCTGAGAGGAAAGTAAGCTTGTGGAGCTGTGATTCCTAACCCCGCACTTCTTGGAAGCTTTGTGGGAGCAAGTCTGTTGAGGTGTGACAGTATTCCTCCTCCCAGTGCACCAGGGAGGTCTGGCAGACCAGTCACCAACCTGAAGTGTGCGGGTCCCCATCCCGTACTGGGAGTGGAGCAGATAGTTGTGCAGTCTTCCGTTCATGGCATTGGGCCTTAAAGATTCAATCTATTGCTGAATTTTGTAATCACGTAACCAAGTTCTCTTGCCTTCCCCAAGGCTGTGATTTCTGTGGATTAACTCAACAGTATTAATAGAGTTTATCTGAATTTACAATGGTGTGACTGAAAGTTAATTATTGTTTATTACTTCTGAGTCTCTGTGGCAAATAAAATATGTTTTTATCACTAATAATGATGGTTTGTCTAGTATTCCAGTATTTGCTGTATTTAAGGAATTTTAGATAAAATCTGTGGAAAGGAATCTGCAATGTAGAAATTGTGACCATTTAGGTCAACTGGCTCAAGAGACGGATGCTCTTGAGTAACAGAAAAGTTATTTCTTATAGAGAAATCACTTGGTATAATTGTTTGTGGGCATTAGAGTCTTTGCCTATTTTGTTGACATAAAAGCAATCCTCTCTGTCTCCTACAAGGAGAGAAGTACTTCTGTAGTAAAAAAGAAAATTGCTCTTGGGTTCCTTAAACCTCACAGGACAAGTTTCAGTCTAGCATGAACTTTTACTGCCAAGTTATAAACCTTGCAACAGAGGCTGGTAATGGAAACAGTGATGGAGAAAATTTTAGTTATGAATGGTGACGTGATGGATTCTCCGTGCCTTGAAGTTTTGCCCTCGGAGGAGATTGCAAAACTGGTGCTCCTGAAAGAGCAGCATTACCTTTTGCTGTTCAGAACAGCAGTCTCCAATAGAAAGTGAATGCTTCAATTTAATACACAATTCCAGAAAGATCATGAAGAACTGTAGTTACTTTTGTCCTCTTTTGTGGGGAAATAATTTTGATGGAAGTGTAATGGGGTTTCCCAGTGTTTGCAGGAAAGAGCGCATCCCTGAACAAGGCAGTTCTGAAACTATGCACTGCATTCATAAATCTATTTGAATTTGTTAAGGACTAATACAGCAGCAAATATTGCTTTCAATCCCTGTGATACTTCCATCATAGAAATCTGTAGGTGAGTAAGAAAGCTGCTTGGCAGTGGTTTGCCCCATTAAAAAAAAAACAAAACCAAAAACACTTAAACTACAAGTTGATACTTTCAGTTTTACATTTTACTGTATGTACAAAACTGTAAAAGGTCTTTAAAAATGACTGTTTGTCTTTAAGTCACAATTAATATTAAGCAGTGTACCTCTTCAAGTTTTTAAGATAGAACTAACATATACTTATTTTATGCTTTATAGATTGTATGAAGCTTGCTAAAGAGCTAAGGTAAAAATGTCAGATTAAGTACTGTAAACTCTGTGGAGTCCAGATGCCACCCTATAGAAGGCAACCATGGCTCAAACACATTCTCCTCCTACTTCTCCCATCACAACAAATCACTATGCTGTATTCAATCATTTCTTTCCTTTTTCTAAACAAAAAAGGTTGATAGCCAAACACAATGATTCATGTTCAGGAGACGATGTTAATCATAAATATCCTTCCTCATCTCAAAAATTTGGGCAACTACCAAAGAGGAACCAAATCAAAACATGAAATCTTAAAATATTCATTAAAAATGTCATATTCTGAAAGGCTTGAAGGCCACTATGGCTAGGATATTTTCTTCTTATTATATTTATTATATGCATTTATTATGCAGTTTTCACCTTCCTGTCACAGTGCACTATTTTTGACTGTTTTCATGGAAAAGTCTGTATAGAACTGATGTTATTAATAATTATTACAAGAACTTATACAGTACTCTTAAGCACTGCAAAGTGGGAGGGCCTTCTATGTGTATTGTACGATCTGTATCTTCCAGTTGATGTTCATGAAAGCAGATGGCATTCAGCACCTGTTAAAACTGAGCCCTGCAGTGTTGGATTTGGATGTTGACTGCTGCTTATTGACAGACCCAGCCAGTCCTCAAAGGGATATGAGTCTTCATTTGGAAAGAAGACCAGAACTTCTGGAAGCAGATCTGAGAAACATGCATGAGCAGGCCTCTTCTGTCTCAGAGTGTAAGTGATTTAGCAGTGTGAGCTGTGTTTATTTTCTCTGCGATGTCTTCTGGGCATTTCACATACACAGATATTTGTACTTTGACCTCGCTGCTGGTTGTTACTCTGGTGAAATTTGGGAACAGGCTTCAGTGAAAATATTCCTGGATATCTTGCTGCCTAATTTGGGGGGTGGGGGTGGGGGGGGTG
>NW_020799097.1:98250548-98258512 GCF_003259725.1 Athene cunicularia | reverse complement strand
GGGGTGGGGTGGGTGGGTGTTGGTTGTGGTTTGTTTCTTTGGTTTTTTTTGGGTTGGTTCGGGTTTTGTTTTGTGGTTTGGTTTTGATTGGATGGTTTGTTTTTTGTTTAGTTTTGGTTTCTTAATTGTTGTTGATATGCATTAGTTCAAAAACTTTTACAGATCCCTAAAGGGAAAGAAGCTGTAACAGTATAAAAGGGGGTTATTCCAGTATATCTTATTCTTGTGTTTAAAATAATAGGAAAACAAGCACACTGTATGCATGTGACCCCAAGATTCCTCCCTTCTTTCTATAATGTGTGTCTTTTTTTAGGTATTTTTGAGTTCTGTCCCAAAGCAGAACTTGCAGAACTTACAACTCTAAAAAATATTTTTATTTGCATGACAGAACCATTGGATCAAGAAATCTAGGTTATTTCAAAGAGCACACTGTAAAAGACACTTCTTTGGTCATATTCTTCCTGAAGAGCAAGAACTTTTGTTTTCCTCTAGCAGTTTTCCTCATTGCTGATTGCCCAGTTCAGAGTAGTTGGTTGGGTAGCTTTGAGAAAGACAGGGGAATGGAAACATTCAATTTTGGTTTTGTGTTGTTAGTCTCGGGTATATGCTGTACACTTGCCTTCCAATGGAACTTTATAAGGAAAAGAGGGCTAATGCACCTTGCTTGTTTGTTTATATTGAAATATATATTATAAGAACAACTGGTTTGTAAGCACATAGAATGTTCCTTGGTATTCTAGACAATATTGTAGAATACTAAAACTCAAATACTTGCAGACTGTCAATCTCGGGTATCCAGATTTTACAGGTTTCCATCCATAGCTATAACCAAGATCCAAGCTGCAAAAGGGTTTAGTTGCAGAGGTTAAAGAATAGTGAGAGGCTCACCTGATAAATACGCCTGAAGGCTGTAGAGCCAAAAATCTTCAATCTGCCAGGGATATGAGTAAAACTTGACAGACTGAGCATGGACATGACAGACCTATTGGACAGTACAATTGGCATCTGCCTCCCCTACAAAGAGAGACTTAACTGTAATAGAGGAGAGATTTTTACTGAATATGGATGTTTCAGGGGCAGGTAATACATTCAGGTTTTTTGTTTATGACTATTTGGCACAAACAGCCGATTTGCAGGAAGTACCGGTTTGTATGACATCCAAAGGTAGGCTTCTTGCTGTAGTCCTGTTTAGGAAATACACAAAATCTCCTATTGCCTTGCCTACAGGGGAATACTCAGGGTATTCTGAGTGCACAAGTGTTCTCTGTCAGCCCATTGTGTGCTATGGGGAAGAGGATTTTCAAACTGTTTATTTCTTATTGCCAGGTATAACACATAGCTGAATTAAACAAACAAAATAATTCCAAACAGCAACAAAAAACCCCATGCCAGCTTTGCAACTAGGGAGCCTCTCATTCTTACAGTATTTCTTATGTCATCACCTGTTGCCTGGTGTGGTAACTCTAGCTACTTGCAGTAATCTAGCTACCTAAATGTACATTACTTGTTTTCTCGGAATGAGTGGAAAGAACACTTCATGAACTTCTTGACTTGAGCCAGGTATGTGGTTGTCTTTAGGTAAAAGACTTGCTTAAAAGCAACTGTCAATACTTTCCAAAATAACAGTATTGCTACCATTCTGTGGAGTGTTGCTGTTCTTCCCCACCAGTACACAGACTGATTTTTGGAAGCAAGTAATCTAGTCAAAAGCCTATTAATAAGGCAGTCAAACCGACATCCTCTGTGATGCTGCCTGTTGTTGGAAATAAAGGTCACTTGAACACAAAGTTTAAATTCACTGTGTGTAAGCAAGGATGAATTACCTGATTTAAGAGGAAGGTGTTTGTATTATACCACTGATAAATGTGTCCCTGATTCACCCAGACATTTCGGAAGTGAAATTCATCCTACCAACAGAATAATAAGTGATTGTCTTCTCACTGCACTGACCTGAAGACTTGCTACCTGCATAAATGGTTCTGATTGTCAAAACTAAAGGTAAAAATAGTACCTGAGAATTTGAGGTCAAACGTGTCTACAATGGAAGCACAAAGCAGTGTTTAGAGACATGGTAAGGCATTGAGGGACTTGGAGTACATTTGATCAGTAAGTTGTGCTTTGTTGCTTTCCTGTTCAATCTGCAGAAAAACTGAACTGAACAGATGCCGAGTCCTTAAATTAATTCTGCTCAGATGAATGTACTGTACTTAAATATGTGTCATTAAGCACCTTTGACAGCTTTTAGCAGGTGTTTAGCACGAAGAATAGATCAGTTGAGAGAACAGGAGAGATAAACAGTAAATCCAGTGTGGTGTGTTTAATGTCTATCTAGTACCATTGTGTTCAAGCCCAAAATGGCTTCATTTAGGAGTGCTGCAGATGTACGCAACACTCTAGTGTGCTTTCAACTGCTCTGATTTGCAGCCTTGCTTACGTCAAAGATAACAAAGGTATATAATGGTCTCACTTTAGCCCTACTGGAGTCAACCACAAAACTCACATTGACTTTAACAGAAACAAGATGTGAACCTAAGTCTTCTCTAAAACTGGCAAACAGAATGGGGTACAAAACTGAATCCTAGAGCTGTAGGCTTTTTCTCCATCAGGATGTGACCTGCAAAATAAATTTGTAGGTATAACAAAATCTCTAGATAGGCAAATTTTCTTTTGTTTTTTAATCTGATTAGAAAATAACATCTCTACTCTTACTGAGATTATTATCAAAAACTGTGAGTTATGCCTGTGGAATGGAAGAAATGCATTTCTTGCATACCTAGTCTTTAGTTGAAGATTAATAATAAACCCTACTTTACAATCCTTCCCCTCCCCTCTCCATCAAACCTATAGTATTATTTCCATTGCAATAGAATGTTTCTCATTAAAGCACATTCAGTCAGAACAAGATGACAGGTACGTACAGGTCCAGATCTGACATATTTTGCACACCCAAAAAAGTCCTTAATTCAATTGAATGATTTATGGGAAATAAAACTATGTATGGTGTCAAAGCATTGCCATATGGTAGGCTGTAGCATCTACATATATAATAGTATGATACATATTGAAAAGCCATTACCAAATATCTCTTTTTTCACTACCCATTCAAGTAATAACTTGTTGTCAGCCATAAGCATCATTTTTTTCTGCACATTGATTTAGTGGTATTCTTACAACTTTAAGATTCAGATTAAACATCTAAATCTGTAGACTACTGATAATTCAGTAATTAACTTTAGGATATTGTTTAAATCATATTTAATGAAAATAGTGACATATTTAGCTAAGAGTCTCTTGAGAGATCTGACTCAGAGTCAATAAAAAAGCCAACGTTATTTCTGATGCTGACAAGATGATTTTCTCTTGTGAGAGGGTTGGTATATTTTTTTCTGATTTATAAAGAAGTTAAGATGAAAGCATCTATTACAGATTGCATATAGCTTCTTCCTTACCAGAGGCAGCTAAAATTTTCTATTGCTTACAATAGCAAACATTGATTTTCATACTCCTGTACATTAAATACAAAAAAATCTTATATCTATTAAAAATGAAAGCTATCTAAGGTTTTTATAAATAGTCATGACTACTGACATGGAAAAATGTTTTTCTTTGGTGACTAATTAAGTGACAACAATATGAATTCTGTTTCTGCTACAAGTTCATTAATGAGGTTTTTCAAGCTATTGTGTGTCTTTGCATTTAAAAAAACCCAAACATGTTCTTTTAGCTGCCTGTAAGGCAGTCTGATGGATATGCAGCTGTTTTAGCTGGCATGTTTGTTCACTCTAGATGAAAGTGACTTTATACAGACTACATATTATTTTTGAGCTGCAGGACAAGCCCATGAACTACCAAAGTTCTCTGACAGTGGATTACTCTCAGCGTAAGCAGGAGTTTAGGCTTGTAAGAAATGATAATTTTTCAAGTCCTTTGTATTTTTTTTAACTCTTTGCATGGGTTACATGCATGCAGCCTGTTTATCTGTTGTAGCAAAGTTTTACTAGCAAGGGAGTCACCTTCCCTTGGTGTGAAATAGTAAACTTGAACTGCTGCATGTTTGATGTGATTCCAGATTACCCATGTATTTTGCTGATTAAGGATACCAGTTAAACTCAGACACCAGAATGAAAAAAGTAGGCGTATTTTACTGGTGATAACCAAATAATGTAACAGTGTAATACAGAAAACATGCAGTAAGAAAAAGCAGAATAGTGCACTTAAAGCAACAAACAGGAAAATACAGGGTAATACATCAAATCATTACTACACAAGAGACTAGTCATTAAGAAAGATACATCACCACTTGCATATGTTACCATCATCCGGATCTGCAGTCACTGGGCAGCCCCTGTTACAGCGAGGGTTTGGAGAGCCTGTCCCGGCAAGTGGGAAATCCTACGCGGTCCGTCCACCATGGGTGAGGCATCCAAAGTTGCTGCAAACGGGCCCAGCCTTATATACCAGAGATCAACAAGCCAGAATAGCTGACACCTTTGTTTTGAGTGGAAAATTTCTGTTTTTGTTCTCCTGTTGGATTCCACTTTCCAAAGCCTGGCCAGGGCTCAGGGAGGGGGGGAAACCAAGGGAGTTTCTAACAAGGCCAGATACTTGGGTTCTCAGCCTTGAACAAGGTTGAGAAAGTTGGATACATCCTCTCTTCACTACTGATTATATTTTGTCTAAGCTGCATCTTTCACTAGTGAGTTTACATATTTTATTAATGACTACACGCTAAGTTAGCAGCTTTGGCTTGGGGCCTGTTGTTCAGGCTGCAGTATTGCAATGCTTTAGCACTTTTTACATCAGCATAGGTGGGTTGTTATCTCTTAGTACAATACAATACCTACTAGTATAAGTTATCAGTTATAAACTATACAGGATTCATCTATAGGTCAACTCTGGCTTGGGCCTGTTGTCCAAGCCTTAGCACTTCACCATGCCAAAATGGAAACCCTAGGCTCAGCCACTACGAGTTAGGCATGTCTTGTAAGTGTGGCCCAAGGACGGGAAAGTCTAAATGTCTTTCTGTTGCATCAGCATGAGGGTGAGTCTCTATGAAAGCTCCTGAAGGAGCTGAGCACCTTTTATTAAGGTTCAAGCAACTCTCTTCTCCAATTCTTTTGTTGATTTCAGTAAGATGTTTCTACCGGTAAGATCCCAAAGTATTCAATTCTTAAACACACCTCTATCAATATACTTTACTTCAGACCTCTGAACTGTCAGTTTAATCTTTAAGCAAGTAATTTAGGAAGATTTGTCTTCCATATTGGTGTCTTTTTGTGAGCAAGTTTGTGGGGTTTTTGGTTGGGATTTTTTTGTTGTTGTTGTTGTTAGATTCAGGCTTTTATCTAGAGAACATGCTGGGCTGGAACCCTCGAAATTAAGTTCTCTGGACACAAAACAGGACATTGCACAACAGCTGCAAGGAAAGTTCCTGTATTCTGCCACTTTCTGGAGTGATAAGGTTGTCAGAGGTTTTTGAAACTTTCATATTGGCTCTGCAATAGTGGGAAAAGGCCATTGGTGAGGATTTTTTGTCTGATGCAAGAATCCTCAAAGATTTGTTCTACAGTCTCTGAACTAATGTAAACAGCCAGAGTTCTGCCGCTGGCTGAACACAACTTTTGGCCTCCGAAAAGTAGGGAATTAAAAATGAAAATTCAGGAATAAAATTCTATGATAGCAGATTCCAGTTCTCTTTGTCCAACTAATTCCACACATGAGAAAGAAGCCTTGAATTGTCTATGAAGAAAAAGTGAAACTTTTTGTATTATCCCTAATGAAAAAAAAAAAAAAAAGAGTATCTAATCATTGCATTTTTTTAAATACAGTAAGAAAATTGTATAGCTCCAGTCAGCTTAATGGGTGTTAATTTAGATGCAGCTGATGATGCTAAAGTGAAAAAGCCAACAAAGAGGGTGCGGCCTGGGCAAACCAATAGACACTGTATTTGTAATACAATGAAAGGTCTTCAGGCAGTGGCCCTGCTCTCAGAGCCTCATCTCCACTCCTTCAGTACTGCTGATGTAGCTCACCCTGAGGGCAGTTGGTGTCCCTGGACCAGGCAACTGGTCTATGTTTTAAAATGATCCTTTACACTCTATACTTTCCTTCTTTATTATTTTTAAGGATTATGAGGAGGAATGATGGACTGCTCAGGATGACACAAAAAATGTCGTGAAATTAAGTTCTCGGGTAATCTCTATTCCTGTTAGGAGAATCTATTTGCAATTTAAAGTTACCACAGAAATGTGATTTCTTTTGAACAACACAAGTAACCTCAGTCTGTAGCTGAATACAGGCTCATTGTTAAGATACAGCTATTATCTGAATTGTTTTCTCAACAATGTTGTGGTTGAAATGAGTTTTCCATTGCATTTAATCTAGAAAAATGAAGATGTTTACATAACTTTAATTTTTCCCATTCTGTGCACTGAGATAGCACAGAAAATAAACTGTATCCAGGCTTTTGTATACAGTACACCAAAGTAAAATGTACTGTCGGCCCTGCAACTCTGTACCCAGCCACCGCTAGCTGTGCCCACTACCTCCCTCAGCTTGCAGCATGACTTTAAACTATGCAAATACAGCAGTGTGACACCATACAGTATCAGGTTGTGCTGTCTGTGGCTATACAAACTGTGTTTATGTGAATATTAAGGCCCAGTGATTCAGTACTAAGGTGTATATATAAACATCATTCTTTATTTGGTCTGTGATGCATGCCTTAGGCAACTGTAAATAAAGGGGTTTTTCTTACTATTTCCAGGCTGACAACCTGAAAGGGCAGGCTGGGACCATGGGCTCACCTGGGCTGCGCTCTTATGCTCTTGAGAGGTGAATTCTCTATCTTCAGGAGCTGCCTTCCTTTTCTATAGGCCCTGCCTTCATATGATGGAAGTGAGTCTGTTTCTATCGAAATCCACTCTTTGCTGGATGAGGGTACATTATAAACTTCAAAGTAGGGGAATTCCTCTAATCTCGAAGTGCAGATTTGAGGAGGAGAGTTCTTGGAGGCATTTTGTTTAATTGATAAATGACCGTGTCAAGCCAACTATTTGAATTAACTGTTCTCCTGCCTTGGAAGTTTAACCTGTTTGCTTTACCAAGCAGTAAACCACAAGAGTAAATGTAACATCCCATTTAACTTCTAGCTATTTGTATTTAGGTCTCTGCTAAGGTGGTGTTATTATGCCTCGAGAAATAACCAGCTGGATAGAGCTGCCACTTCCCAAGGAATCTCTGCTGACTCCCACAGGTGTTCTTGTTGGGAGACAAAATAGATCAAGATTTCAGATTTTCCCTTTCAATGCATGAATGTGTAGCTCTTTATTATAGGGGACTAAATCACTGTGAATATCATATGCCTACTTCACAAGTTTCAGGAATTTGGTACTCGGTTGCCTGTTTGCCACAAAGTAGCCTGTCAGGAAATTAAAAGTGCCCTAATAGTCCCAGATTCACTTAAAAGCGGGAAAGGGAAGAGACCAAACGATTATTTGTAACACCGGGGAAGCTCATCCTACTCAACACGTTTCCCTGCAGCTCAGGATGAAGTTAAATGTTAGCTTGGTAAAGCTCAAGCTACATGCATGGAAATGAACAGTAAATGCTCACCTTCCTTGTAAGAAAATGATAAAAAGCATTTCTCTCCCAAGGAAGCACTACACAGCAGGATCAATTTGTTCGTAAAGCGTCGGGATTGTTTGCGATGGTGTGACCTTTGTATAAACACGGGAAAATGGCTTCGCGTTACATCAATATTGATGTTTCTGAAGCATCCCCTCTCATCAGATGATTTGTAAACGGCTCCTTCAACGCTTCCTGATTCCGAGACGAGCTGCTAGATTAATCTGTACTTTGCCGTGGGTGCCGTCTGAGCGGCCAAGCCGGCCACCCCCGCGGGCGGGCCCCCCGGCCGTCGTCCCCGGCTGCGCCGCAGAGGAGCCGCCGGGCCCATCCCCGGC
>NW_020799097.1:98222854-98250498 GCF_003259725.1 Athene cunicularia | reverse complement strand
GCTTCCCCCCGTGCCGCCCCCCGAACCCCGTTCCCTCCCTTCAGCCGCGGAGTGTCCCCACGCCTGCTTTCAGCTCCCGGCGATCAGTAAGAAATCCGACTGTGTAACCGGGAGATTCCTGTCAGCTTTCCTGCTTGCCGGCGTGACCCCCAGCGAGTGCGCCTGGCACTGGGCGAAGAGGGGGCCACTTGGGCGGTAAAAACCACGGCAAAGCTGCCTCTTCCCACCCCCAGCCTGACGAAACGGACACTGATAACTTTCCACTGCCCTCCCTTAGGGAGTGAACGTGGCCGTGTGCCAAGTGCTGGGGCTCAGGTGCACCGCTCGAGTTAGGTTTTCGGTACTTGGTGCTCCAAAATGGCTTATTTTCTCATGCTCTCTAGGCAGCCGAGGTGAGAGGGAACATGCAAGGGGTGATAGTTCGAATCTCTTTCTGCCTCTTGTTTTGAGATACGCTGATACATCCGCAAATCGTCCATCTGCATAGTCCATTAGGGCATTTAGGTTGTAATCCCATCAGCCTTTACTCATGAAAGTAATCCTCTGAGCAGCGCAGTTGAAATCTGGGTAGGGTTTTCTTCTCGGGTCATCCATTCCAAATTTTGTCGTTGCAACCTTAATAAGCAATTGTGAACAATATCCAGAGATCATACTCTTCAGAGCTAAATGAGCAACCCGAGTGTCTGTTTCACTGTAACGCAGTGTCAAAACATTGCAGAAGAGTTTTATACATCATTATGGTCCCCCCATCCAGTTTTTTAAAATGAAGTTCACAAGGTGCGTGGTGTGGAAGACATATCAGATGTAAAGTGTGTTTGAACATTAGATGACAACAAGTTTTGAGAAAACTATTGAAGGAAATTGCTGCATGTCAACTCTTTATGTTACACGGGAGCAACTTTAATATGCTCTACGAAATATTTTTATATTAATGATGCTGTAAAAGATTTTGTCCTGAAGAACCTCACGAACTTCATGAGTATTACTGCTTAGTATAGTTTGCATGTTACTGAACAGAAGTAACAATAAAAGCAAGTATCAGAAAATGTGCATTACTCATTTGGATGATTGTAATACCACAGCACCTGATAATAAGTGTGAGGTAGCATATTTTACAGAAATGTTAATCTACACAAATAGAAACTCACTAAAGCGCTCCATTCTTAAAACTTCCCTAATCAATTGTGAGAAACTGCTGCTTTTATATCAAGATTTATAAAGTGTGTGTATTACTGAATTACATGTAAGTTCCAACACAAGGCATTTAACTTCATTTCAGCATGGTTGTTAAAGCACGTATAGTTCAGTTATAACTGATTTTAGGAACAAATGCTGTTAAATTGCAGTATAGAAATACTTTACTGTATTTACTAAGAAATCTCAGCTTTTTAACAGCTTCTAGGTTTAGAAGAAAATGTTTGCATTAATAATGATATGCTTTTACATATTATTTTTTGTATTTCAGTATCTTTCCTTTTTTCATTGCAGATTATGTTTATTTTGAAAATTCTTCCAGCAATCCATATCTCATTAGGAGAATTGAAGAACTTAACAAGGTACACGACTATCTAAGATTCTTGCTTAGCCTTTGACAACAGCCTGTGCACTTTTCAAAAACTGAAAATTATTTCCATAAGACTTCTGTTGTGGTAGAACTTTCTGATTTTTTTTTACCTTCTTGAGATTTGCTGTGTATTTTGTGTATGTTTCAGTTACTGAAATACTGCTATGTGATATCCTGTAATTCTGCCCTGTTACCTAAGGAAATATTCCTGGTGAACAGGACTACTTTGCTGTAAAAAAAAAATTCCAAATGAATCCTATGAATGCTTGAGGAAAAGAATTAATTTGGTTCTGTATATAATGATGACACTGAATCCATCTGGAATGATAGTGATCATGCAATGTGTCTGCTTTTGGATGTATGTGGAAAGAGCTAGTATCAGACTTTGTAGTGATCAAGTAGAAGAATATGTGACTTCTGTGGCTGTTAATTGCTCTGCTTATTGGCAGCTGCAAATAAAGGACGGGTTTTTGAATAGAAACAGAGACTGTATTCTACTTCTTTAACCTGAGTGTATTTTTATAAAGAATGGAAGTTTTTGAGAGTTTTATTTTGGAGAAAGCATGATTATTTTTCTTCGGTTTTGTACTATTAGGAATGATGTGGGATTTGTGTGTGTGTGTGTGTGTGATAGTTTTACTATTTAATCAAGCAGTATTAAAGCTTACTGATACATTATGTCAAAAGTTAATGATCAAAGTGCTTATCGTTATGTAAATAATGATAAAGATTCTTTTTCCTGTGGTTGGAAAGTAAGTTAAAAAATTGTGACCTGCAAACAGTTTTCTTCTTATTAATGGAACATAACACTATTCCATAGCAGACATCAACCACATCACCTGTTAGGACTGTCCAACACAACATCCACTGAACTTGTGCATGACAAATCATTTTGGACTTTTATTGGAGGAGAATATTTTTTATTTGCAGTAATTGAACTGATTCCAATCATGTTCTGAATGTAATATTTATTATCTTTAAACTGCATTGCTATAATTTAATCTTGCTCATGGATGGTATTGATTTTTTTTTAAGAGTGTTTCGAGGATATAGTCCAGATATCTTAATTATGAGTTATGTGCTTTCATGTGTTAAAGGCATTAAGCAAACATGGAGATGTTACGTAAATATGTAACAAAATGCTTTAGTTATCATTTTACCAGAGACAAGATGCTTTTTTTTTATTATTATTTTTTGTAACAAACTTAATTAAAACATGATACTTTTCAGTGCCACAACTTGACTTTTAAATAAGCAGCTCAAGGTAATGAACTAATTTTGTACTTCTTATAACAAGAAAGAGCGTACAGTTCTTCAAATGTTAGTAGATTCTTCACAGTTAGCAGGCTAAAGAGCATGATCCTGTAATGAGTCACGAAAGCAGCTGTGAACTAAATAGCTCTTTTATCTTATGAGCCATCATGAGTTTTCAAATAAACAATGTTATATTAAATATGATTATGAAAAATCTGTACTTTGAAGTACAGATTTCTGTCTAAAGCTGCATTGCAAAGAAATGTTCACAAGCTTCTAATATTTACTAAGGATTCTTACATTAACATGATACTGGCATTACATCTCTAAATAGCGGAGTAATATATACATTCTTAGGACTAAATAATTATAATCAATACCATTGTTTGATCTGAAATTGATATTGGCCTGTATCAGGTTTTTATCTATTTGAGTAATTTTGTTGACTTCAGCCTGACTGATCGTGTGAGAACTACTAATACAAGCAGAGGGCATTTAATTTGTAGTATTTAGCTGAGGAAGGATACATTCTGACTTGATTTATCTTTCTTTTGTAGACTGCCAATGGAAATGTGGAAGCAAAAGTGGTGTGTTTTTATAGGCGAAGAGATATTTCCAACAGCCTTATAATGCTTGCAGATAAGCATGCTAGTAAGTAGATTGTATAGGGCATTTTTTCTTTCTGTTACAGCCTGTTAAGTTTCTGCAGCTACTTAAAATTGCATTTCTTTGGCATGTGGAATATATATATTTATACGAGGCGTTAATTAATACCCAGTTAGATGCTTAGCATTATCTGATACTGGCCCTGCTCCTAGTAGTTGCTTCCGGGACTTAAGCTGTGTTGAAGTGATTCAAAGTCTCCATTTGAAAAAAAGAATTATGTTTTTTCATCTGGAAGATACAGCTATATTTCTTATTTACGTCTGAAGTAAATCTTGAGTGTAAGTTGATTTAAGCTAAAAAGTGTTTGTGAGGATTTGATTTGACTTCTTTGAGTTAGACATAAACACGTATTGCTTACTGTAAAGAATGAAGTATATCACTGGAGACTGAAAAATCACTGGAGGTTGTAAAGTAACTGTTCTGTGCATTTATGCTAAATGTAGGTATTAATCAGTAAAGTAGCAGCAAGCATCATCTCACTGCTTTTTCAGAAAAGCAACAAGTGGTAATAGGGAAAAAAATCCCATTTTCATCATGAACGTAACTTTTTTTTGGTAACTGCCATTTGGCCTGCAACTGAAAAATGGTATTTTTCCATAACTTTAAAAATATAATTCTGAAAACAAAAACAACCTGAGAAACTGAGATGTTTGAGAAAAGTTATTTGCAATATATTGTGCTCATGTTTGTAAATAACTGAAGTGTTGAACATGTCAACATCCAGTTAATTTCTTGCCATATACTGTTAAACAACATTTTGATTATAAATGATACTTGAGTTTTCAAAATTAATATGTGAATAAGTGATGTAGGGATTATAATTGTCTCTTTTCCGATTTATTGGGATGAACCTCTTTAAAGACATTACCTAATGCCATATTTTGTGTGTAGATATATGATGGAGTAATTAGGCACTTAAAATACCTTACAGTTTGTTTAATGTCAAATTCTGATTACTTTGCTCATACAAGTACCGTTAATGAAGAGAAGCAGCCAGCCTTTGGCTTTTGTTTTACTCTCTCATTGGTCCTGGAGAAGTGAAGGTGATTTGAGTATGTAGTGTGAAGTACTAGCTTGGTTTTTAAAGAAGAAACATCTTGCTCATGTTATAAGGGAATGATTTATTGAAATGTTTTTCTAATATAGTTGAGTACGTTTTACAATTATTGGTGACCTATTTTATGGTAGTCTGCCCCCACAGTCTTTATAGTCTTTTGAGTTCTTCCATATGAAAAGTATAGACACACAGAACTCTTAGTGAGCTTCAGTAAGCTTTCTAGCACTTTTTTTTTTTTCTTTTCTAATGGAGGGGGCAGGGAAGGATGAAAAGGATAACAGTTTCACTGGAAATACAATTTTTTTTCCCCCATTTTATTTTTAAAACATGAATCTTGTAAATTTTTTTGGTTGGCTTATTTTTTAGAAAAGGGTATGTTAGTTCTGTGAGCATCATTCAATCTGGAAAATGGCATAAGATTTTTCTGTTTCCTTTGTGAGTTTTAGATTGCCAGTTTGTCAGCACTTTGATATAAAGGACTTGTTGACGGTCTGTTGCTCTTCCACTATAGCATACTAGGGGTTTGTTGGTGTTAATAGAAGTACCATGGAATCTTCCATCACGTTTTCTCTATTGAGATTTCTTGCTGTTTTCTAGTGAGAAAATAGAAGTGTAATTCCTAGCTGATTCAACAAGCATCTTTACAATGCCTCTGTTTCACAGGTCATAAGTCTTCTAACCCAGCGTTTTTATGGATTAGGTTTGGATGTTTTTTCTGTACATAATGTTTTCTTTCTGACCAATCTGTGGAATCTATATAGTGAAGTTACCTTATGAGATATATGTTACAGGGGACAGCACGTAGTGAAGGATTGCTTGCTTGGATCTTCATACAGCTCATGCAGCAGATGTAGTTAAATGTCAAATCAATTTCAATATTTTGATTCTGCAATACCACAGTGGTCTGTTTAAAAAAATGATGTATGTAAACAAAATATTTGCATATTTATGAATTGAATGTTTTGGGAATGTTTTATACAGCTAAACATGTTGGTGCTTCAGCACTTCTACCTGCTTTGTTATAAAATAAATACTAAAAGATATGAGTTTTTTACAGAATGGAAATTCCAGTTCAGTCACTGGTTACTCCAGTGTACATGCCTAGAGAAGTCTTTTAAGTATAAGATCTGCTTGATCTTTTCTAATGACATTTTGCATTGCTAGCATTTAAAAAAAAAATATTTCTGATGGAGAAAACTGTCCTGAGTAATATACTTTTGAAGATTTTGGCAAGTGGGGTTAGGTTTTTTTGGGGGTGACACTTCAATTTCTGAAGATTGCATTTTGTGATGTAGGTATGGTTTCATTTAATAAGAGAAGAAAATAGCTTCATGATAAAATATTTTTGAACTTTTAAAGAATGCATTTTCAGTAACTTGAAAAAGTTTCAAAACAGTTTTAAAGAATGGGAAAAATGGAATGAAGTAGTTGTGTGACACTCACTGATAAAGAGTCAATATACTATTTATTGGGGTTTTTTGTGTTTGGTTTTTACATTGTCTTCAAAAAAGTTTCAGGACATAAAAAGAAACGGGGAGGAGAAACAAGTTTTCCCTAGGCTATTCTAAAATACTTGGGTACAGATGATCTTCCTTGATTTCAAAGCATCTGACATTAATCTGTGAGGAAATTGCATTTCCTCCATCTTTTTCTCTGGTGTTTCTTGTGGAAGTTAATTAATGAGCATTTTTATTTGTCTACCAGCATCATGTATGATGTCAGTCTAGATCTGGGAATAGTTCTATAAGATGAGTGCAGCCACTGAAATCCAGGGATATGGAATGTTTTATGGGCCCTTGAAGACATTGCATTTTCCTGGTTTGACTTCTGTTACTATAAAACAGAGTTTATGGTGAAGTCAACTTGAAAGCCAAAACAAAATATGGGCCGAGATCAGCTCCTTGACCCTGTGCGGCCTCTTGAACTGAGTAGGGAAGTTCTGTTGGAGTGTTAACACCTGCTAGGTTTTAGGTTGTAGCTGTTACCATAGGGTCATTGCGAGGGGGTCATTCCTCTCTTCCTGCAGCAGAGCAAGTCTTGCTTTACGGAGAAAAGAAGGAAAAAAGATGAATAAAAGACAGCAGGCGGTACAAGAGCTATTGCAACAGATGACTGAAGTACATAAGCAAATGAACTTGGAAAGAAGGGACAAACCCACTCAGCTTATTAAAATGGGTGAAACAAACATAAACGGGTGGCATAGAGATGTTTTCTAACCAAATGGTGTGATTGAATGTTCAATTGCCAACTGTATCTGGATCTATGAAATTTAGATGATCCTTTAGATAAAGTGGAGTTGATGTAAACTTGGAGGGCGAAGTTTTAATAGCTGGGGAGGGGGGGACTATATTAGCTCTGTATTAGCACTGGCTTTGGGTTAGGTTTATGCACTATTACTTTCTTGAAGCTGAGTAGGGTGGTCTGAGTACACCGATGCCTTTTTTTACGGTTCTTCACATTTTAAATTCTTTATCTGGTCATGTGCTACCATGTAAATACTGTGTCTGAAGTCACTCCTCAAACAGCTTTTGCCTGGTTGACTGCCTCCTTGGGAGGCCTTTGTCTTTGGATTTGTTAAGAGAGCTTGCTTTAGGTGTGCTGAGCTCCTGACTGAATGCCCAGAATTTTTCTGGGCCTGTGATAAACTCATGCACTATGTATTCTTTCTCATTAGCAAAAATTGACAGAAAAAAATGGGAGGCATATTGGTTTCAGTGACTAAGAGATCAGAGTTAAAACAGGTTTTTCTAGATTACAGAAGCTGTAGTCAAAATCTCCTTTCTTCAATCTCAGTTGCACTGTAGAGATCACTTAATGGCTTCTCACAGTTGCACTTTTTTTAGGGCTTTCTTAGCCTTTGACTCTTGAACACATGTTTTGTATCACACTGCTTTGCAAAATAGTGTTTCTACTACAGAAATTTTGTACATGATAGATTTCTAGGAAGAAAGGAAGAGTCCTGCTAGTGATCTAGCGATTACTGTTGAACAGCTGGAGTCTGTATTTAGTTCCGACTCTGATATGACACTGATGTATTGTAATCAGAAGCAAATCAAGTATTCTCTCTTGTACTTTAGTTTCTTTATCTGTAAAGTAATGCTCTTATTAGAAGTTGTTAAGGTTGGTGAAAAATATTTAATATACCAATACATTTGTATAGCTCCCATTAAAAGATCTCAAAGCGCCTTAAAAATAAAATTTATTTTGTCTATTAGTATCAAGAATGTTCCAACAGTGCTGGAAACGGTTTGATCTTACAGAGTTTTGCTCCTGTTGAATTCTTTTATGTAAAGATGCTTTGTATTTGTGAAAAAAATAACAATTAGTTTGCATATTGTCAGTCTGTGTTATTATAATAATAGCCAACCACTCCAGATGCATCCAAGAGAATGAAGCTGTTAATATTTTATCTGATTTGGGGGATTTCAGTAGAGCAGCAGGTTAGTAGGTAGTGTAGAAGGTGTCAAGAAGATGAACTTAACTTGAAAAATAGTGTTTAATATATTTAATAGTAATGCAGATTACTCATGAATATTCCCAAAGATATACAAAACTGAAATGTAAATTCCTTTCGTGTGTCATCAGTTTTTTTTAATATATGGTTGCTGTTGCATAGTGGTATTCTTAATACTCAGTCCAGGAAAAACATGTGAGTTTTTCCTGCCCTCTTCAACAATTGAAGAAACACAACTCAGCTTCATTTTTCAGTACTTTTCTCAAGTGTACCTAGAACTAAAACAGGAGTAGGGCAATTGACATATTTATTTGGTAAGAAAAAAATTATGTGTGTGTGGAGACCCTGGGGGTTCAGTAAGGAACTCCAGAGTAAAATGCCTAAAATGCTTTGTGTTGTTTGGTGTTCTTTTCTCTTAGTCACATATTTGACTCAGTGTAATTCAGAACATTTATAATTTAGTATTACTGGGTTATTTTTGCCAAATCAGATGATAACACAGCCAAAAATGGTTTTTTTTTTTTTTTTGTCATGATTCTTTTTCATCACAGTAGTTCTTGTACATCAAACTAAAAAGCTGTTTTTCAGAAAGGATATAATGTATCTTTAATCACAATCCCTCTTCTGAAAAATAAGATGTGAGACTTTTCTTGTTACTTAATTCAAATCATATAATGTCTTAGCATAAAAAGTATCTTTTGACTGGAAATTCTATTTGAGACCTTAAATTGCCTTTTTTTTTGGTTCCGTTAGTTCCTTTGAATACTTGTCTCCACAACCTATGTCTGGTTAAAAGCACCTTTGATCAAATGAATGTGAGACACAAATGTTAATTCTTCCATTGCATATGATCCATTTTTTCCACCTTCATAATTTTAAATGTTGAAATAATTCGGGTTTGGTTTTTTGTTTTGTTTTTTTAATTATGTTGAATACTTATGTTGTTGTACCCAACATACAACTTTCAGGGAATGAATTAAGACAGCTTATTCACTTTACTGGTAGGCTAGTAGAGATTAACATCTATCCTACAGGATAGGATTCTCTGAGGCATAGAGAGTTCTTAGTTACTCCATCAAATGAATTGAAGATTAAAGAGCTGCCCGTTTAGCAGGTGGTCCTTTGAATGAAAAGATGATGATTTTATTGCATTGGTCTTGATACAAATAAAACAGAAACAAAACCTTTTGGGTCTTATTTATGGTCACGTGGGTGCAAAATAAAAGAAGTCTTTAGAGCTCAAGAGTTCAGTTGATTTGCATGTCTTACAGTAGTGTGTAAGTGGCTCTTCCATGGAATTCAGTGTTTCTGTTAGGTTTGGTTTTTAATTGCACTTGGTGAGAAGACCTCTTTATTGCTTGCTGTTAAGAAAACAGATCTGTTGATCCTACCCCGTGATGAAGGATACCATTTTTCTGGATGTTAGATAGGAGGGAAAGGAGCTAAGGAAGGGAAAGGCAGGGCTGCGAATCAAAAATAGGAAAAGCTCTTGCAGCATTTATAAGGAAGGAGGAGGCTTGGCTGCTAGATATGCCCGAGAAGTGGGTGAGCAGACTTGTGTAACTGGTTCAGTGAGATACTACCTTCAAATGTCAGGGCTTCTGTAAATATAAACTAGTGTTTAAAACTTAGTGCCCCTGGCTCTGTCATCTCTGTCCACCCCACCGTCCATGCCTCCCCCGTGAGTACCCAAGAATTAGGAAAAAATTATTGTTGACTTCACATATTTGCCCTCTTTTCTTTGAGGAAAAGACAAGTCTTTCTGAAGTCTGTGTCTGTGAGCAAGCAATCAGAAGGCTCTTGGGTTTGCTTTGAAGATGGGGTGGTGAACAGACAAAAACAAATATAGTAGGACAGGAAAGTTTAGGAGAATGAGTTCTAATAAACTTTTTGCTCAAGATTGAAATTTTACATGTTATACATATTTGCAGTCAACTAATAGAGACATGGAAACTAAGCACTAGCAAATTCAAGTATGTTATGTTGCTTCTGGGGATCTTGAAGTCTGTGATGTGGGTGAGACACACCCTAGGAGGACCATTTAAGGATGATACAGATAAATTCTTTAATCAGTGGCAGAGTTGCTTTTATGCTAAGGTATTTTTATATTAGTGTAACTATCACTTTCACTGAAAATGATCTAGAAGAATAGTTGGGGTTTTTTGTGAGGAAGACATGACTTTTTTGATCTCCTGAGACAAGGGAACATGAAGTTTTCCATTTACCCAAGAGAATTCCTTCAGCTGTAATTTGTTTGGAGAGGGGGTAAAAATTCAGAACTTGCTGAAATAGAGCAAGCCTCGTCCAAAGTTACATCCTTGTTGCCAAGGAGAAACTTGTTTCAAGGCTCCCAATTATCCTTTTCAAGGGCGCTTTGGGTAGTCTCATAATTTATGTTTTGTTCATTTGGGTTTTGTGCAAGAACTTCATACTTGTGATTTTTTTTTTTCCCCCCTCAAAGGTAAAAGCAATAAAGAGGCAGTAATGAGGAGCTTTTTGCTTCTGACAATATCAGAATCTTCTTTTTTGTGAATGACATTTTAGAATTAGCAGTTAACAGTAGCGTATATTGTATCATTAACAAGTTTACTGTCAGCTCTAAGTATCTTGTGGAATTATTAACTGCTCTGGTGGTTCGGACTCTTTCTTTGGTGCAGAATGTCCTGTTAGATGGTGAATGTTAATGATCTCTTAATGGATTTCCATCTAAGTTCATCATTTTAGTAGTTCTTAGCTCTGATGGAAAACTTGCATAAATACCTTTTTTTTTCATCTGAGTATATCTGATCTTTATTTGGGTATGCAGGATTTTGCACATATAAAAATACTGTCCACTCTGTGAAGTTGGTATAACTGCATCTGAATTTTTGCATGAACTAGCGAAGTAGCTAGTAACTGCTAGCTTCATCTTTTGACCACTTAAGAATAGGTTTATAACTTTGGGCAATCATACCTAGATTTTTTTTATTTTGTGAACACATAATTTAAAATGATTGAACATATTTCTGCCAATCTCTGTGAGTATAAAACCAAACTAAACCCAAAATCTGTATTAATTCTGGGAGTTTTCTGTGGAGAGTGGAAAGCTGCAAAGTATCAGTTCATATTTATGCTTAAAACTATTTAATAGATATCTGAAATTCAGCTTTTATTTTTATTACTTAATTACTGAAATGATTTATTTGGTGTGTTTCCTCAGTAGGGAGGGACTCAATAGGGTAGAAAAGGTGGCACTTTTTTAAGCTCTACTCACAAAATAAATTCTTCACATTGGAGTTTTTGCAAGGAGACAGCATTCACAGGAAACTGCCACAGCATTGTGCATTCTCTGTTTCCCTGTGTTCCTTAGGATTCATTTTCCCATGGTGAAGTTTGAATACATGCATCAGTATTACCGTACTTCTTGTTCAGGGTTTCTTTTGATTTGTGGAAAGCACGTAACTATCATCTCTCAGCTGCTAACTTTCTTGTCTCCTTAATGTTTGTTAATTGTGCAGGCCAGTGATCCTACATTGTTTCTTGATGACCTCCAAAATACTAGTAACATATAAATTGATATTATTGGTCATAATTTTTGTCTCATGAAGATAAATAGGATGTTTCACAGCTCCTAGGCTTCTATAATTTCAGATGGTTCTACTTTTTCTTTTTTCCTTGGCTCCTGATTTTGAGTGACCCTTCCCACGTTCTCCTCTGTGTACCCACACTGTCCCAAAGTACCTGAGGCATGAATTTTAGACTACAAAAACATTGCTAGGTAATCTCTATCTGTAAAGCTCCAATTAGAGATGCATTTTACATCTTCAAAGAGTTCTCTGATAGTCTAGTTGAATCACTAGTTCGTATAATTTACAAATCTGAATGATACAAACTCACTATTAATGTAGAAAAACTTTTTTACTATCACATAGTGGCAGTTAAATGTATGAATTGGGGATCAGGTCTGATGGTTTAAAGGCTTACCAGCAGTAATTCGTGAATGTCTGTATCATGCAGCAGAATGAAGTCTGCAATAGTTGTCCTTCTAATTACTCATGCATGCCTGTAACTTCACCCATGATGATAGAGATGGAGCTTGTTATCTGGGGCAAAGTGGTGTGTGAGGATGAATGTAGTGCTTCCTACCCAAGCTTATTCATGCAGTGCTGAGTATGTATATGGCATGAGGTATTCTGGAAAATGTAGAAGTAGCAAATAAGATTAATTTGTAAAGTACTTCTGTTGTTTGTCTGTAAACTCTCTTTCTGTTAAATGTAGCCTGCACAAATAACAGGATATGTGCACAAATTTACCAGATTTGTTGAGTCTGACATGTCCCAAACCACATGGAGTGTCAGAGTGGGTGGCTGGAATGGCTGTGCTATTGGTGATGTGATTTGTCTGTTTGATCAATGCTTTGTTTTTCACCTCAACTACTGTTTGTAACCCTATCTGAGCAAGGGAAGGTTTGTAGTGAGAACCAGCTTTGATTCTGATTTTTGTGCTACACAGATGCTTCTGCAAGGATCCTTGCAGAGAGATGTTTTGTGCTAATACAGAATACATCACTCCCATGAGCAAAACAAGTTTGAGTAGTAAAAAGTACAATTTTTTTTTTCAGTAAAGCCTGTTCTAGATTATAAAATTCCTAAAAGACTTTGGGAAGCTAAATAGTTCATTTTGATTGTCACCCAATGTCGGAATCCAAAAGTTGTTTGCAGATTTACCACAGTACATAAGATGTCTTCTCTGTGCAGATTGCCTAGTTGCTGGGCTATGCACGGAGTGCTATGTATGCATACACCCAGAGGTTATGTAAGTACACCTGTGTTTTCTACTTGTACAACAGGTTAAGCATCCATCAAAAACCAGCACAACTAAATTAGCAGTCTTCCCATTTTTGATATGCTTAGTGATAGACTTAAATTTAATTTGTCTGTTCTTGTTTCTGTGAATGATTGTGACAGTGATACGCAACGCTGAAGAGAGTCATGTTTCAGTTATTCTGTATGAAAAGTGCAGCCTTGTTTCGACTTATACCAGTGCAGAAGTTGTTAGTGTTGGCAGGGTCAGTGACCCGTAACCTAGTCCTACAGGGCACTGTCACCCTTTACTATGTGACAGTTCCTTTAGGCCAGATCGTTTGACTGACGCTGCTGTTAGGAGAGGAATCCTGATGCTGTTAATTCTCAGTAGGGCGTCAAGGGGCCAAGGACTCAGTTGCCAAGTATTATACAAGAAAAAGGGCTTTGATATATGGACAGCTTTTATCTTATATTTTCCTTGAAAGGGTGACTGGATTCATATACTGTTGAAATGCTCTTATCTTTTTCTTTTTTTCTTTTCTGTTTTTTTTTTTCTTAATAAGAGGAAAAAAAGCCAGGATCATCTGAAAATTCAACATGTATGAAGTGAATTAATGATGATTTTTGATATTTTACTTGATACTGTAACAAACATGGCACTTGAATGTGTTGTCTACAAAAAGAAAGTACTGAGAGTAGAAGAAAAACTTCATTGGTTTACTTGATCTTTATTTCCATTTATTTTAAAAAAGTCATGAAAATGGCATATGTATTAAAGATTTGACTAATTAATACAATTTGATGTTTATTCTTATGTTGGTTTTTTGGGTGTTTTTTTTTTTTTCTCCTGGCATCAGAATTAATAAAAGATTTTAATAATTTAAAGTGATACATATATTCTTATCTCTTTATAATTTTCTCAGTTCATACATATAGTTCCTGTTAATTATAGTCTTAAGATCTCTGTACATGCATAAAGAAAATAATATACCCTGGAAGATAAATCTCCATCATAGCTGTAAAAAAGTTATCTTTTAAGTCACAGACAGTCTGAGTAAATGAACTTCTCTTCCTGCTTGTCTCCTCAGTATATAAGCAGAAAAGCTTTCCTACCATGCTGGCATTGTGCGGACATTATCTTGGATAACATTCTTCCCATTTTAAAATCAGGCAGATGGAGCTTTAATGTGTCTTGGTTAAGTTTACTCAAGAATAGGGTATACAAATCCTTTTGCTTTTCTTTTTCCTAATACTGCTTTCATTCCTGCAAAATATCAAACAAAATTCAGTCCTCCTGGAAGGAGATACTGTAGAAGATAAATGATCTGTGTTTTACAGGCAAAATTATAGACCATTCTGAGTAGGGGAAGGAAAGTGCTTGTACAATCTGTGCCTTTTTGTCTCTGCCAACAGATTATGAAAATTTGTTTACCTGCTATTGAGGATGTGAATTGTATGTTAGAGAAGTAGTTTATATCTCTGAAGCTTTCTGGTTATTATTGTCACACAGTGAAAGAAAATGCACATGTGTATCTTAAATGTAGACTCTTGAGTTCTTACAGAAAATTTAAGAGATTTTTGGTGGTGTTAGTCCTCTACATGATCTGTTTATTGCTTTTTAAATATTTACACTGCATTTTGCTGAGAGGCAAGTACAGAACTTGTTAACTAACTAGATTATTCATACCTGTTGCCTGTTCTAAAGGAAAGACCTTGTTTTAAGAGATACTATGAGCAGGAGTTGTGTATGCTAATGGTGAAAATCCAAGTGATGGGAGAAGTTGCTAATAGCATCAGTCTCATGAAATGGAAGATACAGATCTCCCTTTTCTCTAATAATTATTCATGAAGGTTACATGGCATTGTTGCGGATAGCCTTCGTATTTTTTCAGCCAGGTGACAGATTAAAAAAATTATTTCTTGGGCAGTGTCAGATTCTTCATGGGCACTTTTGCTCTGTGGATGGTCTGCCAGCATGGATTTGGGAGTAGAACTAAGACTTTCCACCACAGCTCTAAATATATTTACACTTTGGAAAAATTACTAATTGGCTTCTGATTCAGCTGATGAGCTGGATACCAGTAATTGAACATTGAAAATATTCATCCTAATGCAAATTGGTGTGTCTGTGGCACAATTTTGAGTCTGCTGCTTGCTGCTACTAACGAGCTGCTCAAAGAAACCCTGTGCAGAACTGTTGCTTCACACATCCTGCAACAGGTTGCTACAGTTCATACAGGTGTACACATGACCAAACACATTTTGAGCCCTGTAAGGGGATATTTTCTTATTTGTAAGAGTTTGTTTTTGCATAGGTGAGACGGAAAACAGGTAAGGGGAAGAGAGGGGAAAGTCTAGCTTAGATTTATGATACAGAACTGCCAGCTCTGTCACCATGACCTGCATGTCATTGTTTTCATGCTTCTACAGGACCCTTATGTTGTGGTGTAGTGTTGTCATAAACTAGTTTGCAGTGCTGAATAACAGGGTTAAACTACTGTGATTACTCTTGCATTTTTTTCATGTCACAATTTATTAGGATGTATTTATTAATGTAGTACATCATGGTTCATAATACTCATGAAGGTAATCCTTTCCTGCCTTCCACCATGAGCTCCTTGCTTTCAAAAATCTCCAAAACCAGTTATCAAAAAAACCCATCCATCAAGTTTCGGAAAGTGGGAGTTTTCTGGTAATGAAAACTGTGGTAAGTTTTCATTAAATATTTTTGCTACAGGCCTGTGATAAACAGGAGATAGTTAACCAGTTGCTTATAACTGACTGTTGTCCTGGGAATTGTTATTGTAAAATGCTACTTGGAGGTACTCAAAAACTTTTTTCATGATTTTAGGAATAAGTTTTATTATTGGGGAGTAGGTGTAGCATATTAGTTCTTAGGGGTTGTGCAGGATAATTATTTCTTTGTTTTGTGACCTCCTTTGGAAAAATAATGATAGGTAGTGTGGGAGGATCATTTGGATAACTGTGTAAGAAAACTGGCTAACTCCTTAGAGGCCACATGTATATTTGTGCTATCCAATAGGAATTAAAAATACACCTGTTTGTGTAAAAACACAACTGATCAATCTTTTTTTCTATCTACAGAATTGCTCAGATTCACACTTCAGATAGTAATATGCTATCTAAATGACTCATAATCCATGCAAATTGTGCTTTAGATTTCTATTCCTATCTGACAGTAACAGCAAATATCAAATTGGTGTTACATATTCTAACAGCCTTCTGAACATTGTACTAACAGACGTGGTGTAAGGAAAGCTAATTAATTCAGCTTCGGTAAACACTTTCTCAGTCAAATTGACAGTATAACCATGCATAGTCTAGCTCACAAAGTTAATTAAAATGCTTTACTACAGCAGTAGAGGGTTAAATATCACAACTAAGTTAGTACAACACAGCAGCCTCACAAAGATAAGCAAATTGGCCAGCTGCTCACCTAAGAGTTCTTCATTCACAGTCTGAATAGAGTTGTTCAGATGATTAGACTTAATGTTTAACTTTTGTACTCAGTTTGGCAGTAAATAGATTTACTCCCTCTCCCCCAAAACATACACTTATAGTTTTTACTGCTGTAACATCTAACTGCCAAATGTGCACTTGATGTTTTTGCCAGAACCAGCTAAGCTTAAAAGAGACAGGCATAGCCATCTTTCCTTTGATGTGTGTGGTAAACTTGCTGCTGTTAAGCATTCTCAGCTTTTTATCTGTAGGCTTCAAAATCACCATAGGTATCACCTATGATGTATATAGTTTTTGGGATCAGTATAGAAGGAAAAGGTATATAGGAAAGGAAAAAGTTTAGAAACTGTTCTAAAAGTAAAGTTTAGTGACATTATTTGAACTGAAATTTACACCGATGTAATATAATTTTAAAGGTAGGTTAACAAACTCTGTGAAACTGCTTTAACACCACAAATTGTGTTAGTGATTTAAATCTAAGCTTTCATAAGCCGGATGCAGCTAAGCTGAGATACGGTTTCAAAATTGGAAGCAATTAAGAGGTAGGAAGTTAATGCACCTCAGTTTTTGGTTACACTGCTGATTTAATTTAGCATCAGTCTGTGCTGCTGTTGAAAGGAGTGGTCTTGGTTTTTCCTATCATGTCTTCCCAGTTTAAGTCTCCTATTTCTGCTTTTTTCTTTTGTGCCAGCACTAGCATTTTTGGTAGGCACACCAGGCCAAGGAATTGGAATTGATTTGGATTAAAGGACAGCTAGATGAATAAAAAACTAATTGCGTGGTCTGAGTCAGAAGGTGGTGATTAAGGGATCATACTGTTTGTGGAATCCCACGGGGATCTATAGGAGCACCTGCCTTTATCAGTGACTGGAGCAGGCGATGTTGTGCACTCTCATCGTATTTGCAGGTGACACCATACTGGGGGGGAAGACCAGATGATACACTCGAGGAAAAAGCTGGTAGTCAGAGATTCCTAGAAGGCCGGAGGAATAGTCTGTTGAGAACCTGAAGATACTCAGCAAAGACAAATTCCAAGTCTTGGCCAGGGAAGGAAGAGCCTTTGGCTGGGGTAAAGGCTGAGGACAAAGGGGCTTGGGGGAGCGAAAGGCCAAGTGGGTGCTGGCAGATAGCAACTCACTGGTAACAAAGTTGGTCAACAGCATCCTGGACAATATCACCAGGCACATAGCCCATAGATTGAGGCAAGTGATTATCCTCCCTGATTATTCAGCACTCGTTGCATCATGTCTAGGTACCTCATCCAATTTTAGGCCCCCGATACAGGAAAATTGCTGATAAATCAGAGCAAGTTGAGCAGAGGCCACTATGATGGACACCTGTCCTGCTAGGAGAGGCTGCAAGAATGGAGCCTGTTCAGCTTGGAGAAGAGGTGGGCTCCCAATGCCTGTGGAGAGATTATAGAGAAGATAGAGTTGGACTTTTCGCAGTGACTAAACTGAAACAGGAGCAATTCAGATTAGTTAGAAGGGAAAACTTTTTCACCATGTCTGGGTTGCTGGAGAGGTTACGTGGTCTCTGTTCTTGGAGGTTTTGAAGACCCAACTGAATAAAATGCTGAGTAACCTAGGCTGACCTCACAACTGAGCCTTCTTTGAGGAGTTTGTACTAGAGACCTCCTGAGGCCCCTACCAGCCTGAATTATTTTGTGTTTCCATGGTTTTGTGATTCAGCCAACCTCTAGCTGAAAATAATATTGTCAGCAGTTTGGTGACATTAGAGGGAGAACTTTCTTCTTCCTTTTAA
Source organism: Athene cunicularia (assembly GCF_003259725.1). NCBI lineage: Eukaryota > Metazoa > Chordata > Aves > Strigiformes > Strigidae > Athene > Athene cunicularia. Next base: position 98,232,475 of record NW_020799097.1, on the reverse strand, counting down.
AACTGAAGATTTACTCCTCCTCCCTGAAGGTAGCCTGCAGTGTTTAATCTATTTACTGTTGCAGTAGACAAGGAGAGCACATGTTGGGTTATTTTGACTTAGTTAAGGAAGAATAATATGTTAGGGGAACTTTTTTGCTAGCTGATGGTTAATTATAGTGTGGTTTGAGTTGCATTTAAACTGTTTAAGTGTCTTTCAGGGTTTACTTTTTTTAAAGTTATTTTTAAACCATTTTATATTAAATGGAAGTATTGTGTTTATAGATTTGAGACTTGCTGTCAGTTTATTTTGATTTTAGTTGTAAAAACAAGCAGTTCTTCCTAGTGTCATGCTTGAGTCATCACATTACTTAACTGTAAACAAAGGCAGTGTATACAAAGTTTAGGTGGCATGGACAGTTGTCTCTTCTCATACTCACTAACACCACCATTTTAAAACAGTGTATCCCACAAATTAAATGGAAGAGGAAGAAAAAATTCATTATGTTTTTAAAAGTGGTGATGCATATGTAGAATGAGTGGGGGTTACAATTTCTTCCCAGTACCCGTTGCTTGATGGAGTCAGTTAAGTCTTATATGCATCAGAGGGAAAAAGGGAAGGGGTAAGTCTGCAGCACTGCCACTGAAAGTATCACCAGATCATTCTAGTTTTGAGGATCAGAGTAAGTATTTACAATCCTGATTAGAAAGCCCATGTATAATAAATAGATGTAAAGCTTTAAAAGCTCAGTGGAGATGCCTGCTTTTCTCTTCAGGATTTTTCCTTTAAATAATGAAATATTTCATGTAAACCAGGAAAAGCACTGCAAGACAGAATTATCTTAAACTTCACCCAAGGCCCAGAGGGGATTGTGTCATTTTCAAAGACTGATTGTGTTCATCTTTGCAGTCATACCTAAGACTTTAAAATTGTTTTTAAGCTGAACAATTTTAAATTGAATTGTGTTTTCTGTAATCTTGGAACAATGAGGCTTATGTATGTCATCACCATATTTCTCCATTAAAATATTTGCTCAGTCTGAGCCATTGCGATATTTCTCTTCCTGAGTGCTGAAAGTATGCTTAGCTTAGTGCTACTTTATGATTTCCTGCAATGCTGCAAATGAGAGTCAGAAAGGTGAAGAGATCTCTAAAAGTGCTGGAAGTTCGTCACCACTTGTTTTTCTAATAGGTGTTAAGGCCTGATCTATGCAAAAACCTGTTTTGAAAGCAGCTATCTAAAGGTTTGTTCAGCTGCAGAATTCTTTGTATTGCCATCAAGCAAATTGGTTTTGTATTTGTACTTGCTATCAAGCAAATTTAGTTTTATTACTTCTTTATCTAGTGTTTCCTTCCCTGGTACAAGTTTGTGTTATTGCTGAGGCAAATTATTGCTTGTTTTACTAAATGCTAATCCTACTATTAACATTGTTTTTATATTATAACAGTAAAGAAAATTGTAAAATTATCCTGGTGATAAATTATATTGTGTTGAGTGGAACTGTTCCCTGCCTGGATGTGTTTTTTCTACTTACTACTGAGCTTGTCAGGTCATCATGAGTGCAACATGTATGTTTTATTTCTAAAAATACTGCAGAATAAGTTACATTGTTTCATGTTTAGGTATAGAGCGTTTTAAGAGGTGTGTGTAAGAGATGTTTGATTTCAGCTTCAGGCTCTTGGATCAACACTTTATTGGTTTATGTAAGATTATTACATTATGTGATTAAAGTTTGGGGGTTTTTAAATTATTTTTTTAATTTAAATTTTTACTCTGAGGGAGTTATTAAGATGCTTGAGCAAAGGTGTCTAAAGCCATTTGAAACTCTCAAATATAATCTCTGGCTCCCTGCAGCCAGTTTAAAATGGCACATCCTCTCCTTTGTTTTGAACCATATTTGCAGTCTGATGTTTTGGATATGTCAATCTAAAATGGTCCCAGACACCTATGTTTGGATGCCTAAATTGCTTTCTAATAGACTGCTTTTTGTCAGCTGTTTTCAGATGGTTATAACACAGGATTACCTTGCTTTGATGTTTTTCAGGAAGGAGAGAGAAAGTAAGTAGCCAACTGAGAACTTTGGACCTGTAGAATGCTACAAGCAGTACATTTATTTAAAAAAACCCCAACAAAACAAACCAATAAAGCAAGCACTGGCATGTGTTGATATTTTAAGAAGAAAAATTAATGCTTGAACTTTGAAATACAAATGTAGTTTTTAATAGTCACTTACTGTAATAAACAGTCATAGCTATTAATTGCTTGAAACAGAAACCTTTTAACGTTAATTTCTATTTTTTTCTTTAATTACTTGCTTAATTGAAAAAACATTTTGGCTTTACACAGATATTTTTTTAAGCTTTATTCATTGTTAATATTATAGATGTCAGAATAATTCTGAACTGAGTTACGATCTGACTTGAACCTGTTCATGTGTCAGGTGAGACTAGGGGAGTCTTATTTTTCATTTTTGGTTTTCTTGTTCTATCTTCCCACAAAATAATCAAGGTAACAAGCAAGGTAACGGGGGTGGGGTGGGGTGGTGGTGGGTGGTCTACAGTAAGATAGACTTAAAGTGGATGGAATTGGGTTTGAAGAAGTTGGTTATATCAGAGTGGAAGGAACTATTAGAAGTGGAATGAGCTACACGCAGGCATGAATAAAACTATTACATTTGGAGAGAACTGTGGTTGCCATGAGGATGCAGGCAGGCTTCATTTCGAGGTAGTGTCTTGTAGATTGTTTGTTAAAATGGTTATTGTTGGAAGAGCGGATGCTGATTGATCTGTTGTAGTTAGTTACATGAAATACTACCTAATGCTGAGGTTTCATTGTTTATTTTCAGAGACATCTTTTACAAAGTACACTTGATTTTGCAGCTGATGGATAATTTAGCAGGTGAAAAAATGCCAAATCTTAGAGAAGTTATTGAAATATCTGTATTTTTGCATACAGTATTCATGGAGACATTTTGTCTTTTCTGGGAAGCTAGAGAAAGTATAGATGCAAGTTCCACATGTCCCAAGGATCCACTAGGAAGGCAGATTTCAGCCATGAAGATCCCAGGGTAGCCATTTTGGAGAGCCTGTCATTGTATTACATGTTAGCAACCACTGTGAACATTGCTCTTTAACTCTGTACATGATGCTTTCTAGTATCTGCTTTTATTTCTTCCTTTATATTCCCAGTTTATGGTTCGTTTAAATCTTTAAAAGGGAATAATTTTCTTGGTCTTATCATAGATGAGGTAATACTAGAGAATTTCAGAATAGACTAATTATAAAAGATAATTTTCAACTGAAAATATCCTTCAAATAGAGCTATTATTTGCTGTTCTAGATGATGTCTTCTACATTAAATAGTGCTGTTTTAAAATAGAAATCATTTTAAATCTTATTTAAATATGAAAATAAACTGTATTTGTTGTCAGTTAATAATAAAGTTGACATAAAGGAAAGCAGTAGGCTTTTTCATTTTCTTAGATTGCAATTTGTCAGTCCTATACTGCAGTTGTATCTAGTAAATTTGTCTTCATAGAAAGTATGCTTTTCTCCAGGACTTCTGTAAAAGTTCACAACAGAAAATCTAAACCAGAACTGGTCAGCAAGCAAGAGGCACTCCCAGACAAAAAACAAATGGAAGAAGATGAAAAAAGAACGAGTGATGTTGTTAGAATTGTTTTTACAGCTGTGTGAAACACATCAATGTGTAGTACAGTAGAAAAATAGCATAATTTTTTGAAAGAGTTTTAAGTAGAAGGTATAGAATTCAAAATACTTAATATTCTGTCAAGTTACTGGTTTTGTTAAACTCATCTTTTCTTTGAAATACTAAGGGGTGGAGGGGATGTCAAGTGAAATGGCTGCAACAGTGTTATGCAACAGAGTTAATTTCGACCTACGCTTTGCTTCTCTGCAGAAGAAGTTGAAGAAGAGTCTGAAACTACAATTGAGGTTGATTTGACTGATAAACAGAAACATCAGTTGAAGCACAGAGAGCTCTTCCTTTCTCGCCAGTATGAGTCCCTTCCGGCAACACATATCAGGTAAGAAGTAAATATTTTTCTGTGTATTATGTTGCAGTGGATTGCCTGTCAGTGCCCACCTGCTTGAACACTTCAGCCTTTATCATGGACAAGGATGTGATTGATCACAGCTCAGTTGTACCAGGTTGTCCCATGATCTGCTTTGGAACTGCCTTTGGTTTTTCCTTCTGTTATTTCATGTTTGAACCTTGGAAGGGATAAGAGCCTCAAAGTTCTGGAATCCAGTTGGAGCATCAGTTGATAATGTGATATAAAGTTAGTCTGTTCCTTCTTTGGAAGAGTTGTGTTTTTTAATTATTCTTCTGCTGGACAGAGGAACTTTGACCATTTTGTCTGCCCAGAGAAACCACAGATGGATTTGGAAAGAAGGCAGTGATTCAGTGGTCAGATCTGCAATTTAGGGCTGCATTTAAAAATAAAATTGCCCCAACTTACTTTAGCAAATGAGAAGAAGTCATGACTGAGTTTGGCTAAATGTTGCAAAAGCAATTTCAAGTATTGTTTTAAATTGCCCTAATACTAATGTAGGAAGAGGCTTGCTAAATCTCAAAAATGATCTGTTGATTTCTTTCTGTAAATTATGTAAGTGATCATGTCATCTCCTATTTAGCATTCAAGCACATTCTTTTTGTGTTGGGATGGGGTGGATCATGTACTTAAAAATGGGGGGGAAAAAAGAGCACAATGACAGGGGGGAATGTAGTAAGTATGAAACAAGGGCTCTTACACTGTATTCTGAAGGAATTTTCATTCTCTCATTATATACATCTCCCCTCAGCCATTTCAGACCATAAGTGACTAGAGGCTACCAGAAAAAGAGTGTATACACTCCAGTAGGAGAAACACTTTGTATGTGCATGTGTACATACACATTGGCACATGGGTGACTTACCTTTCTCACTGCCATCACAAAAACTGGAAGTTGAAAGTTTTCATATTGATCTCCTGTTCTTGATTCAGCTACTTGTTCTCTGACTTTGAGAAAGTCATTTAACTGTCAAATCTCTGCTTCTCCAACTGTAGCATAGAGGTAATAATCCTGCAGAGTTTCTTTTAGTTTGACATTTAGATACAGAAATAAGGTATTCTCTTTGTAGAGAGAAGATTGCATAGAAGTTTTGTAAATGTCTTCTCACCTCACAACTCAGGGAGCAAATATAATTGAGGCTCTTCAGTACATAGTTCACAAAGAAGCCAGAAAAACATGTGAATACATGGTATATAGAGCACCGCACAGCAGGCAAATGCAGAGTGATGACTTGCATCTACTTTTCAGAACAGATCAATGCTGTAGGCTGTGTGTGAAATCTGGAACAAGCTTTATGTAGTCTAATGATGTTTTAAGAATCTTTATTATAAAAAGAAACAAGAAGGACAACACACTGCAGCATATTCCTTATTTAATTTTTTAACTTACTAATGTTCAGATTTTGTGATTCTCAGTAGTTTTCATAACTTCTATTAATTAGTTTGTCCTGTAAAAAAAATGTGAATGTGGTACTCCTGCAACTTTTTCCCGTCAGTACTCCAGAACATCCAGGAATGGAGATTTCACAGCCTTTCTGCACATCTGTTTCAGTGTTTGACCACCATTGTGAAAATGTTTTTCCTGTCATCTAATTGGGCTTTCCCTTGTTGAAGCTTACTGTCCACTGCCTCTTGTCCTATAACTGTGCTTCTCTGAAAGGAGCCTGGCTCCATCTTACTTACGTGTTTTTTTCATTAGGTAATTGAAGACAACAGTAGGATTTCTCCCTTTATTTGTCTTAAGAGTGAACAAATTCGGTTTAGTATCATGTGTAGACTTGCTGAAAGTGTATGCAGTTAACTTGTTCAGATTGTTAATAAAGATGTTAAACTTTTGTCCCCAGTATCAACACTTGGGGGATGCCCCCAATAATCAGCTGCCAGCTGGACTTTGTACCACTCACTACAACCTTTTCAGCCTGGTGGTCCAGCTAGTTTTTTTCCAACCCTATTGTCTACTTACCTAGCCCACATGTTACCAATCTGGTTAAAGCACACTATGGAATAGCTTGCAGGCCTTGCTAAAGTCAGGGTGGCTGATACTCACTGATGTCACTGGTCTAGCAATCCAGTCATCTCCATAGAGAAAGCTAGCAGGTACTCATGCAATAAAAGTCTGAGTAGCTCCAATCTGTGGGCCTTTGCTCTTACCACCTGCAGTTTTAGCCCCTAGACAGGAACAATTGTTTTTACAGGAAAAAATAAATGGTACAACAAAATAGAGTGGAGAATGGAGGTCAGGTCTCTCAAGAGTAAGAATACAGAAGCTCAGTCGCTTTGGAAGTGAAGAAAGCTGAAAGTGATTTTAAGAGAATGGAGGAGATTGAACCATCTATCGTTGCTTTTGGCAGCTGCAGATCTTGAACTTTTACTGACATCTGCAGCCAAGAAAAGAAAATTAAATTGGTTGCCTTTCTGCTTGTAATTTAAGGGAATAAATTTGTAACCAGTGTGCTATATTTTTATTTACTTTTTAGTAACATACTTTAACTGGTTTGTTTCATCTTTCTTCTTAACTTTACTCTTTTTACATTTTTTAAACTGAAAGAGAAAATTACAGTGCCCCCCTCCTAAGCCAACCCTATGATTGAGATTACTTTTATTCTAATTCACAGTTATGAATACAGTAATGTCTCATTTATACACCTGGTGTCACTACTTTGTAGTTGAGATGCCTTGCAGTTATTTTATCAGGTTAGATTTCTTTGACATGCAAGTCAAATTCTGAAGTTGTTTGGTCTGTAATGTTGAGTTTGAATAATTCTGATGTACTTTGTTTGCTTTTGAATTGCTGAAATACAGTTTCATTCCTTATTCTCATACTTTTTATTTTGCTATATACAATATATTATCTCTCTTGAGATATAATTTGTTTTGTTAAAAATACTGTGATTTTTTAGATTTAATCTTGTTTCCCCTTTACATTAGCTGTCACTATGCCATTTTAGTAGCTTTAGCAGGTGGTATAAGTTTTGGCACCAAGAAAAAAAAACAGATTTAGAAAAGAATTAGAAGTGGGCAGTGTAGTAGTAATTAAACATGGTAATGCTGCCTTGTGGATGCAGTGTTCCTGCAAGTGGTATGTATTTAAGAAGGTATAATTGCCTAGGTCAGTGCAGCACCATTCTGGAGTGATGGTGTGTGGTACAGTTCAAGCTGATGTGCTGATGCTGGGTCTCAAAACAAGGCTTGTTACCTTAGTGCCTACTTGTCAAGTTACAAGTGAAACTATTCCCTACCCTATCTGCTCAAAAGTGTAAGGTTAGTAGCACCCCTTCAGTAAATTATCTCCTTTTCTCCTAATCCCTGCATGTTAGAGATGCAGTTTTCCCAGGCGCTGGAATCCCCAGATATCCTTGTAACAAAGTTATACTGCCAGCCAGACTCACTCAACACTCTCCTTCATTAATGTCACACAGTGAGTGCGCTCAGAATTCATGCAGATGGTTCCTGTAAATAATGCCAGTCCCATAGATGGGCTGAGTTGAGATGAAGTTCTGTGTACTTTAACTTGAGTTTTCAGAGACTTTAGTAATTACCAAATACAGAATTTTGGAAAGGCATGAGAATGCACAAGGGAAAAGTTGAAAGTTGTCATAAAGGTGAAATTTTTTGCCAGTGTTGTAAAATTCACCATAAAATTCAGCACATAGTGAAATGGATGCCTTGTATATAAAGCTGCAAATGGTTACCTGATTTGGGCTTTAAATTTGTTTTTCATTCTTAAGAGCTCAAGAGTTAAGAGGGGATTTAGATTGCTGTAAAAATTGCATTGACTTCTAAGATAATTTTTAAATTTAACACGTCATATGACGTTGTGTAGAAGAATTTATACGTCAGGATTCACTTTGCCATTTCATTATCTTTGCTTAGTGCTTGTTTGCCAATAACTGTCTTGGGGTTGTGTTTTGTTTTTTTTTTTCTGTTTGTGTTTTTTTTTAAATTATTATTTTATTTTAAGTGTTTGGAAAGCATACATAAGCCAAGCAATCTTAGATGTCGTAATAAAAAATCAGGTGTGAATCTTCTAGGCTGCTCTATACTGCAATAACACATATGCCCCCTTTAAAAAAACCCAACTCATTTATGCAAAGAAGCTTGTATACAGACCATTTACTAACATCAAAACAGCTTGAGGGTGGAGAAGAGTTTCAAATAGTGGTGGCCATTTGTGAAGGGGAGAGAGGATTTTAAATATAGAATTACTTTGGTTGCTATAATGTTGGTGATTTATTTGGCTGATACATTTGTATGGTTTTTGTTAGGATTAAAGAGTCAACTACTATGTCAAAATTCTTAGTTACAACAGGGTGACATATTTATCGCGAGTAAATAAAAATTAAATTTGCTAAATTACTTCTGTTCAGCAATCTTTCCGGTAAATTATAGTTTGGATACAAGTTTTTAAGAGTCCTTCCCTGGGACCACAGAAGACCAGTATGAGATTGTCATGACCTCTTTAGTTGCTCTTTTACCTGATTCAGGCCACACAGTTTTGTGCTGCAACTGTTGACGTGATCCCAACAGTTTGTGCTTGAATTAAATTGTGTATTTCAATGGGACCTCCATGCTTGGCTGACAAATATTCAAGGCATAGATAATTTACCATATTTATAGTTTTATCAGTTGCCAATTACATGCGTTTTGTACTGCTCTACTTTCTTTATAACGGGAAGGCTTCTTGTCACATAGTATTTTTTTTTTCTCCTGGAGACTGTATCTTCACTGAATCCTTTTTGCTTTTCTTGCACACAGTTTCAAGATGCTGAAATTTCTTGCTGAGCTTTATTTCTGCACTCAGTATGGCTGTGTATGATACCTGTGCTTTATGTGCATTTTTGTCATTATGGAGATTTTTCAAATAAATATAATAAATATACACCCTAATCTTTAATGGGGAGTATTTATTTAATTTGTCATTGGATTAACTGTTTCTTTTATTTCTTAGAGGATTATATTTGTTGCTTGGCATAAGCAGCAAATTCAAGCTTTCTGTGTATGGCCTTAATTCAGAAAAACTGTCTGAACTCTGATTCTGAAATCTTAAGTTCTAATTTATGAACTCTTCTCATACATACCCTTTATTTAAAAAACAAAACAAACCCAAAACAACAAACCCCCAACTATCCTAAAAAGCTCTTGGCTTGATTTATTCTATTCCCACACAGAAAGGACTTCATGAGCCTTTCAAAGATTGTGATTGCATAAGATCATTTTATTAAGAACTCATTAATATGATTGGGGAGCAGGTGAGTATTTGTGCAGAATGCCTCTGCATGTGTGACATTAAAGGGCTTCCAAATGGACTATTTTTAGAGGAGCTCTTTTAATTTTTATCAAGGAATTTTGAGCCTCTGCATATTTTCACATTTAAGCATGTAAAAAAGTGTACTTAATCTTATAAAGTATTAAGCTGTAAAAATCTTGGTTTCCCTCAGTTCTGAATTTTTTCCCTGTATTAGTTTAGTAATTCTTACTAACTTTTTCTGTCTTTTGACATCATTCTGATCAGTAATGTAGTCCAAAACACAGTGGAGTTTTTTTTAGTTGTTGTGGTTTTTTTTTTTTTT